>NC_140589.1:538297883-538760121 GCF_964204655.1 Triturus cristatus | reverse complement strand
CTATACTAGCACGAGGTATCGACCAGAGAGAGACCTTTACTGAATTCCCCAGTCACTGTCCCCCTACTGACATATAGTACTCGTGACACCTTTTATTTATTTTTGTCGTTCATTTCAAGACCTTTATTCCTTAAATTAGCAATATTATTTACTCTTTTGAGTGCACCCATGTTTTTTAACCTGCAATTTCAACAGCTACAATCACCAGCCACATAGTAACTTTTCAGTGGCTTCCACACTCTTCCGTACGTCAGCATTCTCTATTTGGCTGACGTCATGCAACCTGAGTCAGATTACATCTGACAGCTCCTTTCACTAGTCGACTCTCCCGAGGACCGCAGAGACGTCTTTTCTACTCTCACAGGTGAGAGAGGCTTACAGCACTGTCACTTTCCATCTGTTAACTGTCTTTTGTTATCGGCTTACTAAGCATGCAACTATCATACCGAAATTCCCGAAATTGCTTAATTATATCCTTGCGCCCTTTGTTACCTTTCTCAAACGCTCAGTTTGACCTCCCGCTAAGAGTGTCATTTTGCTTCTGCTGAACCGGGATTTCATTGTTTCACGTAACCTCTTAACTACACGACCAATGTTTCATACAAATCCCACACTAATCCCTTTTCTTTGCATTTGTACCTCATCGCTTCATGCAGCTTTTAACCAGGCGTCTATCCTCCGATTATTTCACTGGCAACTCGTGGGTATTATAACGCTTAGAATTCATTGCCAAGCGCTCCATTTTTCCCTATTTCAAACCGGCTTCTCAGCCTTTTCTTTCTTATTAAGCTCCCAAATATGCCCGTTTTGCCACCTACTATTTAGACTACAGTGATTTATTGCAAATCCTTTGTTTATCTTATAGGAAGACTGTGTTATTAATATTCACCGGTTAGCAGCCTTTTTGCTACGCTCAGTTCTTTTGAGGCTTTAATGTTATATTTCAACTACGTTTGCCTCACTGTGTTTTACTTTTGCTTTTCTATGAACTATGATGCACAATCTTTTTCTTTCTTTTTGACAACATCATTAGTCAGTGTTTTAAAGTATTACTACACTGGCTGCATAACCTCATGCTTAATGTTGTTCTGTGCTGTATATGATGGCGCGTCTAACATGTGTTTTGATAATCTTGCGCCCATTATGTGTTTTTGTTAATCCTGAGCCTAATATGTGTTTTCTTAATTCTCATGTGATCACGATATCACCTATGTCACAATTGTATTGAACATAACACTTACATTTGTATTTGTTGCCCTCTACACTTTGTTTCAATGCATGACCTTTAACTATTAGACTTACCTTTTCCATATTCGTCGCTCATGTACTGTTGCAATTAATATTTGAATGCCGTTGCTTACAAGCTTTTATGATTTATATTTTTCCTCTTCCCTTTGGTTCACTATCTCTTCCCTACCGTCTTTTCCTTTCTCTCTTGCACTTTTCTTTTCTTTCTTGCCCTCTTTCTATCCCCTCTTTGGTTCCCCCTTCCCCTATCACCATCCACTCTCCCACAATTCACTCTACTACCAACTCTGCACCCTTTAAACTCAACTTATTCTACCTTATTCTTTGTATTCATACCACTTTAGCCTTGAAAAAGCCCACGGCCAAAGGGCCACTAGGGCGAAACACGTGTCAGCTTTTGTTTTTCTCTTCACAATTTGAAATTTTTGCGCTCCTTTGATAAAAAGATAAATAAAAACCACACAAATTATCTTCATTCGAGCAATGTCTCTGATATTGATTATCCACTGACGTGGACCAATTAAGACGGCACTACCCTCCATCGTTTTCTTAACCTAAACTTTTCAATGGCTCTTGGGTGTAGCCATTTACAAGGACTGTGCCACATATAAAATTGGGCCCTAACAACTGCAGCGTCGCAAGTCCAGAACTTTCCACCCATACAGCAACCTATAACAGTATAAGTCAACTGGAATTTAATGAACCCGAGAATAGAACACCTCTGGGTGAGACATCCGAGGAGTGATGGTGACACGATTTATAATTAAGGGTGTGTAAGAGTGCACAGTTTTACAAATCTAGAAATAGGGTTATTGTGATGGGAGAATGCACAACACCAATGTGAGTGAAAGTGTGGTGCGCAAGAGAAAAAGTGAGCAATTTAGTTAAGGTGCTGGCAGAAAGAAAGAAAGACAATCAAAATATTGACATGAGCATTTCCTGTGAACAGACATGTTGTAGTTAAGTGCCAAGGATGAGGTTAATCTCATTTGTCATGCTTATTGTTACTATGATTATTAAGCGTTGAATGAGCGTAGAATGAGAGCCATAGCCTTATTTAGAGTGTGCCTAATAGTTAGTATCGGAGAGTGCGCATGTTGATTCAGTCTAAGGATAGAACATATTATAATATACACATTGGTTATACCTTCACAGTTCAATCAATTGTTCACAGTACAAAGGTCTTCAAATCAGTATCTGGTAATCAATTGGTAGGATCTGGGGGAGAGAGGGAAGTAAAGAAAAAGGAAACTAAGAACCAAATAGAGGCCAGTAATAATTTGAGTGATACAACACTAGTATGGAGAAAAAGGATCGTGGAAGGAGACAAGGTGAGAGACCAATTCTCTTTGAAAACAAGACAAGTAATATAGCAAGAGGCTCTATGTGTGGGGCAAAATAAGTGTTGGGGCATCTTGGAAGGGCAAATTTATTTTGCCTAGCATTTTGAGAACAAACGAACGGCTGTGGGTACTAGCCAAAAAAGATTTAGCCTGGTTAGTTCTATAAAGAAATGGCAGATACACTTAAAGGATCGTGTTATAAAGTGCCCTGGTGGTCATCAATGTGGAACAGATACACTGAAATTGAATGTGCCATATATTGAGTCTAGCGCTTTTAAAGGCAGTAAAAATAGCTGTCAATGAGGTCAGTTCCAAAAGGGATAGCAAGTACGCTTAATGGTCAATAGTATGAATACACTCAGACAGTCACCGAGGGCAAACGAGGTGCACTGTGACTGATAAACTTGTAGTCGGTAAACTATATACAATGTCGGGTTTGTAAAAAGTCTGGCAAGTCCTGAAAGCGCAAATCATAGTGAAAATGCACTGCCAGCCTTTGCCCGAGTATCAGGCCAGGGCTGATACTGTTTCTAAGTTGACAACTTAACATGCGATAATAGTGCAGAGAATGAGCGTGGACTTACTTCAAAGCGTAGTTGTAGGTCAAAGTCCTGGAAGAATCCCTCGTGCTTGTGCTGAACATCCTGGCAGTCTTACGGTGTTCAAAGGCAGTGCCATCTTTAAATAGGGAAATCTTGACTCTGTTTAGGAATGCCTGTTCATCAGCTGCTGGGCGCCATTTCTAAGTGGTTTAGTATGATGAGATAATATTTATTAAGGACCAAAGCATAATGAGATTTGACCTCTTTTCATTTGTAAGAGTGAATTTAATAATACACTCAAACTAGATCTGATTTTCCCCGCTTAAAATTGTAACAACAGGACCTACTATTAAGGTGGGCTGGGTCCCATCGGGGATAAGGATATAATGCTGGCAATGTATTATGCGTTATAAGAGTTATAGTTCAAGGGGCATATGCTCCATCATTGCATTTTGCGATTACCAAATTGTGAATTTTACTGAATTGCAATTTGCGTATCGCAAAACGGAATGCATGAAAAAAATCGCGAATTAATTGTGATTCGGTAATATTTGCAATAGCTATTTGAGATCCTGAAATACCGACTCGCAAATTTTTCAGAATCGCTATTAGCGAGTCGCATATTGTGATTCCCATATTACTATGCAGCATGATGATGTCAGAATCAGGAAGTGACAATGCTCATGCTGTTATCTGTGTGCTGAGAGTGAGGAGGAGAAAGCAGACTGTTGGAGACCTGCAAATTTGAAAGGTTTGGGATTTTTAAACTGGTGTAGTCAGCAGCATGGCTTCAGAAAGAGCGAAAAAGGCAAAAGAAATTTAGTGAAAAGGAGTTGGAGATACTAATAAAAGAAGTGGTGAGGAGCCATGATAAATTGTTTGGAAAACAGTCACTGCAGGTCCCAGAGTCTGAAAAAAGAAAATTGTGGCTGGGAATGCAAAGAAAAATAAATGCAGTGGAAGTTGCTCTGCGCAGCATAGCAGATTTGCACAAAAGGTGGTGTGACCTGCGTAGTCGTGCCAAAGAAAGGGTTGCAGGAAGGCTTACTGAAGCCAAAAACACTGGAGGCGGCCCATCCACCCAAACAACACGCACCGCCATGGAGGACCTTGTGGAGTCCACCCTGCAGCCGGAGGCAGTTGTTGGAGTAACCACAATAGATTCCTCAGCACCACATAGTACCTCCCAAGGTAAGATGCATGCCAATTTACATCCTCATTTCAGTATTAGCAAACACACAACGTAATTAGGATCTGGCTTAGTGCAGAACATAGTATTCCACACATGTTTTACTTGTAACACACAAATGCATTATGGTAATCGCAGTCAGCAAAACCACAAGGGAGGGCTGGTGGGTAGCAAACCAGATCAGTTAAATTCCATTGTGACAGGCAAATCAATCTCCACACACAGTGTTTCAAAATAACTTTATTGAACAAAACAATCTACAAAAGTGAGAACATGTCCAAATATGCCAACTAATCATGCACTGTTCAACATCACAGATGCACGTGAACAAGAGTCAGAGGACATTAATGGACATGCACCACCAGTGAGTGAGTCTCAGTCAGGAGAAGACATAGCAGTCTCACCAGCACCCACAACACCAGCTCCAAAGAAACGCAGGATCACAGTGGCACCATTGCCTGAACTTGAAACAGGGGATGAGGGAAAACCTGAGCCTAGAACAGCACAGCCTGTGAATACACCCACATCAAGACCATGTGTACAGCTGCAACGTAGGAACATGAGATTCAGGAGAAGCAAGGCAGCTGCAATGCTGAGTGCTGCTGAAGGCGAGAGTTCCACATCCTACGATGGTCTAGAGAGTGCCATGTTAAGGGTACAGTGCCTGCAAGTGAAACACATGCGGTCAATGCAGGCAAACCTTTCCACTCCTGCATGCAAAATGGGGAACATGAGTGACAGTATCAAGCATCTAACAACAGCTATGCAGGAAGGTCACAGGGAAACCAATGAACAATTTGGTGAGATGACTGTAGCACTCAGGGACCTATGCAAAGTTTTGAAAGATGATCAGGTGTCCCATCGCAAAAGACGCCACCAATTTCTTGGACGCTTGGATGGGTACACTAGGGCCATCAACCAGCTTAGCACTACAACTGCACAACTAACCCGACATGCAATAGGCATGCAGTTGGAAATGAGCCATTGCTGCGGAGATGTTGCCAGGGGACTAATCCTAGTCACAAATGCAGTGGAGCAGATGCAGACCAATGCTGCTGCTGCTAGTAGCGTCATGGGTGGGTAGTGAGGATGCCCCCAGCCGCAGTAGCAGCTTGGCACCAGTGACGGAATACAGGAGGCGCAGCACGCGTAATACGCCAGGATCTGAGAGCTTGCAAAGGGATGTGTCTGAGCACCCAGAATGGGCAATGGGAGTGCGTGGATGAAGGAAATAGTGTGGCCACGTCCACAGGAATCGTTTTTGGTGAAGCAACCAGAAACTACATTTGTCTGGACTGATGTAAAGTACCATGACATACCATTATGTCTACACACCATTATTTTCAGGCTTCGCAAGTATGCAATAACACTACTGTTTATGTTGGATTAAATAAATTTAGTTGGCAAAGTAACAGTGTTGTGTTCGATTTGATAACTACCCACCTCAAAAATAATTCTGGGTAATTTCTGCATGTCGCTGTCTCCCTTCAGCTCCGCTTCCTGCTTGTTGTGGGTATATGTTCTCCTCGTCCTCATCGGGGGTCACTATGCAAAGTTTCAAGTGATACGCCTCAGACAGTTGCTATGTTATGCAACATGGCACATGTGGCAATTATTTTACAGCAGATGTCTGGCCTGTACTGCAAAGCATTGCCTGTTTTATGTATGCAGCGAAATTAACTTTTCATCAGTCCAAAGGTCCTCTCAATCACATTGCGCGCTGTCCTTTGTGCTGCATTGATCCGGTGTTCACTTGGTGTGCTTGAATTCAGGTATGGTGTCAAGATGAATGGGCGCACAGCATATGCGCTGTCACCTATGGAGAAACAGCCAATATATTAGTCACTGCTATGTTTGATAGGAAAATGAAAATCCTTCTCCAAATTCACCCCCAAAAAGAAGTGTATGTATGCTGCTGTGCCTAAAGATATAGGAATCATGCGTACTCCCTGGGTATCTTGACACTATGTCCTTGATTATGTACTCCGCATTGCATATCACTTGTATGTTCAATGAATGATATGACTTCCTATTCCTGAAGATATACTCATTCACTGATGGTGGACATATGGCTACCTGTGTCCCATCTATGCAACCAATTACATGGGGTTGTTGGCTATCTGGTAAAAGTCCATTTTAGTTTCAAGCAATCCTGTGGGCTAGTTGGGAATCTGATGTGTTGGTGCATCCTCAGCAACATAGCGTCCAGGAACGCGTTGAAGAAACGCGATAGTGAACTTTGGGAAACACCGCCAGCTGTAGCTTTTACCTCCTGGAAGCTACCAGACGCTAGGATGTGCAGGGAACACAGGACCATCTGTACATGGGTGGGGATGGCATGTGTCCTGCAAGATTCACGCTGCAGTAGTGGGTTTAATTCTGCAGTCAGATCATGTATCATTGCTGCATTTTATCTATACTTCTCATAGTTTTCCTCCTCTGTCTGCCCCAACAGAGTAAGGCGCACTCCGAAAATGCGCTCCTGTATCCTCCTTCTCCTCTGTGCTGCTGCTCTTAGCCTCATCCTTCTCGCCATGAAGTAGAGCCCTGCCATTGTGAAACTTTTTGAGGCCTTCTGGGCCTGTTTAAATCCTTTCCCAAATGTTTCCCATCCAATTTGATTATTTTCACCTGATTACCACCTTGTTTGATTTGGTGGTATTTAGCGAATACAAAATTGTGATTTCTTATTTATTCACAATTTGCAATTATTCATGCATAGCTTTGCAACTCCGCAAGTGTGATTTACAAATAAGGGTTCGCAGTTTTGGAAATCGCAAAATAGGTAATCTCAATAAATTGCAAATACCTAGGAAAATCTGTGATTTTGCTTGATGCATTGCTTATTGCTATTTTGTGATCGCAAACACCCATTTTTAGCGATTCGCACTGTTTACGATCGCCAAATTGCTTAATGCACCTGGCCTCAAATCTATTAAATAGGGGTGGGCGGAATTTGCGAAATTAACTTTCGCAAATTATTGCGAAAATGTTTAAAATTATCGCAAACAAGCAGAAATATCGCGAAGATGCGGAAGTTTTTTTCCGGCATGTTCGCGAGATTTTCTGCATGGTTGCGGGTCGCTAACTTACCCATGTGGTTGCTTGCGGGCGCGGCCATCTTGTTTTGAGTTGTCTCGCGGTGCATGATCGCGAGAAGAAAGACGTGATCGCGCGACGCATGACGTCACTGCGGGCGCGAACTGTCGCGAGACAGCGCAAATGGCTAAAAACAATACAACATCTCATGGAGAACGCGACCGGATCAAGAAAACTTGTCGGCGAACGCAGGGATTCAGGTAAGGCGATCGCGAGCGCGCGAGAATGTATTATTTTACAGCGCGAGCAAGAAACAAATTATCGCCAAGCTGCGGAAACCAGAATTTTTGACATTTTCGCGCTCTCTGCGGAACGCGAAAATGTCAAATTATCGCAATTTCCGCGAACGGAACGAAATTTTCGCCCAGGCCTACTATTAAACCACTAATGTTTCATCAAAAAAACTAACGGATTTTTAAAGGAAAAAGGATGAGAGTGACCAGAAGACTCGGTCCCTCTCTTATGTGTTTGTCTCCTTTCGTTTGACATCTTGGGTGTCCCGATCATTTCGTAACTAGGAGCCCGGGCCTATACTAGGGTTTGTGGGATCTGGGCTTATTGTTATGTAGGGCTGGAAAAAATTACCTAGAGTTTCAGTCATCACAGTTCAGCAATAGAGAAAAAGGTAAATGTGTAACTTTGTAAGGAGAGGAACAGACTCAAGAAGGAATGAGAAAGAAGCTATGAGGAACCAGCTCATGATGAGGGACTGGATAGAACTTTCTGTTAATGTATCATCACAGCTAGTATAGGAACCGAAAGCTCAGTAGAACATTTTGAATACAGCAAGACAGAGGGTTGAGGAAGTAATATCTTAGAGCCAATTGTGCAATTTGTTCTCTCTGTTCAATCCTTTTGCCACAATTTCAAAGTGGATAATTAAGGCACACTCCTGTTGGTGTAGTTGGTGCTATAGATTGCCTCCTCTTGCATGTTGTTTCAGTTTTTTCAGGGCACAGAAGGAGAAAATTCAATGGTGTGGATGATGGGTTAAAAAATTATCTACTACTGGTGGCCTTGTGTCTGTTTTGTGGATGTTATTGTAATGTTCTTGGATCTAGATTTTTAGTGGCAGATTTGTGCTGCCTATGTAGTGTTTTTTGCAGGGGCAGGAGATTAGGTAAATCAAATTTGAGCTTTCACAGTTTATGAAGTTCCATATTTGAAATGAATAACCATTCACCATGACATCCTTTGTTCTGGAGCTCCTAGTTTACAGATTGAACAATTGGACCATGTATATAAACCATTGGGCCGCTCCAGGAAAGTTGAAGGTTCTTGTTTGTTTCGGAAGAATGATGGACAGAGGGTATCTCTAAGATTTTTACTCTGTTAGAAACTAAGTTGTGGTAAGGCTTTAAGGACATCTGATATTGTAAGGTTTTTTGTTCAGAGATTCAAATGTGTTTTAAGGGTTTTTTGTGTATATTGTTGTCCACTGTTGTATTTGGCTAGGAAACTGATGACTGGTTGATGATCTTAAGCCTGATTGTTGTGTAACCTAATAACGATCATATTTGGCAAAGAGTTGTCATATACTTCTTTAGAACTGCAATTAATGTGTGCTTGGCAGTATTCACCTGATGGAATATTGACAATTGTGTGGTAAGGATGGCTGCTAGAAGCATGAAGAATAGAGTTTGCAGCTGTGGTCTTTCTGTGAAACTTAGTGTGCAGAGTAGTGTGTTCAATGTAGAGGGTGAGATCCAGGTATTCTATTTCTTTGTCTGATACAGTGTATGTAATGTCTATCCCTCACTTGTTTGGAGTTAGAGTATGGATGAAGTCTTTCAGGCGGTGTTCTGGTCCTTGCCATATAAGTAATATATCATCGATATATCGGCCCCAGAAAACTATATTGCTGGAAATGTTTTCTGATTGGTCGTTCCATATCCATTGCTGTTCCACTTCCCCCATCAGAAGGCATGCAAATGGTGGGATACATTTTGCCCCCATTGCTGTTCCATGGAGTTGTAGGTAATGTTCGCCACTGAAAAGGCAAAATTCGAGCAATTCCAGGATCATCCTGTTTCTGGCTGTGTAATGTACTGATCTAGTCTGAAGACATTTCCTGATTGCTACTAGTCCATCGGGTGTTTGATAGATGTGTAAGGCTAACCACTTCAATGGATGTTAGAAGGGAGTCTGCTTGCCATGAGACATCTTTTGTATCTCTTATGAAGGATGGGAGATCCTTCATAAATGGTTATATTTCTGTGTCAATGAATGATCCCAAGTTGGAGCAGATGGACTTGATTTCGGCGATGATCGGTCTGCCTTTTGGTGGTTGACCTGGTTTATGGACTTTTGGTAGTAGGTAGAGAGTGGGGTTAACCAGGTTATCGATGATAAGTAGTTGTTCCTCTTCCAGTGTGACCAATTCCTTGTCCTGCCAGGTATTCAGGAGTTGATTAAGTTTTTTTGTATCTCCTTGGTGGGATTGTAACTGAGTTTTTTGTAGCAGGAAGTATCCCATAGTTGACGGTATGCTTCTTGTAGATAATTGGAGGTATTCAGTAAAACTACATTTCCTCCTTTGTCTGCTTCCTTAATGGTCAGATTGTGGTCATTTTTTAATTCTTTAATGCTTTTTTCTCATTTTTGATGATGTTGGTAGGTACGTATTTCTTTTTTAGCAGGTATTTTCGATGTTCAGTATCCAGGTCCTTCTTTACCGCTGCAAAGAATATGTCAATGGAGTTACCTGGTGGTAAGGCTGGTGTGAAGTTCGATTTCTTCTTTAGCGATGTTGGTCAAGAGTGGAAGATGTCAATTCCTAGTTCCACTCTGGTTGTGGTCAGGGATTCAAGTCCATCTGGGGCAACATCTTTTGTAAGATGGGTGAGTAGAGTGATGGTTTCCAGACCTTGTGCAGAAAGGTCATTTGTTGACTGTGGATTGCCACTTGATGTTGGTTGTGGTCCCTTGTCTGAGAAGAAAGAGTGACGTTTCAGTTTCCTTGTGAATTAAAATAAATACATTTTGGTCTTTACTAAATCCCAGTGTGTTGTTGGGCAGGATAACCCTTTGTTCAGGATTTGATGATGGGTGTCACTTTTATTTGAAAGATTAATCACAATTTCAGTGGTGGTTATTTTTTAATGCGAGGTAGTGTCTTGGTCTGTTCCTTGATTCTGGCTCTTGTTTGTACTCCTGTGGTATTTGGTTTTGGTGGTTTGTATTTGGGGGTCGGGTCCAGTTGTCTTGAGCATTGCCCAGATGGTGTCTTCGTACTTCCTCGTGAAACTTTACTGTTGGTCTTGAGCTGCTCGTATGCTCAGGGTCTCCTACAGACTCTGCTTCTGAGGATGGGATTGTTTCAGTGGAGATGTTAAGTTGTATGGCTATAAACAGGTTGAGATTTTAAAGAAATAAAAAGAGTTTTGACATACCAAACACCTATTCAAACCATATATTGGTATTATTGTTATGCAAAACAGTGAACCATGGAGATACCTTGCCAATGATTAGAATGGGCATTTCTTCTTTTTGCTCTTTCCCCTACCAATTCTCTACTTCTGAAATTAAGGCCCAGAATCGCAAAGGTGTCACTCAACGCATTGCAGCATCCAAAGAGGCTGTGCTGCATTGTGTGTCATGGAGAGAGCCAGAGAGTGCCATATTCACAGACACATGGTACTCTCCTCCCCTCTCCCTAGCACAGGTGCTGATTTGCGCTGTGTTAGACCTGGCTTGTCCAGCGGGTTTATCCCCAGACATTTTGCTTTTTGGCCTTCTGTTTCAGTCTTGTTTTTGGTGGTTTTATGACTCTGGGCACTTTACCACTGCTGATCAGTGCTATGGTGCATATGCTCTCCCTGTAAATTGTTATGATGGATTGGTGTTTCAATCATTGGGTATTTGATTTACTACTAAGTCTCTAGTACAGTACACTGTGTGTTCCCATGGCCTGTAAATCAGATGCTGCTAGTGGGCCTGCAGAACTGATTGTTCCACCCACACAAGCAGCCTTTCTCAGGTAACTCAGACCTGCAATTGCAGTGTCTGTGCGCAGTTTATTACTGCCATATTGACCTGGCAAGTGCACCCACTTGCCAGGCCCTGACCTTCCATTTTTTAACATGTGAGTCAAACCTAAGGTAGGCCCATCTTACTCCTGTCAGCAGGGTGCAGTGTTTGTTAAAGGTAAGACATTCCCTGATGTGACTGTAATACTGCCAATTTCGATTTTCACTATTGAATGGCTATCTATCCCATAGGATAGAATGGGAATTTATTTTTAACATCGTATAAATATAATAGATGTGAAAATTGAGTTTAGTATGCCTGAACTCAGAATATAAAAATGCATCTTTTGATAAAGAGGATTTTTATATTTATTTTATATTGTGTGTTTGAAAATACCACTTTTAGAAAGTGGGTATTTTCTTGCTTAGCCATCCTGTGTGCCTCTGCTAGTTTGTGGATTGACTGTCTGGCTTTTGAATGACGGGCTGGGGATGTGCATTCTCTCAGATGGCCAAGGGGGGTGAGGTGTACTCTGCTTTTCCTGAATGAGTCAGGGCTGGGCTGAATAGACCTGGGTTGCATTCAGAGTAGGAGGAGGAGATTCCTTTCACACCTGAATGGGCCTGCTCTGCCTGGGACAATGCTGTCTCCACCTCATGCCTGGAAGCTGCACCAGAGGACAGAACTGTTTTTGGCTGAGCAGGGACACTCTCCGCCTCCAGAGAACAAAGGATTTTGTACTATAAAAAGTGAGACCCAGACCCCTGAAATTTAGATTGCTGCTGAACTAAAGAACCTGCCAGGAAGAAGAACTGGGAAAGTTGGAGGAGTACTGCCCCAGTGCTATGTGCATTTGGGGTTGGCCTGCAGTGGTTGTTTCTGTCTTGGGCAGGGAAAGAACTTGACTGTGCTTTCATCATCCCGCAGTAGGAGTTTTCTCCAAGGGCTTGAAGTAGAGCTTGCCTCCTGTTGGAAGTCACAGGGATATACAGGACTTCAAAGATTACTTCTGGGATTCAAGAGGAACTTTGCCAAGGAGAAGAGCTGTAGAAACTGAGGAGAAGTACTGCCCCTTTGTTGAGTGCAGTCTGGGGGTGGCCTGCAGTGGCTGTTTCTGCCAAGGAAAGGACAAGGACTGTGTGATGTGTCCCCTGCTTGAGGAAGATCTCCAAAGGCTTGAAGTAGAGCTTGCCTCCAGTGTTGAAGTCTCAGGGATACTAAGGCTTCACCCCCAGCTCCCCTGAACTTCCTTGATGGGAGTTCTGACCTGCCAAGAGGTGCCTGTTTCTGTTCTGGGCTTCTGGAGGTTTTTCCTGCTGGTGGGAGGTAGATAAGCAATGCAACTAAGAAAAGTGCTATGCATCTTTACCTGTTTCCGATTAATCACCGAAGAAACCGATGCAGCTCCTGCCGTGGCTCAAGTAATTACTGAACACCACATCCAGTGCACCGAGCTACAAATTGTGAGAGCACCTCACAGATTCTGGCACAGACCCGGTGGTGCAGCTGCAAGAACCAACACATTGTGGGGCCACGGTTGCAAGAACAGATGCATCCCGATCCTCATGCATTGCATCTGGGTACCACACCTGCAAGAACACCAGGGCCGAAGTAAGAAACTGACACATCACCTCCCCACACAGTAGGAAACTGACGCATCACCTGCAGAGTGTGTTACCCTGGGGGGGTTGGTGTACTCTTCTAGAAGTCCTCTTTGGAAAGGCACAAATCCAGCTTAAGGGTACAGGCCCTGAGTTGGAGGGCCAGGTTTAGGGTATTCCCCCTGACCTGGAGGAAGGTGCGCCACGCCTGCAAGAACACTTGGGCCGCAGTGAGAAACTGATGCATCACCTCCCCTTCAGTAAGAAACAGACGCATCACCGCCCCTGCGTGGCAGTAAGGCACTGACACATTACCTCCCCTGAAGTAAGGAACCGATGCATCACCTTCCCTGGGCATAAGAAACCGGCGCATCACCTTCCCTGCAACAGTTTTTGTTTGTACCTGTGATGCATCCAATGCACTTTGTGTGAATAGTGTTGCATCTGCAATCTACTTTGAACAGAACTGTTTCTACCTTTTGAAAGTCATGTCAAGTTGGAAAAGCAAGGAGAAATGAAAACATTTCTCCTTTAAATGGCTGCTTTTCAGGGGCATTCATTTTTGGCACTTAACTCTGTCTCCTAATGTTAGTAGATAGGGATTTGCTTCAAAAAGCATGGTTGGTTTCATGGGACACACAGTTATGGAAATCATTGTTTTACATTACTTTTCCATATGTGCATTCATTTGTTAATCCCCAAATTGGTTTAGCATCAGGTGCACATTAAAAAAGTAACATTAACCCGACTCTAAACTGTTTGGGGCTAAATGTTTGTTCAGCTCTGCTTCAGCTCTGAATGATGAACACTGTAGAGAGAGTGACCTACACAAATATTTGTGTCTAACAGATGTCTTTGAGAAAAACATTGGTGAGCTATAGTCCTCAATTATCAATGTAGTCTAATCCATCAAGCAGCTGACATCAGTACAAAATTTTCCAGCAACCTATTCAGCTGTGCCCTCACTACCATGTGTCCTTTGTCTGCAAATGTTCCCATGTCTTTTTTACTTCTGGTAACAGTTTGTGTGACTGCAGATTCAAATGGGCAACCCACAGCTCAAAATTAGAACTCCTCAGGGTAATGGGTTTGGTGTTATACACTAGGATGGAAAGCTCTAAATTTGTGTCCTCATCATGAATTTCCAAAGGGGGTTTTCTCTATGTTTGCCAAAACTCTCTCTAAGGGGGGCATAGTTGTAAAGTCTTTGGGGTGCATAAGCTCACCCAAGAAAGATGCCTACGGGTGTTTTCTTGCACATTAATCCAGAGGCTTGAGGATGGGAGAAGAACCTTCATGTTTATTTGTTTTCATTTAAGTTGCTTGCAACAAATTAGAAGCATTTATTTAGTAATAACTGATCATGACCAGGGAACTTGCTTGTAAAGTAAATGCTTCAAAAACATTTCTTTTGCTCCTGTTGATAGTATCGTCCATAAACGTTTGCAAACATTCTATTGTGTACCTAGCATGGGGGATTGTTGTTTCACAGCACCGACACTCGACCTGCATCACCTCCCTTGAGATGAACCTTCTCTGCTCCCCCATGTCTATCTGAACAGGCAAGCAGGCAGTCCCAGGCACCAGCATCAAGAGTAAACACCTGTTCTCTGTTCAAGACTGCACAGAGGCAGTTGCAGAAAGTAGTAGACTTTTCATAAGCCCAAGTGTGGACTACTGGATTTAGAGGCTGACATGTTTTTTCATGAAATGTGTTTTGTTGAGAATAATATACTTTTGTATTTTCATTTGCAATATGTATTCTGCTATGGCAAATTGATCGAAATCATGACTAACATTTATTTGTACTTCTTTAACGTGTAAGGGGGAACCCATCACCAACTTCATGTGCCATCCTGCAGGGTGTCTTTGTATAATGACCTGAATTATGCAGTTAGAGAAAGCAGCAAAAAGCTATTAGAGAGACCTCAGAGCTTTTCTGCTTGTTCTTAGCGTTTTATCAATGAATTGGGCCTAGCTCAACAAAACTTTCACAGAAAGCAGCACAGCATCCAAAGTTACTGTGCTGAATTGTGTTAGAGAAAGCAGGAAAACAACACATCTGCAAAGATATGGCACTATTCTGCTCTCTCCCTAGTGCTTCCGCAGAATGATGCCTACACACACACCTTTGCACCATAGAAAAGGGTGTGTGTATGATGTCTAACATAGGTTTTATACTGGAAGGGTGCCCTACCAGTACACAATACTATGCATAGATAAACTTTAAAACATTTCCCACTTTTGGATCTGTGCTGTACTGTGCAGTAAACATGCAAAGTGGGAAAACTTAGGAGCAAGGAAAACATTTCTCCTTTTTAACACCTGGTTTCAAATGGCCTTATTTTTTGATGCAAATCCCTGTCTAATATTGTTAGAAGACAGAATTTCACATAAAAAACCATGTGCAGTTTTATATATACCACTCATGGAACTCCCCCTTGACGCACAGTAACGCAAAGCAGTTTGTGTTAATTTCAGGCAACTGCCCTGCTTAAAACGTGTGTTTGCTGAAAAGTAAATCCCTAAAAAAGAAATTGTTCAGGTTTTTATTATTTTTGGGATGAAAACCCAGTGCAAATTGTTTGTTAATCTGGTCCACCTTTTCGTATTGCGTCATGCTAGATTTTAGCAGATTCTAACCACTGTGAATGGCATGTTACTGTTGCCCAACTTAATGACGCTATAGGGCCCATTAGCTTGCCGTTCGGAAAACAACCCTGACTGCCATGGTAGCGGAAAACAACCGCCCGCCGGTACCACTGCAAAACCGGCAGTACAATTAGGATCAACCACCCAAAAAAAACGACCGTGGCGGAATGAGGTAAATAAAAAACACCCGTAGCGGGCGGAGAAGGCCAAAAACTGTCTGCGGCGGTAATTTGATGTGACTGCGGTACGTTCTGCTGTTTCCAAACAGTGTGGTCACAAACAGTGATGAATGGGAGAGCCGGCGGAAGAGCTGTAGCATAGTCATCTCTGCGGACGCTCTGTGACAAATATGGCGGTCGGCAGAAAAAACTCACAACAAGGCCACAAAGTGCACACAGCAAACTAGTCATGCACCCAAAAACACAGAACACACCCCAATGACACAACCGCATGGCAACTACACATATACAAATCACAGGACAACCCACACAACCCACCTGACTTCAGTACCCCATTTGGACACACCCACATAGCTGAGTATAAAACCAACCCCTTCCCTGACCACAATCCTTTGCATTAATCCACAACTGAAGGGCTCAACCCCTGAGAACAAAGGATAGGTACATCAACACAGCATCACCACTCACACTACACACAGCACCACCACCACTTCCACACCTGCACCTCTAACCCCTCTGTACATCACACACCATACACATCACCACTACCCCCACCACTTACACCCCTGCACCTATAACCCCTTTGCACATCACACACCATGGCAATACAGAAAATGCCCAAATTCACTGAGAGTGAGTTGACAGTCATGGTAGATGAGATTATCAGAGTAGAACCACAAGTGTTTGGTATCGTGTTCCAACAGACACCATTACCCACAAGAGCACAAATGTGGGAAAGGATAGTCGATAAGGTAAATGCAGTAGGGACCAGCCCGCGATCAAAAAAGGAAATCATGAAGCGCTGGCATGACTTGAAGAGGGTTGTGAAAGAGAAAAGGAGCAAGAACCGTGAGCTGGCTCAGGGGACTGGCGGTGGCCCTCCCATTCCACCTAAAACATTCTCTGCATGGGAGAAGAAGTAGCTTGCCATACTGCATCCAGAGAGTCTCACTGGAGTAGCCGGGGGAGTGCAGGCTGGTAAGTTCAAACAAATGTACACCATGCCACAGCTATGTACTGTCCAGCTAAACTACAAAGCCACATCTCAGAGGCCCAAGTGTATCCATATGCACCACAATATCCAACACATGTCTCACAGATGTAACATCCACTCCATCTGAATCACCACAAAGGTAGTCAACATTTACAGCGTTGTATGTGTCCAGGCAAAAAGCACTACAACTCCCACCATGCCCCCTGTCACACCCCTGCGCAGGATGTAGCATCCCCCCTGAGCAGTTGGAAGCCATTGTAAGGTTTACCCTCACCTAACAGATTGTTAGCCCTCTTCTCAGAGAGGGCTGTTTGTGGGTGGGAGGCCAGCAACACAACACCCACCATGCCCCCTGTCTCACACCTGAGCAGGATGGAGCATCCTCCCCCAAAGCATGTGGCAGAGATTGCATTGCTCACAACGAACTATAAGTAGCTAGCCATCTTAACAGGCAGGGGTGTTCGTGGGTGGGAAGACTGCACCACAACTCCCACCAGGCCCCCTGCCTCACACCTGAGCAGGATGGAGCACTCCATACCCAGAAGCAGTTGGAAGCCATTGTCTCACTGCAAACAAACTAACAGGTAGGTAGACCTCATCCCTGGGAGGGGTGTTTGGGGGTGGGAGGCCTGCACAACAACTCACACCAGGCCCCCTGACCCACCCCTGAGCAGGATGGAGCACCCCCTGAAGCATGTGGCAGAGATTGCATTGCTCACATCAAACTAACAGGTAGGTACCATCTTAACAGGGAGAGGTGTTTGTGGGTGGGAAGACTGCACTACAACTCCCACCATGCCCCCTGTCCCACACCTGAGCAGGATGGAGCACTCCACACCCAGAAACATTTGAAAGCCATTGTCTCACTACAAACAAACTAACAGGTAGGTAGACCACTATTGAATGGTTCACACTCACCTAACAGGTAGGTAGATCTCTTTCCTGGGAGGGCTGTTTGGGGGTGGGAGGCCTGCACAACAACTCACACCAGGCCCCCTGACCCACCCAGAAGCATTTGGAAGCCATTGTCTCACTACAAACAAACTAACAGGTAGGTAGACATCTGAACAGGGAGGGGTGTATGTGGGTGGGAAGACTGCAGTAATACTACCACCAGGCACCCTTGTTCCCCAGCTTATCAAGATGGAGCACTCACCCCCAACAAGATGCATATGGCAGACATTGCATTCTACACTTCAAACTAACAGGTAGGTAGACAAATTATGCCCTCTTGTCCCACCCCTGAGCAGGGTAAAAGCCTCCACCACACACACAGATGTGTCACAAATCCAACCCAAATATGAAAACAGAACAGGTAAGTAGCCAGTACATGCACCCAGCCATCCCTCTCAAAAAGCATGGTGCCATATGACAACACCAGCCCTCTCATCACACAAAAATACACACAGATCCTATTGCCACTCACAGTGTGCAGACAGATAAGCAAATGTAATTGTCACAGCAACTAAAGTGTGACACACTAATTTACATGTAGAAGAAAGTCTGTGCACAATCACACTGAATGCCATGTGTAAGTGCCATGTGGCCAGAGCTGCAAGGACCATATGAAAAGAAAGAAAGCATGGTTAGTGGTACAAATTCAGAATTGCACATGACATGACAAAGGTATGCATGAGATAACAATGGTCAGTTCATTCTCAGATGTAGCGTCTGCCAGGGCAGAGTAATCAACAAAGTGGCGTCACAGAAAATCTTTGTTGTGCTAGTCCCCAGATGGCAACATGTCTCTGTAATCACAAAACATGCACATGGTGCATGGTATGTTTTGACACCTCACACCATGGACAAGTAATGCATGTACCTCAACATCATGTCAGGAGGCACGGTAGTACACATACAAACAATGTGATGATCAGTCAACTGTGTGGTGTACAAACAGTGAATAATACACAGCTAACACAAAGCTTGCGGGGTGTACTACAATGACCTTTTCCCATCTGTCCCTAAGGTGACCAAGAACTAACTGCCGAGGACAACACCAGAAAACCTGCAGAGCCAGTCACCACCCCGGAAATTTGAATCTTGGATGTTGACTCTCGGGATTCAGAGGACAAGGAGCTCCGAGCCGGCCCATCTGGTGTGCCAGGGTACAATCGGTCCCAGGACCCCATCTTCCCCTACCACATCTGCAGCAACACCAACAGCTACGCGGACCCCTGCTATTATGGCCTGTGCGTCCTCACCCACCACCACCACCAGTGCTGCCAGCAACACCTTCCCTGTCCCAGAGGATGACCACCCCACACCACCAACTGAGGAGGGCAGGGAGAGGATGCGGAGGCTCACAGTGGTGAGGCAATAGGTCTGTGGCAGCAGGGCAGGTGGGAGGGGCAGAGTCACTCACAGACAACCAGAGCCTGGGACCGAAGCCCTGGACAACATAAACAGAGTCCTTGGGGCATATGAATGGTCCCAGGGACGAACGGGCTGGTCAGAAGACGATTCCCGCAAGCTCCTCCTGCTGATGAGGTCCATGGACATCCGCATGGGACAAATCGTGGACCTCTCGGGCCAGCTAGTGGCGGTCCTGAGGGACAGGCATGTGCCACAAAGAACACCTCCACCCCCCCTGGTGGCCTGCAGGATGACAGTTCAACATCCTCCCTGGTGGCCACAGAGAGGGGTGAGTCGTCAGAGTCCCCTGGACCTATAGCAGAGGCCCCCCCTGCCAAGCGACAAAGGGGCCATCCCAAGAAATCCCTTGGAGTTACCCGAGGCAAAGCACCTGCCAAACTTCAGTCACGAAGCCAGCCATGAAGCAAACCCTCTACACTCCTGCAGTGACTCTTTGGACTGTCCTTCCCCACACTGCCTTGGGAATGGCATCTGTCTGTTGGACTGGGTCACCACATCTATGTGGTGACTACTCTTCTGTCTCATTTGCCATAACTGTCAACTCAGTGCTTCACTAAACACCTCAATGTAAATGTTCACCCCCTCACATGTCAACATTGTAAATAAACACTCCTTACACACATGTCGCTATTTCTGCTCCGTGTTTATGCCAGGATGTTCAGTCTTCACCATGATTCCAATGTACCAGGAGTATGGAATGTATTTGGTCAAGGAGAGGCTGAAGGGACCTATGAAAACACAACAGAACAATATTCACTAGTCTGGATGTGGCATCACAGACATCACACAACACTTACCATCAAGCTAATCCATCATGCACACATCACAATGAGCAACAGTGCCAACATACACATCCTGTGGATGTTCCAAAATACCCTGTCCCAGAAACATTGTCAGCCACCACTGAGTCAAGGACCGCCTGCAGTCACAAAGCTCACATACACCTTCACAACAACAGCAACATCATCAGACACTGTGTCCTTTGTACATCGTCACTCACCTTCAAGTGAAGAAGCGGTTGATGAGCTGTTGACGCAGGTCGAGACCTTCCTCCTCTCCACTGTCCTTGTCACTGGACATGGTTTGATTTGTAGGCGGGGGCCTTGGCTGGTCATCATCATCCAGGATCAGGGGGATATCCTTGCGAATGACTATTTTGTGGAGCATGCAGCATGCCACTACTATCTGACACACCTTCCTGGGCGAGTACATCAGTGCACCTCCGGTCTTGTCCAAGCAGCGAAATTGTGACTTCAGTAGACCAAAAGTACACTCCACACACGACGTATCCTCCCATGGGCATCATTGTAGCAGACATCAGCTGGTGTCCTTGGATTCCACAGTGGGCTCAGCAACCAAGGACGGTTGGGATATGCAAAGTCACCTAGGTGTGAGAAACACAGAGAAACCTTGTAATGTTACTGTGGCAGAGGACAGCATATCACACACACGGCACGCTATTTGACTATGCATACTCACCCACAATCCATGCACACTCAGGAAGCAGATTAGCTATCAGCTGTGGTATAATGCTGTTATGAAGGATGTGTGAGTCATGGGCTGAGCCTGGAAATTTGGCAGAATTGTGCGAGATGATCATATCTGCCTGGCACACCACTTTCACATTTATGGAGTGGAAGTGTTCACCATACCTGTAGATGTGCTCACGTGCCTGTGGTGGAACAAGCCCAACATGGGTGCAATCAATGGCAACAACAACATGGGGGATGTGTCCAAGGGTATAAAACTCTTCCTTCACAGCCGTCAATTCAGGCCCCCTGGGGAAATGGATATATCTGTCCTTGTAGATCATCATAGCAGACAGGAAATTACGCAGCACCATGCTGAACATAGGTTGCGACATCCCACCTGCACTTTCCACCGTGTTCTGGAATGATCCATTGGCAAACAAATGCAAGGCCACCATCAGCTTAGACATTGGGGTGAAAGCTGTCGGCTGTGTTCTGCGAGGCTAAGGTAGGGCTCCAACATAGCACATAGGTTCTGTAGGGTGGCTCTATCCAGACGGAATTTTTCCAGATGATCTCCTCATTCTTCATGTCTGCCAGCATTTTGAAGGGATGATACAGATTTGATCTCCTCCTAGTTGAGATGAAAGTGGACACATGTCAAGGCAATACACCATGAGATGAGCACAACATCTTACGTTTTGACTGACACAACACCAACAATGACTGTCATCACAATTGAGTTACAGAGCAGCTTACATGTAGGGACACCTTCTGCTACACTACTCGGACACTTGTCCCCTTTCACACTGCAAGTACCTCCGAAACAACATCTGACTTTGTGAATGCACATAGGGATATGGCCACATCTAGCATGAGCAGGCCTGAGAGTATTTCATACAGCATATGTGTAAAACTGCAACACTACTGTCTTATACCTAGCTGCTGTACCTGACACACCTTCAGGCGTAAGTTGCACATGGCATGCATCAACAGCAGAAATGACCACAGGCTGAGCGTAAACGACAAGTGTGCATGATCCAGGAAAAGAAGGCAGTCAAATCTGCACATTCTTCATTGAGACATACATCGCTGTGAATTTTCACTGCACTTTCACACATTGACATGTGTACACATTGGAGAGTCCATGACAACACTGTTCTATGTACATGCCCATCAATATCACAGGTGACATGTGAGGGAGTACATGCCAATGTAGCAAATCACATACACAAACATGGCATGTGTACTCAGCAGTGTGTTAAATGTCACATTGGCATTGTGTGCACAGTGATGTGCCATTAATCATGTGGCCACTGTGCACTGTTGATGACTGCCCCATTGGTCATTGACACAGCATGATGTATCCATAGGTGTTGTCAAAGTGCTCCTCCAACCAAATCCCGGTGTCACCCCCAATGCCCAAGACACAATCCCGGTAGTGATAGGCATATGAGCATTGCCAAATGGCGGTTGGCATGCTCCGCCACCCAAATCCCAGTCACTCATGTCAATGTATGGCACCCAAATCATGGTAGCTACCGCCTGGCACCTGCGGTGTGTCACCGCCAATGCTCAAGACACAATCGCGGTAGTGATAGATATGTATGTATTGCCAAACGGAAGTTGGCATGCTCCGCCACCTAAATCCCAGTCACTCATGTCAATGTATGGCATCCAAATCACGGTAGCTACAGCCTGGCACCTGCCGTGTGTCACTCACCGCCAATGCCCAAGATACAATCGCGGTAGTGATAGATATGCATGTATTGCCAAATGGTGGTTGGCATGCTTCGCCACCCAAATCCCGGTCACTCATGTCTACGCCTGGGCGGTAAACTCCGTTCGCGGAATTTGCGGAATTTGGGTAATTTCGCGTTCCGCGGAGAACGCGAAATTGCCCAAAAATCTGCGTTCCGCGACTTCGCGAAATTTTTTGCTTGTTCGCGTTCTCAATATGCGTGTTCGCGAGATATTTCACCCCGAGCACGCAAACAGCGATCGCGAACAGGAAAAAAGTATCGCGAACAAGCAATTCCGCGTGTTCGCGGAACTTCTGCGTGTTCGCGGAGATTTTTTACCGTTTTGCAGAGATTTGCGTAACGCGATTGCGCAAATTCCGCCCACCCCTACTCATGTCAATGTATGGCACCCAAATCGCAGTAGTTACCACCTGACACCTGCGGTGTGTCATCGCCATGGACCATGCCCTTACAGCCAATGGGAAGCGCAATCGTGGTAGCCTAAAGCAATTTTCAAAAAATCACGGTAGGCGTGCTCCGCCACCGGGGGGAGCCAGTAATTGGATGCATTTGAAAGATACACCACCGCGGCAGCGTCTGCCTGGCCCCTGCGGTGTGTGTCACTGCCATGGACCATGCCCTTACAGCCAATGGGAAGCGCAATCGCGGTAGCTTAATGCAATTTTGTAAATCGCGGTAGGCGTGCTCTGACACCGCGGAGCAGGTCAATGGATGCATTTGAAAAAGGCAGACCTGGAACATCAATTGCATCAGCTTAGAACCACTGAAATGACCCCAGGGGGCTATATATGTGTGTGAGAGAGCCTCACATTTCTACTGCTCCCACAGTCTGCTGCCTGAGACCCCTCATCTGTTGCTGCCTCAAGGGACTGCTGCCTGCGACCCCTCACCTGCTGCTGCCTCCAGGGACTGCTGCCTGAGACCACTCACCTGCTGCTGCCTCCAGGGACTGCTGTCTGAGACCCCTCACCTGCTGCTGCCTCTAGGGACTGCTGCCTGAGATCACTCACAACCCACTGCCGCTGCTGCTGTCACATGGCCACAGTGATGGCAAGGACTGAGAAGATCCGGGCCAGTCCCTTCACCGGCGAGGAGCTGGAAGTCCTGGTGGACGAGGTGCTCACACAGTATCCAAGGCTATATGGGGCCCCAAATGTCATGGTAAGTCTTCAACAGTGTGAGTGAGAGTGCAGGGGGGCACACATGTAGTTGATCTAATGCAGTACGTGCCTGAGAGTGTGGGGTTGTGTCATGCATTGCCTAACATGCTGTCTCCAGGGGTAAGGGGTGTGTAGCCTATATCACACGTTTCCCTACATGCACATCAAGATTAGAGGGACATGTATTGTCTTGTCAGCCATACAGTGACGCAGCTAGTCGGTAATGCAGGAGTCAGGACAGTGATTGCTTATGTGAATGGCTGTGTGGGTCCCTGTTGTCCATCTCAGTGTGAGCCCACCTGACCTGTTCAGTCACCGGCCAAAATGACAAGAACACATCACTGAATGCGCAGAGTGTTACATGTATCTTTTTTCATTACTCTCCATCAATGAGCCATCTTAGCCCTGTAGATTGGATTGCACATGATAGGCCTTGTGAGAAGAGGGTGTGTTTGTGAGATCATGTCCCTCAATTTGTGACATCCATGAAACAGTGAGCCAGACACAGGGAAAGGACATTGAGGGCTGCGCAGTGTTGGACACTGTGAGTCTACTCCCAAACATATGTTGATATGTAATGTATGCCTTGCTCTACCTCAGAAATGGACAGTAGATGTGGGCAGACTACACATGTCTTTCCGTGCTGGCATCCTGCATGTGTATGAGATGGGCAAGTACTGTCTCCAACCTCACACCTGCATGCATTTACGTGTGGTTCTCCCATGATGATGTACCATGTGAGATTCATTCTTGTCTCTGTTAGATATATCTGTGGATTTTGAATGAGTAAGTATCATGCTACTGTCCTCAGAGATTTTGGTACATAACACTGTGTCACTGATGTTTTCCCACTCTTGTCTCCCATGCCTGCAGCTCAAAGTACACCAGTGTAAGGCCATGTGGAGGGCCATTGCAAGCAAGATGCGGTCTCTGGGTGTCGCAAACTGTCGGCGCACCCACTGCCACAAGAGGTGGGATGACATCTGCCAGCTGAGCAAGAACGTGGCGGAGATGACACTGGGGCTGCTCCCTTGGACTGGCAGGTTGGCACGGCGCAGCATGACACCACTAATGGCCCACATCTTGGCTGTGACACAGCCTGAGCAGGATACACGATTGAAGGAGCATCAGCAGCAGACTAGGGGTGAGTATTCTGGGAAGGGTGACTTTGGCTGTGAGTGGCTGCATATGTACACAGCGTGGGCCAGCGATGGGCTATTTTGATGTTGGTAGTGTGATGCAGTGGCTTGTAAGTGGCCTCTGTGCTGGGTGCAGCCATCATGCATTTGCCCTACCTGCACTTCCTAATGTAATATGAGTACTGAGCATTCTGATTTGTGGTCTTCAGGTATCTTCTGCATTGGGGTAGTCTGGAAAATCACATGGAGGGGAACGGCAGTGTGCCCAATCTGAGTGTGCTTTCATCAATGTATGCATTGCCGGACCTCAGATGTGTGAGGCTTGGACATCTGACGCCAATGTGCAACAGAAGTTGTGCCCCAAAGTGCAACATGGTTGAGGGCATGGGCTCACGGCCATTGTGGAATGTCATGTTGGAGTCTGTATCTGTTATGTCCCCTTCTGCTCCATCCAGATCTGACAGTTGCAACATGTTGTAGGGTTCATCCTTGCGACCATCTCGCCCCTAGGTGTGCTCTGAGCTATTTGTGTGTCTGGTTGAACGGAGCCACGGGCAGGATATTGTGTTGTGTGTTCATCACATGGCTCACTTATGCATGGTTTTCTTGTTTACACGCACTGTTCGAGTTAAAAATTGAGGTTGCAAAATGTTATTGCACAGGGTGGTGTGCAACGTGTCGATTTCTTCATCTTCAGTGATGCTTTGCTTGCATTTGTTTGTTCTGTTGCTGCCACTGAACTGATCCTACATAACTCTCTCTCATGCAGCATCTCCCGTAGTCATGGAGGGACAGGGGACAGACACCAGTGGTGAGGCATCAAGCACAACATCTACAAAGGAGCACAGTGACACAGATGTGACCAGCGCCTCGGAGGGGGACAGGAGTCTGATGGAGGAATCACAGGCAGAGACGCAAAGCTCAACGTCATCCGACGCCGGCGGTGGCGCATCCATGTTGGCGGGCACAGGGAACAGGGACTCTGCCTCCTCTTCCACCACTCAGTGTACAGTGCCCACCCTCCCACCTACTTCCACTGTTTCTACCCGTGTTCGCACCAGTAAGAAGGGAAGAATGTCCTTCACCTCACTCACTGCTACACCTGCCCCTGTCCCCCCGCTGCCATCAGCGCTGAGTCTGTGGACCTTTTGCACCAGCTATCTGTGGGCCAGACAGCTCTCCTCAATCCCTTCATAGACCATGACAAAAAGTTGCCACAGGTGGTTGCTTTCATGAAGGGCATACATTCAGACGTGGGTGGGCTACACCGGACTGTCCAGTCTTTGTCCTCCGCAGTGACGCAGCTCTTCAACTGGCACAATCTCAGAGTACAGCTCCAGTCCCTTTGTCCACCCCCTGCCAGTGGCCACATCTGACGATAGTGACCACACACCACAGACATCAAGAACAAGATACAGCACACACCAGCACACAGCAGCAGCAGCCCAAGCAGTTCAGGGTGCAGACACCATCACCACAGAAAACTAAAGCCACCCCAGAGTGCAAAGACAAAAGCCCGGCATGCGACACCAGGGCCACAAAGCCATGAAGCAGACATCAGGGTCACATGCCTCAGAGGCATCCCCAGCCAAGGAATCTCCTGTCCCAAAAGCGCATCGCAAAAACAAGCAGACAGTTTCCATGCCCACTGAGAAGGTTGTGCCTGCTAAGAGTACACATAAGAAGAGCTCCAAGGCAGATTCACCCACAACCTCGACTCCCATCCAAAGCCCAATGAAGCAGGAAAAGGAGGGAACTGTAGGGGGTACACCTGATAAACAGGGGATGGAGGGGCAAAGGCAAGGGTAGGCCAAGCATACCGCTGGATCCAGCATGTCCCCAGAGGGAGAGCAGCCGTCTGCACCTGATGCTGCTTTGGTGGTGCGTGTGCCTGTTGTGTCCACTCCACTTCCCATTGATCCCAAGACAGGGAAGCCATTTAGAGTCCCGAAAAAGTTTAAAGGCACCTCTCCACAATCTCCCACCCACACTGTGTCTCATGTCAGCATGACTCCACCTCCATGTGCCACTACACAACCTGGTCCAAGCAGTCCTCCGGCTTCCCAAGTCACTGATGCCTCTACCTCAGCTGAGCCTCTCTCTCCCCGGTCAAGTTCTCCAACTGTTCCCGGTACACAGCCAGCTCCCAGTCTGACTGCTAGCCAATTCTGGGTGGTAGTCACCCTCACACACCTGTCTCTCCCACAGCGGTGCCTTTACTGCTCATTGTTACCCCTTGACTGTGTTGCTGACCATGGCAGGCTACATTTGCACACATTCCCTGTGCAGCTTCTCCTGGACATACTCTGCACTTTGAACTGGCCACTGGCCTTGTTGCTCCTTGCTGTGTTAAACTATTCCCTGTGCAGCTTCTCATGGACATACTCTGCACTTTGTATTGGCCACTGGCCTTGTTGCTCCTTGCTTTGTTAAACTATTCCCTATGTAGCTTGTCATGGACATACTCTCCACTATGTATTGGCCACTGGCCTCGTTGCTCCTTTCTGTGTTATACTATTCCCTGTGCTGCTTCTCATGGACATACTCTGCACTTTGGACTGGCCACTGGCCTTGTTGTTCCTTGCTGTGTTAAACTATTCCCTGTGCAGCTTCTCATGTACTTGCTTTGCACCTTTGCCTGGCCACTGGCCTTGCTGTTTTCCCCTTCCCTGTGCAGCTTCTCATGGACATACTCTGCACTATGTGCGGGCCACTAGCCTAGCTCTTGTCTAATGTTGGTGTCTATCTGTGCAATATGTGAATAAAGACAGTTGCTCCTGTTGTCTGTTTTGTCAGTGTCCTTACTGAATAACGTTTTTGCTGTGTGTATATGGTTTACTGTGCCACATGGTCTGTATGCCACTTCAACATTGCCAATGGCTTGGCTCATTTTTTCTTGTTTTTACAGGGGTGACATGGACTTCAGTTCTTCCTGACTCTGATACTTGTTGGTGCAATGATGATGGTCTTAGATGAAATACCGTTATCATTGTCATTCTTTGTTCCTGTTAGCTATATTATACACATGTCAGGTTTGGGGGCACTGCCAGCACATAGTGGGATTCTGTCCACAGGATTGCAGGCAGGCTGGCCAGGGTTATCATGTATGTGTGTTCCTACTTTATGTGTGCCCAGAAGTGTAGGTGTATAGTCATGTTGTAATGGTCAGTCATCCTAGTCACTTGGCTTGCTTTCAATGTGTTCACTTGGGTGGTCAAGAAGTGTGCAGTGTGAAGGGGTGAATTTGTCGGGAGTGTTGATGTGTGTGAGCCCCTGCAATGTCAACTACACACATGTGTCACCCAGGAGTGGAGTGCCTGTTTTTGTGATTGTTCAGCCCTGTGCTTGTGATTGTGTGCACATGTGTGTGTTGTATGTTGTACACTGTGCGGTGTGTTGGTGTGTCCTTGCAGTTCTGGCTGACTCCTACTTGTTGTTTTTGGCAACTGTGAGTATGCAGAGTATGTGACTGACAAGTCAGTGTTGTGTTTTGTTGATAATCCATGTGTCTTGATACTGTTTGTGATGACTGTGCATACCTGCTCAACCACACTGACATTGTGGGTGTGATTTTCTCATGCATTGCTGTCACATGGGGCTTTATTGCCTCCGGTATGGAATGTGGTGTGTGGTGTCATACCATCCCCTATCTGTGTTTCAGATGCCTACCCATTGTGAGTCTGCACTCCATCTATTTGTGTATGGTACACTCCTGACATGTCCCCTACTGAGGTACACACCACTTCACTGTTATGTCAGCGGTGCCCTTGTGTTGCCTGTGTGTGCGTCTCCCCATCACTTCATTTGTGACACTGTGCTTTGTGGTGCCGATCTTTGCACAGGAGGAATGTGGCAATCAGGACATTTTCCCAATTGGTTATATGTAACTGTTCAGCAGTCATGGTTGCTCATATGCAGTTCAAATATTTGTGCTGCACGGTCCACTGGTCAGGTTGTTTCTACTTTGGTGTCCCAGACTTGTGCATCTGTGGGTGTTGGGTTAGCTGTATGTGTGTGTGCTGAGGTACTGCTTGACTTCCAGAGTGTGATGTTGTCAGTGTGCTGTTTTGATTGTTGTTTTGGGTATTCATTGTGTGTCACTCGTATCTGTGTGGGACTGGTATGTTTTGTGTGCGCACACTGCTTGTCGTGCATGCAGTGCTGTGAGTGTATGTAGCATTCTCATTGCCTGGTGTACATCCCCTGATGTTGTGCTGTGTTTGCTATGGGGTTTATTGGCATGTGCATCTGTTGTGTTTGATGTGGCTGTGTGCAGTGTTTGGGCTGTGTTGTTTCTTGCAGCTGACAGATTCTCTGCGTGAGGCGTTCTATTTGCATGTCAGTGTGTGTGTTTTGTTGGTGTGGAGTGTTTCATTCAGATGTGTGTTGCCAGTGTGGTATGCCTTACTTGTGTGTCTGTCACATGAACTTTG
This sequence comes from Triturus cristatus, assembly GCF_964204655.1. Taxonomy (NCBI): domain Eukaryota; kingdom Metazoa; phylum Chordata; class Amphibia; order Caudata; family Salamandridae; genus Triturus; species Triturus cristatus. The sequence continues at coordinate 538,730,965 of NC_140589.1, read as the reverse complement.
GTCTATTCTAGTTCCTGTGCTTGTGTTAGATGCGTCCTTGGTGTTTTCTCCTCTCATATTTGAGCTGTCTCTTGTCATTCTTGTGCATGTGCAGGCATGTGGTACACTGTGACATCATGTTGACTTGATGAGTGGTGTGGTATGTCTGTCTGTGTGCCATTGTAGGCCCAGTTCTCCCAGTTTGTGTCCATGTTTGTTTTGTGATGGTGCACTGCTTGTCTGTGTTTTGGTATCTTGTCTGGGCATTGTTCCTGACTGATGAGGTTGTGCACTCCTTTTCTGTCTGTGCTCCCATTGCCTTTCCACAGTTCGGCTGCACAAGTCATGTCTGGTCTTGTTGTGGTTCTGTGTGTGTTTTTGTTGAGTTATGTGTTTGGCAGTTTTTTTGTGCAGACATTGGTTCTGGCATCCCTGTGTGTGTGTGTGATGTTTGTGGATACCCCCAGGGAGTGTGATTGTTTGTCTGTGTATTGACTGGACATTATTGACACCCTTCTGTGTGTCTGACACTGGTATTTTTGCTGCAGGTGTGATGGGGGTATGTGTGAAGATTCCTACTTATGTTTGACAGTCATGGAGTGTGTCAATGGGCCCTGTGTGTAGTTCTGCTGACATACTCCTGTCAAGTAGTTGGATACATATGTGTGGCTGTTCACAGTTTGACTTCAGTGCCTTCCTTTCATCCCTGTGCCTATACATGGGTTGCCTTGCTGGCTCCCTGAGTTGTTACACTGAGGTGACTATGGCTTGACTTCACTCACTGTGCCAGCCTTGTGTGATTTGATGGGCTGAGGGTGTTGTTATATGTTCCTTCTCTTCCATGTGATGTACACATGCTTGGTGGTTATCTCCTTGGCCTTCCATTTGTGTGCACCCCACTTTAGCTTTCATATAAGTTGCGCTCCATTTTTGCTGGCATGTGGTCTGTGTATGTGGCTGTGTGTCAGTGTGGGGTATGTCTGTATGACTTGGCAGGCAGTGTGTCCAGTGGAGTGATTGTTCATTATCTGTGTGTGTTCATTTTGTGCTTGGAAACAGTTTTTTTGCCATGTGTGTGGTGTTGTGGTGGTGTTTGGGTTGCCCTGGGCCTGTGCTTCTGTGCAGTGTGTTCCTCTGCAGCCACTCCTGCTGTGGCTGTCTCCCTAGTTGTTTGGTGTGTGGTGCAGGGTGTGGGTTCAAATGGCTTGTTGTTGTGCATGGGGGGCACAGGAGAGGCACATGGCATGTCCCGTCATGTTGGGTGGGGCCCAGTTGTGGAGGGTGGAGGTGTTGCCCTGTGGTCTTTGTGCACTGCCCATGCCTGGCACTGGCCCTGCCTTCTGCATTGTGAGCATGTTTTCACTCGTCTCCACCGCTGCGGTGACGTGACCGGGACATAACTTCATGATAGCGGTAGATGGGTGACCTGGAAGCGGAGGGGTGATATAGTGACAGGTTGGACTTGTGGATGTGTTCCTGTCCCAACCAGGGTGTCTGGTGTGGACAGGAACCCTATACCAACCCATGAGTTGTGTTTTGTGGTTGTGTGCGGGATTGTGTTATTGCGTACCTGCGGCGGCGGCCGGGACGGTCCATGAGTTGCTGGTAATGTATCAGGTAGGCCTGGGCGAACATTCCGTTCTGCTCACGGAAATTACGATAATTTGACATTTTTGCGTTCCGCGGAGAGCGCGAAAATGTCAAAATATCCGCAATCCGCATCTTACCGGAATTTTTTTTCTTGCTCGCGCTGTACAAAAATACATTCTCGCGTGCGCGATCGCCTTACCTGAATCCCTGCATTCGCCAACAAGTTTTCCCAATCCGGTCGCGTTCTCCATGAGATGTTGGATTGTTGGTAGCCATTTGCGCTGTCTCGTGGAGCCACGAAGGATTCAATGTGGGGTTCCTCAAGGCTCCTCCCTTTCCCCACTTCTGTTTAATCTGTACATTGCCCCCCTCATCTTTGCCCTTCAACAAATGAAGGTCTCCGTCTTCAACTATGCGGACGACCTCCAGCTCATTTTTTCCTTGTCATCATCCCCTGAGTCCATTGCTAAATTTCAATCTACTATGATTTTCATCCAAGACTGGATGAACCACAACCATCTGAAATTAAATCCTGACAAAACCGAGCTGGTTCTGACGGGTGGCTCCTCCAGTCCCTGGACTCCCTTCTTCTGGCCCCCCTCTCTAGGCCCCCCTCACTCTCCATCCTCCTCCGTAAAAACACTCGGAATCAAACTGAACGACCAACTCAATTTACAATCCCAGGTTAGTTCAGTGGTATCCTCCTCCTTTCTGTCACTCCGCACCATTCGTAAGGTTTCCCGCTTCTTTTCCCTCCCTGCTTTAAAACTCATTGTTCTGGCTATGGTTATCTCTCGTTTAGACTATGGCAACGCCCTATACTGTGGTATGCCCGCTTACATGATCCGGCGACTACAGCTGGTTCAAAACCAACCTGCCCGCCTAGTCTATAACCTGGCCAAATCCCATCACGTCACACCGCTTCTCAAGTCTTTACACTGGCTCCCCATCCGAGAACGTTCTCAGTTCAAGATGGGTTGTATCACCGTTCAGGCCCGGGCTGGCACTGCTCCTGCCTTCATCTCTTCGGAAATAAATTCCTATGCTCCAGTCAGGGAACTACGCTCGTCTTCCCAACATCTGTTGATAGTTCCCCGTTTTAGGCGCAAAAAGTGGGGGGATCGAAATTCTCCACACTCGCCCCCTCTTTTTGGAACTCTCTACCAGTTCACCTCAGATCTTCCACCGAATACTCTTACTTCCGAAAGGCGCTGAAAACTTTTTTGTTCCTACAAGCCTTCCCACTATAAACCTCTTCACTCCCCCGATTTTCCTGCTCTCTAAATGGTTCAGCATTCCATAGCGCCAAAAAAACGCCTGGTGAACGTGCGCTTTATAAATGTTTTTAAACTCAAACTCAAACTCGCGACAGTTCGCGCCCGCATTAACGTAATTTGTCACGCGATCACGTCTTTTTTCTCACGAACATGCTCCGCGAGAGTATGAGATGATTGAGATCTCGAACACGTCATTCTCCACCGCGAGCGGACGGGACAAGTGAAAACAAGAGGCCCGCGCCCGTGATCAACCGCATGGGTAAGTTGGCGAGCCGCGATCACGCAGAAAATACCGCGAACTGGCGGGAAAAAAACGTCCTCGTCTTCGCGATATTTCTGCGTGTTTGCGGAGATTTATATCATTTTCGCGATAGTTTGCGAAAGTGAATTTCGCAAATTCTGCCCACCCCTAGTATCAGGTACAGCACCGGGAAAACGTGTAGAGCATGGTCCATTACGGTCGAGACCGGGTGGAAGGGACGGGGACTCAGGTTTCTCGCTCCGCTGTCGTGCTTCCTCCTCTGTCTCTGGTTGGGCGGTTTCTCCGCTGCGGTGCAGCTGGCTGTTTGGGGCATTCTGATTTGTGCGGCAGTGGGGACGTCATTCCGCACGGCGGTGATTCTCCATTGGCTCCCACCGCCGCAGTGGCAGGTGCACTTTGATGGCTGTTCGCGTCTCACCACGGCAGGCGGGAAATGGGCTATGTTTGCCCATACTAAAATGGCGGACGTAAGAACCGCTGCTGGCATGCGGAAAAAAGCATTTTCCGCCACCGCATGCACCATGGTGGTCCCATACTAATAGACCCCTACGTGTTCAATACACAAAGGTAACTTATGAGTAGTAAAGTTACGAGGGCAGAGTATCCACACTCGGACCAGAATCTCTGCACTGCACACGCGTGACTTTACTGCTTGTAAATTACCTTTGTGAATCAGGCCAAAGAGCTTGGACGTGAGGAGAGCTGACTACATTACCACTTGGGTCAACATCGTTCGTTTAAAAAAAGGAGCTATTGTTCCAGCCATATTTAATTTTGTGCTGTGAGCATATCTGCTTTACATAGTTCACAGGCTCAATTTAAAGAATGTCGGTGCTACAGTTTTGCATAATGCATTATATGCCACTGTGAAATTAAAACATAAAGCTTTTCTCGGTTCCCATGTGTGACTCATGCTCATATACGAATTGAGAAACCCAAGTCTGCAAGCTGCAAACTCAACTTGAAGTTCAAGGCGAGGATTACAGGGAGATACATTGAAATGCAGGAGCTTTATGCTCACTTAATCTCTTGTTATCTTGTACACTTTAAAGAAGGCCTCCAATTAGCGGTAGCCTAATTTATTCTTCCCATCAGCTTAACTACTTGAACAGAGATGTTTCACAGAGCTGCAGTCTTATTGTGCATAGAAGCTTCTCGAAAGTACGCTATAAGTGCCAGAAAAGAGAAACACTGCAATGGTTGTCTTAGATCTGTGCACTAGCTGTGGCACATTTTACAGCTCTACTATATCAACCTGGTAAAGGTATTTATTTATTTATTTATTTATTTTATTTTATGCAATTTTTAAAGCGCGCAAATACCAGTAGATGATAGTATTAAATCACCTAGAGAGTATGGGAACTTTGCAGCACTTGTCATTCTCACTATCCAGGCAGACTGATGGGACTCCACAGTGGCCTAAAACGTTACACCGGGTCTTTTCTTTTTCATGCCAGTATTGCCAATTTGGCAATAAACTGGAGTTTGCACGCAAACTAGGTAGTAACACTTTTTACATGCACATGTTCTTACCAGGTAAAACATGGAAAAATGTTGGGGCATATTTACAAGCCCCTATCGCCACCACATGGCGATGGGGGCTCTGCCTTATTTACAAGGCAGCGTTAAGCCACTTTACGTGGCTTAAAACTGCCTTGTAACTAAGAAAGCCTTTTATGCTTTATTTAGGGAGAAAGGGGAGGGCAATTGGTGTTGCAGTGGGCGTTCCACCACAACACCGATTGATTTTGACACTGCCTCCTATTTACAAGTGCAGCATAAATAGGAGGCAGCACCAAAATTAAGACCAGGGAAAATGTGGTTATAAACAGGCAAAACAAGAGAAATGCTTTATTTCTCCTCATTTTCGCTGTTTCCTGTGTGCCTCCTTGTGCAGCACACATAGAAACAGCAAATTGCCAATGATGGTTTATGTTCAAGAAGGTCCCCGTCCCTGCACATAAACAATCATTTAAAAAAATGTTGTTATGTAACTTCTACGTGTGCTGCATTAAGCAGCACACATAGAAGTTACAAAACAGCATTTAAAGATTGCACAGAAACATTCTTCCCCTCAACACAGGCACCCTTGCACTATGGTGCAAGAGTACCTACTTTTGGCGCTAGGCAGCTAAAGTTAGCACTAGCGCAGGGGGAAATGCAGGGCTGCACAACATTCTAGTAAATATGGTGCAGCCCTACATTTCTAAAGTGATGAAGAGTTTTGTTATCCTTCTTGGCTTAATGACACACTTCATTACTTTATTTAAAATATGCCTCTTTGTGTGATTAGAATAGTGCACAACCTGACTACTGCATCTGCGAATGGGGAAAACATGCAGTATTGCTGCATCATCAGACGTTGATTGCTTTCTCCTCAATAGTCAAAATAGGGTATAACATGCAATTTCAGTATGACTGAATGGTAAAACTCATTGTATTCCTCCCTTCCCCCCTTCTACTAATCCCTCTAGAGAGATGATCACAGTAAAATCCCCAAGTGAAAATGCAAATTTTCCATGGCTCGGAATTCAGTATGGGGCAAAAACACAATTTCCACAATATGGCTCTACCACAGCACTCAAAATTAGGCCGTAAGCTTTAAGATAAAGCTGGAGGACGCTTTGCCCCCAAATTCTTTGGTCCATCACCCTCACCTTCTGCCTTCACGACCTAGTAAATTGATGCTATGCATTTGTGGGCGAGAGTTTTGTCGTGATAGCAGGTTAACATATTACTGAAGAGTGATGTGTGAGAGTTTGATGTGACACAGATTTGCGAACAGCAAATGGGGAATGAAGATTTCGACCTCGTCCTAAAAACTAGAATTAATTGAAAGCCTCGCTCCAGGAGCCTTCAAAGTACTTTTCAAAATATAGCAAATTATTTACTGTTGGGAATTGGAAGATGTTTGGAGTGTCCTGAAACAAGGTAGTAGAAAATATACTATCTGCTTTCATATCCATCACACTGTGGTCATATTTGATTACATATTTTGCCCCACAGTATCTGTTCCTATATGTTTCTGTATGATACATTGCCTCATGCATTATAGAACTACTCCCCGTTTCTACTAATACTCAGGCTGACGGAATGAAAAAAGATGACAGATTGTCCAACTCTATTTTTCATCTGTGAGCTTCCACTGAAGCAATTTGTTTTGTCGTCAAACACTGTGACTGGGAAAAACCTTGATTTTCTAGGCTTGTGGTTTGGTACATTTGCACCTCGGGTTGGTCCACAATTTTACTTTTGGATTTAGTTACTTTGTTGCATGTCAAAATCCTCCAGTGAAACAAGGCTGGAAGATGTAGGCTCACAAAGTTGGATACTTTTGCAACAAGGTCTAGGTGAACCAGTTTTCAGGAAGACAAAAAGCTCTGAGGCGGGAAAACCCTGTTTTTCTTGCCAGGTAATAATTCTGACCTACCTGGGCATAACCTCAACACCTTGCCTCAGTTCTCCTGAGGTTAAAAAAAGAGACTTACTTTGTCTAACTCTGGGAAAGTTTATTCTGGTAAATCCGGTAATCCACTGCCATTCACAGCAGGCTTCTAGCCCCCTAGCTGCTGAGGCTTTTCACATCCCATTCAGACCCTTTTTAAAAAATGTTTACAGCACTTCATCTTCAATTTCTTTTTCCACAGTAGGTATTCAGGTCAAATTTGCATCGTTTTTCACCACATGTTTGTGATTCTAAAGGTAACCAGGGTTTCTGAATTTCCCTGGTGGAACCGAGAAAACAGACAAATGTAGCAAAATTTGGTTCATTTGGAAAATGGGAAAAAAGTACATTGAAAAGAAGCCACCCCCCCCCCCCCCCCGGAAAAACAAATGACACCAAACAAAAGGTTTGCTATGCTAATATCGCCATCTTCCCAGATTTCAGAAAAGAGTTGTAAAAAATATTTTACTAGAGTTTTTCCATTTTTCTAAATATCCATTGATTTTTCAATTTTTTTGTGGTATATGCCTACTTGCATATAATGATGGTGCCAGGAATGAAACCCACTGGTGAACCTGAAAAACTGTACATTTCTGAAAAGTACAATTCATCCTTGGTTTCCACCTCACCCCGCCCAAAAGAAAATCAGAAATAGAAATAGGTGATATTTTGATCAGTAATTTTTTGACCAGATGGGCGATTATCAAAAAAAATGTTATGTGCATCAGACCTTTATGGCCACAGAAATATATAGTTTTTGTTATTTGTCCAAAACAGGCAATACCCAAATCCAACAATTGAGCTGCAGCTCATATTGATATCTCATTGTGTACCATCATGCAGCAATTCAAATCATAAAATCTAATGAGTGAAAATAAGGCATGCAAGAAACCTATGCTTTTTTCAAATCTGCTGAATCTATTGAGTTTTTGAAAAGTGGTTATCTGTACAACTCTAAACTTGGGGTTAGGCATACTATTGTGAGTCAGAAGGATTTTTTCAAAATGTGCAAAATGGGCTTGACCCGATTCAAGGTAAGCTTTCCTCTTAAAACAAATATTCTTACCCCTGTTGGTGGTTAGGGATAGTCCCCCCCGGGGGGTGGAAAGACTGACTTGTCCTTTGTGGGGACAGTAGCACATTACCAGAGTGACTGATTTCCTGGAAAAAACAATCACTAGGGCTGTAATAGAGGCAGTGCCTCAGGTGTGCAATCAACCCCCGTGCCCGATTTTTGCACCCCTAGGGCACTATGGTATTACAGAAGGAGGCGCAGACACTTGTGCAGACCCTTCTGTATTACTGATAATGCCAGTACACATGTGACACCAACACTATTTTCAGAGGGCATTGCCTCATTTGTGGTTTAGGGCCATGGATGCATGCAAACGAGGGAATCATTTTGACTCTGCGCCTGCACTGTTTTATAGATGTAGGTGCAAAGGCAAACATGCCCTTAGGAGGTACACTGTCAGTGCGCCTCCTGAGGGCAGCCATATGGAGGTATAAAACATGTAGCATGGACTCACTCAGACATCCTCCTGCAAGCAGGTGCAGTCACTAACTGTATCTGCCTGCAAGGGGACCTCTCTCCCTTCTTCAAAGTACAGGTGGGTTGCTGACTGCACTATGAAACACAGAGTGGCTTTAAAGCAGCTGCACCATATATCACTGAATGTGCTGCCCCCAAGGCAGACTGAGTTTGCAGCTGCCCCGGGGACATTGCATTTATTGTAATGGGGTCCACTATCCCGGTTTGCGCCCGGTACACACATTTAAGGGTGCGCTGTTGCACAAACAAAACCAATGCGTCCCATCACTAATACGGAACCTGGAGAAAGTCTTTTTTATATCCATTGGTGAGGAGTGGGGCATAGCCCAAGGTAAGGGTGACCTTCCCTATCCCATTTTTCCAAAAATGATTCTTCACTCTTGTATAGGTGGCTTTCTGCCCCCCTGGTGTGGCGATTGGGGGTAAACTCACAATCAGCCCCAGGAGGCAGAAAAGCTAATTTGTCCTTTTGGGTGGGTACAATAACCCATTGCCTGGGGGTGCTCTCCCAAAAACATATATACAAAAGGTTTCAGAGAGTAAGCACAGGCACTTCACTAAAGTAAACCAGACAGGCAAAAATGAGGGAACCACTACAAAAATGGGATCATTTTGCACATCAATTCTAATATAAACATGTACTTGGTCCCCCTAATGTGACATTCAGACTCATATTTACATGCTGCATGGGATGTTTGTGTTACACTCATCAATAACATTGTTTAATCCTAATCTGTCTATGAAAAGACAGAATATCCATTATTTTTCTTTTCCCAGGCATTTCTGTTAAAGATAGTTGCTATTTACCCTGTAAATGAATTTTTGTGAACTTGTCCACCTGATGTCTTCTTCTGTGTGACCTTTTTTCAGGAAGTGGGTGTCCAGTTATCTTGAAAGTCTCATGCCTTATGGTACGTTGTGTTCCAATATTTATTTTCAGATATTTCTATTAGTTATTCCCACATGTTGCAATTTACTCTGGCATGTTATCAAGTAAATCAGGTTGTGGCTGTTGCAATTCATATGTTTTCTCTGTTGCCACATGTGTCTTAGTTCTAGATCTAGTTCTTTGTCTGTGGGCTTATGCTGCAGTTTCAACATGGAAAATGCCTTTTGACTGCAGGTACGTCCCACAGGTGCACTTTTTGGGCTAATCTATATGACCCCCTCTGTAAAATATACTTTGTTAGCTTTTTTACTCTGTTGGTTGTAACAATGGATCTATAGAGGGTGGAATTGCCAACGTATACAATCCTTCAGTGTGGGTTTAATTAATTTCTCATTTGATTAGATGGAGGTAGTAAAGGTTGTAATGCTCTTTTACTGGCCTATCTTAACACATGTTTAAGTAGGGTCTTTCAGTTTCATGATGAGAACATCGATGTGTTTAGCATATTTTGGTCAGTTGGTATATTCTCAGAACCCATCCTACAGAGAATTTCTCCCTTAATGTTCTTGGCTGATGCCAATTAAAGCTCAATGGACAATTCCTGTCTGTAGGTTTACGATATAGTTTTTTTCTGCATGGTGTCTACATTTCTTACATTAATTAAAGAATCTAAGAAGGAGAGGTTGTTGTTTTTCCATAGTTATAATGAACTGGAAATGTGATTTTTTTATTTACCAATTGATGAAACTGGTTGCTACAAAATTGTTGCCTGTCCAGATCATAAAACAATGGTCTAGACTACACAGCCAAGGAGTGATATGGGTTTTAAATATGTGACATATACGGAATACTTTTTCTGTTTCAAATCGATGGACATAGAGGTTAGCTAGGCTGGATGTTCATACGTTTTATTACAAGTCCTGCCTGTTTGGAGACAGAATGTTCCTTTGAAATTGAAATAGCTCTTTGTCAACTATTTCTTTGTCAAGTCCACCTTGGCCCTGCACCTCCTGGGAACATATAGAATGAGATTTGTCTATCAAACAGAACCCAAAGGTGAAAATTATCCCTGTTATTAACTAACTCCTTACACATCTGTAATTCTTTTTTATGTATGCTTCCCATAGATCATATGCCCCTACTTTTAACGTCTACTTGGGGTAGAGGAGAGCGGCGACAAACATAACATACTTTTGATCCCCTCTAAAAGATAAAAAACTGCCTTCCTGCCTTCTATTCTCACCATGTTTTATATTTTCTCCATTTTACCACCCAACAAAAAAAATACATGACCTCCTGCCTGTCACCCTCACACTCTCTACTTTTATCAATCCCAACCCAAATTTAATATACCTCCTGTTGCTCGCCACCACCACCCTCTACATTTACTCTTTCTCCCCAAAATATGTATAAAAAATATCCTGACCTCATGGCAAATCTACCAAATGTGTGCCAGCCATCTCTCTGCCTGAACCAAGGCTGCTGTTCACTCTCAAATTGAGAGCAAAGGGTCAGAAACAGACTGACAGTGATTCTGTGAGTGCTGATGGTTCACCACGGAAATCATTTTATCTGTTAGCATCGGGCAGTGGGTGCAAGCAAAGTACCACTTGCATTCTTCTGCCTACGTCAGGTCAGTGAAGTTGGGGGAGAAGCAGAAAAAATGGGAAAATACTACCAGCTGTCCTTTTTTCTAGCTTGCTTGTGTACCTAGGGACCTGGGGGAGCTGGCAGAACACGGGAAGCATTTGTTTCCTCTGGTGAAGTCACAACAGTGAGAGACAACTTTTTTCCCACTGCTGTTACTACTTAGGGCCCGATTCTGATCTTGCTAGGAAAGCCCTCCGTACGACTCGGAACTGGAGGGCTTTCTGAGCGAAATGTGCTCTAGGGGTCCAAACGAGCGAGTACGATGCAGCCATATGCTTACGGACTCAGATCGCTCGGAATCCTACTGAACTCTATGGGAGCCTATGTACAGATGACTACACAGGCTCCCACAGCAAAAAGGGGTGGGTGGGGAAAAGCGCACACCCTGTGGCGGCCATCCCATGGTGCCCGCCACACTGTGCATGCCTGGATCGGGGGACCCATGGACCCATGGGCACACCCCCATGACAGATTAGGAGGGCCCCAGGTGAAGGGGGCCCTGCTACGGCCCCCCGAAGTACACTTCCGACAGACGTTTCATATTGCTGAGACTCAGGTGAAGCGGCTGTCTGAATCGTGCGTCATACTCGCTCGGTCAGAATTCGGCTGCATAGCGCGGCACGATTTGGTGATGAACGAGTCGTAAGGAGAGGTTTGGGTCCCAGAAGCGATTCAGTATGCACACACGCGATCTTCGTATAGTACTTGGTCGTTCCGACCTGTTTACAATTCGGTCGTAAACAAGGGCTACAAATCGGATCCGTGAAAGTCAAATCTGATTTAAATCTGATTCAGAGGTCTTCTGAACGACATTGGAATTGGGCTCCTTAGCAGTGAATAACATGATTTCAATCACTTTATTTATGCTAATCTCTTCCAAGGAAAGCCAGACATAATAGAACAGATACACTGCATATTTATAGAAATACATATATATATCTATATATATATTCACTTAAAAAAAAACATAGGTATCACACATGTTATAGTTAGCTGGACATTTCACTCGTAAAAAAACATTGAAATTCCCCCGTTATAGTTAGTTCAGAGAACTACTAAATTGAGAAAAATCCTAATTTTAAGACTTTCGGTATTCACAGAAGGCATTTAGGAGTCCTAAAGTTAGGAGTCCTAACTATACTACTACTAAATTGAGAAGAATCCTAATTTTAAGACTTTAGGTATTCACAGAAGGCATTTAGGAGTCCTAAAGTTAGGAGTCCTAACTATACTACTACTAAACTGAGAAAAATCCTAATTTTAAGGCTTTCGGTATTCACAGAAGGCATTTAGGAGTCCTAAAGTTAGGAGTCCTAACTTCTGTGAATACCGAAATGAGTAAGGGCCTTCTGTGAATACCAAAATGAGTAAGTGCCTTCTGTGAATACCAAAATGGTAGTAAGTTAGGAGTCCTAACTATACTACTACTAAACTGAGAAAAATCCTAATTTTAAGGCTTTCGATATTCACAGAAGGCATTTAGGAGTCCTAAAGTTAGGAGTCCTAACTTCTGTGAATACCGAAATGAGTAAGTGCCTTCTGTGAATACCAAAATGAGTAAGTGCCTTCTGTGAATACCAAAATGGTAGTAAGTTTAGGATTTTGTCTTAAGTTAGTTCTGTGAATCGGCCCCTAGAATTTGACTACTTGGGAATTGGGTTAACTGACACTAATTCATGGATGTCACAAATCGCAAAATGTTTCCTTCTTTTAAATACAGGGGCTCGTCCATTCTTAGGTTTACATTTCACATCTTTTCATATCTCATTTCCCTCACAAATGAAATGTGCAAAGTTCAAGTAAGTAATTAACTGAGCTCTTTATGGAGCTGAACTCTGGAGCTACTGTGATGGTTCATATTTAGGGATAGAAGAGAACAAAGTTATGAGGTCCCTGACGAACCTCGACTGGAGAACCTCTCTGTTTACAATTAGATCTTGCACAAAAACCCATTGTAAAGTTTATCAAGTTGGAGTTGATATTATACCGGATCAGTGTTTGGACCATTGTTCGGCTCAGTCCAATCAGGAATGTGGTGCAAGATATTATTTCTCTACCTCAATCAACAAGGATCTCTTGGATAAGCTACATTAAGAAGTTGCTAGTAGATCTAAGCCTGAGTGCTTATTGGAAAAATCTTTATTCCATCAGCCCAGCTGCAGCCGCCAGAGTAAAGACCAGATACTGGGAAATATTTAAGGAGATTTATGCAACATGAGTCACTTTATCACCAGAATTCTTGCAACATAAAGCTGATTTTAAGTATGAGGAATTTTTTGATTATATTAATCTACCATTCTCTAGATCCTTTAACCTGAAATTCAGACACTCCATTTTGTCCCTAGCTAGATTTACATCTTTATGATCTTCGTCATCTACTGTGGCCCTCATTACGAGTATCTAGCTGGGAAGGTGATTATTATTGCATCTTTTAAAATCCAATGCCACGGTGATAGAAATTTAATAAGGGCGATATTATCACCTGTTACAAGTTGTGCCCAGTAAAATGAAACATAACATGCAGAATCTGCATGTAATATATAGAATTGTACACATTTTCTCTTTTTTACCGGCCTTTCTTCCTGATAACTTTTGACAGGTTGGACCTGACAGAATTTATCAGTGAAAAACTCTGAGGGTGTTATAATTATCACAACTTGTAATTCAGATCTCTGTGCAAACATGTATTTGCACAAGATCAGAATATAGCCCTGCAATTGTAATCAGTGTCTCAGTGTTCATTATGTCCTTTATGTGGCTGGACAGCAGAATACGAGGGATGCCTAGTGTTCTTTTGCCCTGGCTATTCTAGACAAAGTGTGTTGCAAAGTTATCCTATGTGCCCTAGCACCCCCATTTTTTGCTTATTGGTGCTGGTGGTAGCTGTCTCTGACCTAACCAGGCCCAGGGCAAGAGCTATGTTGAAAACACAAGTGAGAACACCCACATGGATTAAGGTACACTATGAATTAGGGTACACTTACAATTGACATGACCTACCCTATAGGTCCCTAGTAGATAATAGGGCAGGGGGATTAAAACTACCTGTTAGTCCCTAGTATATAATAGGTCATGGCAGTTTAGAGGCCAGCAGCCCTTTCTGCACTTGCATGTGTGCACTGCTGAGTGCCTGAGTTCATTTAAAAACAACCCTGTGTTGCAGCACTGTTATTAAAAGTAAATTCAGTTCAAACTCGACATTGGTAGTAGGGGCACTTACACAGTAATAATCTACAAACGTTTTACATATTAGGTACTGTCAGGGTCTCCCCTACATATCGCAGGGGTGGGGGTTATGTAAGTATAAGGAGGGCTCTTATAAAATATGCCCTGGGGATAGAGAAATTGCACATTTCACTTGCTCCATTGTAGTACAGTGCCTCCCAAAATTTACTTTGGTGCTATGAGGACTGTGGAGTGAGGGTTTACACTATTTTTGCATATTTAGGACACCCAAGTTCTGTCCTAGGTGTCCCAGGTGTGGGGTCATGTAACCTTAAGCATGGGCCTCATAAAAGATGTTTTATCTGTCCCGGTGTTGGCGTAATCGCACACTTCATTTTCCCCACTGTATAGCCCCAGCCACACAGGATAGCATTGTAATAGTTTAGGAAAGCATACATATTGCTAGGAATCAAATTGAATATCATTCAAGGACGTTAGAGACTGGTATTAATAAATACAACAATGTGCTTTTGTTGAAATATTCCCAGTTTTTACAGAAAAGAAGTTATAAGACTTTCTTTTCTGTAAGCCAAAATTCAGGGCTCCTGTAGTCTTCCCTGATAGATCAGAGTTACCATGATTAGCCAGGCTGCTTTGATAAAGTGATAAGTGACTACCCAGGGAGAGGCTATCTGGTAGAGAGGACTCTGCTACAGAGGAATGCCAGAGCAGGAAGGCGGGGTCGCAAAGCATGAAGCTTCATAGGAGGAATAGGACAGGCAGGGAATGCCAGATCTATCTACCCCCATACCCTCTGACCCAGCCAGATGGGAGGCTTAAGGAAGTAATATGCAGATGTTAAGATGTTAGGGGTAGAGAACTATGGAAATGAGCCATACTGAGAGTTGGTTTAGTTCGCTGTTCATGCTCTGCTGAGATTTCACCCATGTTGACTCTTGGGAAAATAGTGCTTTCTGGGAGAAGATTGACCTACTCTTTATAGAAAGTGATCATGCTCTGTGGTGTTGCCTTGCACCTCACTGGACAGGATTGCTCTCCAGCTTGACCTCAGTGAATATTGAATATGTGAGAAGTGTAGAGCCTCTCAGATCTGCTGCTTGAAACTCAGAGAAGAAGAAGGATTGCCATGCTGGAACCTTGATTTGCACCACCACACCCTGCATTCTGACTGACTGAACCTGCTGCATTATATGGAACTACAGGGCTCCATCACGGTCGGCCTGAAAGTTTGACTTTGTCCTAGTCAAGCACGAGCAGATGTCCCAGAGTGGCGGTATAGGTGTCTAAGTGCTAGAAAGTGTATAATCTTTAAAAATTCACATCTCCAGTTCCTTACATTGGACATTTGTTGTTTTGGTGTAATTTTAAAGTTAAAAAGATTTTCTATTTTTATAAAACTGGTGATAGATTTTATTCTGTGCTGTGTCTTAATTACTGTGGGCAAGCAAATTGCCAATAAGTAGGGAATTCTGGGGAATCATAAATATTTTGACTAAGGGACCAAGACTCCAACACAAAGCAGGAATTGGTGAAGAGACCTGGATACAAGTACAAAACATGTATAACAATGTGGAGCATAAAAAGTGCGCTAAAGCGACAATGGTATCAGAATCACCCTGAGTACAGAGGCTTGGAGCAGAAAAAAATCACTCCCCAGCCTCAGGAAGAATGTAATTAAAAAGAACAAGAGTCATGTAGCAATGAACAAAACAACCTAACCGACACCAAACGACTGAGAGGAATAATAAAAAAAACTTATAACGGAGGGGGCAGCGGGATCAAACGGGCTCCCTAACGAACTTTTCAAGCCAGCTCCAGATTTTTGGGCAGACTATCTTACGCCCCTTTTTAACTACATGTATAGCCAGAACAAGTTCCCTAACTCCTGGAAAGGGAATATAATTCATCTGATATTTAAACAAGAAAACCACATAAAGCCAGAAAATTAGAGATTGATATCCCTGATCGACGTAGAGGCCAAATTATACGCATCATGTCTCCGAGTCCATCTTCGGGATTGGATAGACAAAAGGAGCATAATTCCAAAGTTTGAAACAGGCTTTAGGCCAGAACTACCACAAATTTTGCAATCCTGGCAATTTTAACAGAAAAATCAGTAAAAAGAAAAACTCGACTATATGCATGCTTCATCGACCTGAAAGAAATCAGCGCTCGACAGAGTGACCAGAAACCGACTTTGGGAAAACTAAAAACCTGGGGTTGCCGATCAAATTATTGGATGCAATGATCGCCCTACATAGCGAAACCTAGACAAGAGTGAAACTAGGTGACGGGAGTTAAGTAACAGCCAGTATTAAAAACACAGCACGGCCTAAAACAAGGTGCATCCTGGCTCCGAACCTATTTATTGTGTTTCTTGTGGACATAACTAAATACATGCAATCGGCCAAGTGCCACTCGCCAAACTTGGCCAAAGAACCAGTTCCTTTTTTACAGTACGCAGACGACATTGGCCTGCAAAGAGCAATAAACAACCTAAACATTTTCCTTGACCAGGAAAACCGTGAGTTGAACAAAAAGAAAACTAAGGTTGTACGCTTAGTGGATTAAAAAAAACTAAGTTTAAATGGCATTTTAAAGGTGTGCTAGTTGAAGCGCAAGCGTCTTCTAAATATCTTGGCATAAAACTGGGATGGGGAACAACCTATAAGAAACAAAAAATGGACCTAAGAGTTAAAGCTCAATCACTAATCCTCGCTTTCAGATTATTGAACAAAAAATTGGGCTGTCCAGCCTACAACCACCTCTTAAAAGTGATGTCAGCTCAAACTTTACCCACCCTGTCATACAGCCTTGACACATGGTGTGGAAAGGAGTCTGAAATTATTAAACGAGCTCCAGACCAAGGTTTACAAGGCCGTCTTCAATCTCCCTAAGTCAGCATCCCCACACAGGTACGGCTGGAATTCGGCCTCCAGAATCAGAAATTCCGGGGCATGAATTCCTTTGCGAAGCTGTGCCATAAATCTTTGATCATCAGAGCCCAGTTCATTGAACAGTCTATCCTGGAAAGAGATCAAAGCCCAGATGGATCAAGAAACATCTAACACATGGGGAGCATACTTAAGAAAATATTTGGAAAACGTCAGTGGACGAGAGGCAAGATGGCGGCCGCTGCTGTGGCCGAGTGAACTCCTGTAGCTGACCATCCCCTACACCCCCATGAATCATCTCTGAATCCTTTCTGAATCCTTGCTGATTTTGATGCGGTTGCAGGGTTACGGATGCTGATATGGGGGGGGGAGAGTAAAACTGTACAGGAAGACCAGCAAAAGATCCCCCAATGCTCTTGAGCATACTTACATATTGGCGTTTGGCGCTCCCTGGTCTCCGGATTCTGCTTGTGCATCGGCTTTGGTCCCGTCGGGGGGAGCTCGGTGGTCTGTTTTGGACAGTCGGCATGGCATCAGCTAAGCAGCTAGAAAATGCCCAAGAGAAACAAAGACAGGGAGCGGCTACACAAGATCCAGGAAGTAACCTGCAACCTGGGAATACTCGATCCTCAAGGACAGTCAGCCCTGCCATTTACCTTACTGGCATGAAAGGCAAGAATTACAGCTCAGAAGAGACTGGGGCTATGACTGTGACGACTGTGATGAAAGAGTCAGTTGTAGATTTACATCAGGATGAGGTGAGCAGGGGGGCATAGAGCTCCATGAAGGTAATGTGCAGACAGTAAACGAGCAAAGGCAAAGGCAAGGAGGGCAGGGGGATTTTGATGTTGCCGATGTTGCCCTTACTATCCATATCCCAGCAGTTGACGATGGGTCAGCGGGGGAGAGCACTGCTAATTCTATTTTGGAGGGGGCAGAGCATGGCACAGATATGGCTGGAATGGGCGGCAATTTAGAGATGATTGAAAAAGCCCGCAATGTGCAGCATATGAGCAAACAGGCAGATCTGAGCAAACCCCATAAACTACCCGAAATGGACTCAGGGGAACCTTTTTTTCACTTTCTGACCACTCTAACTCGTCGGGGAATGAGTCCATACAGTTGTCTGATGGTTCCTCCAGCTCTCCTGGTGGGCGATGGAGTGAGACTAGCAGTTTCCATCAAGATGAAACCCCAGGGAGCCGGACTAGGACACCTGGCTTAGACACAATACGTAAAAAAACAACAGCAAAACCCAGAGAGGAGGACGGGTCTGTGTCTTTAACTAATGAGATACAACCCGATTCATCAAAGGGGTTGCGACGAGTCCAGTCTAATCTATCAGGTGATATGGAAGAAATCTCTCCGGCTGTCATCTACGAGTCAATAATGTCACACAGAGAGGAAACCTGAGTTGAGAGTCAGAAAACACAGAGGGCGTGCCGAAATCAGCTAAATTCACTTCGTCGGGTGGCTAAGACTTGTTCTGAGTTTGCTGAATGGATAACGGAAGCTGAGAATCGGATTTCCACTCTTAAGGATCAGATGATCACTCGGAAGGCAATAACAGAGGACTTAACAGCACAGCGCAGTGACATGGCCTGGAAACTCCAAGATATGGAAAACAGACTCCGGCGAAATAATCTAAGAATTCTAGGAATTCCTGAAGGAAGAGAGGGGTCCGATCCACGGAAATTCGTGGTAGGGCTCCTTATAGGACACATTGGACATGGGATAATGAGGTACAACGGGCCCATTGGTTCCTGTTTCAACATAAGACTAACCATGAGACCAGTAAACCTATTCAACCTAGGGTAATTCTCATTGCTTTATCTAATTTTCTATCTAGACAGGCTCTGTACGATCTGGGTTTGAGTTTTTTGTGCACCCTGATTATTGCCATCAAACAGTGAAAAAGAGGTGGCAGCTTCGGCAGTTAATTTCACCCTTTCAAGTCAAAGGTGCCCAGGTATTCTTATTGAATCCTGCCAAACTCAAAGTCATGGATAAGGATAGCACATGGTTTTTCACATCTGCAATGAAGGCTAAAGAGTATCTCCAGAATATTTTGCCTTAAACTTGAAAGTTAAAGTTTAAAGCTATTCCAGCAGCCAGTTTGTATAATATAACAGTCAGCATGAGTGTGGGTTTTCGAATATGCCTTTTTTCCCCATTTTTTTTCTTTCTCTCTGTAAATATTTGATGAGTATTGATCTATTAGTATAATGGTAGGTGGAATTACGGAGGGGGGGACGGCCAGTGCTGGGACAGGGTTCTCCATCACTCAAGACTTGGGTCTTGCAGCCTCCATGGTTTGGTGGGTAAGAGGAGTCTCTGCTGGCAGAAGAGACCTAGGGGTGGGGAACGATGGTGTAGTAGGAGGGTGGGTGGCTGCTGGAAGGGCAAAGGGGTTTAAAAATGGGGTAAAAAAGCCAATAAGTGAGGTTATACAAATGAGAAGAAATTATATGGTATGTTGGGAGAGACAGCGGCGTTTCTTTAATTTGGAAGAAAGTCAATGCTGAGCTTGTTTTCAATATGTTTTTTAAATGTCTGGGCCCTCAATGAGAGGTCTAAACGACAAAGGGTAGCGCAGGAAATCAAAAATATGTCTCCCGATGTGATATGACTCCAGGAGACCCATATCCCCTGGACTAAATATAAGGTACTTACAGAATTAGGGTATGAACTACTGGCTTGTACGTCGCAAGGGACTACAACCAGAGGGATGGCCATCATGGCTAAAAAAAATATTTTAAAGGTTGGGAAACATCTGGGGGATAAATATGGGCGCCGGGTAATTGACTGTTGAATGTGCTATAGCTAGTAAAAAGTTTACAATATGCTCGGTATACGGATCCAATCATGACGAAGCTCATATACTAGAATATCTAAATATGGAATTAGCCTCTTGGGCATCACCTTTGATATTCTGTGGGGATCTTAATATTCAGTTGGAAGAAATCATTAAGGGCTCTTCTGGAGAAAAATATATTGGTCGAAAACCCAGGGTTTACAAGGCATTACAGCAAATCCTATATGAGCATGGGCTGGAGGATGCTTGGCCCAGATTAAATCATTCAGACCCCGGATACACTCACTTTTCTTGCCCATATCAGAAGCTAGCAAGACTTGATTATTTTTTGGTTACTAAAACACTGTTACCGGAAGCACAGATACAGGTTTTCCCGAGAATCACTTCGGATCACAACCCATTAATATTAACAATTAAAATGCCAGGAGTGGCTCGAACTAGGTGGAATTTTTCTTTTGATCGTAAATTATTGTCAGATGATCAGTTTGTCAGTCACATACGACAATGGCTAAAAGAATTTCTTGTTATAAATCGAAACTCAACCAACAGTTGTATTGTGTGGGACGCATTAAAGCCCGCACTTAAGGGGAAACTCTGAGCTCCGGACTGTATGCTCAAAAACAGCAGAGGCAGCTTATCCAGGGATTGTACGATAACCTTAAGCAAGCAGAATATACATTAGCACACACTGTAAGAGAGAAACTGGACAGCTCTCAGGCATAAACCGAGATAGCACGATGTAAGGTGAAGATAAACGAGAAATGGGCTAAAGATAATGCTAGCAAATATCAAACATTCAGAAGAGAGTGCTATGAGTATGGGGAGATGACTGGCAAATAACTGGCTAAAAAAATTAGGCGGAGAGAGATAAAAGATGCTATTACCACAATTAAAGATGTTAACGGAAAGACGGTAGAAACATCTGTAGAGATCCTCGAAGTTTTTCAAGCTTTTTACGAGGAATTATATACAGAAGAGCATACACGTCAACATACATCTACAAACTTTTTCAAGGACCCCCATTAGAAGATATTAAGTGTAGATGACAATGAACATTTAGAAAAGCCCATAACTATGAAAGAATTAGAAGAGGCAGTTAGATCACTAGCAACAGGGAAAGCTGCCGGGCCTGATAAGATCCCACTTGAATTCTATAAACGAAAATTAACCGAGATACAAGCAGACATGCTGATGATTTTTCGTGAGGCTCAGAAAGGATATCCCCCGGAGTCATGGGACGAAGCGAGTATAGTTATTTTTTTTTTTAAAGATAAGCTACCTCTACTGCCGGGATCGACCCATTTCACTATTAAACTGTGATGGGAGGATTTACGCAATAATAATTGCAACGTGACTATCTCTTGTTTTAACCCTCATAGTTTCTGTTCGACAGCACGGTTTTATTCCAGGAAGAGGCATGGTCAACCATGTTAGTCTGGTAGTCACCACACTGGATGTCGCTACTTTATTGAAAGCTCCGTGCGGTGTGGTACTACTTGATGTGGAGAAAGCGTTTGACCGTGTCTCTTGGGAGTTTCTATGGGCAACGATGCCATGGTAAGGCTTTGGACTAGGATTTATACAAGATTTACAGAATCTGTATCATTCACCCAAGGCCAAAATATGAGCGCTGGGGCTGGGGTCTAGCCCTGTTACAATATCAAGAGGTACCCGACAAGGGTGTCCCTGTTCCCCCTTATTATTTGCCTTATATATTAACCCGTTTTTGAATTTACTGGAACATAGGTTAAACAATGTGACAGTGAGACCTGGGTTGGAGGTTACTACACTAGCATATGCAGATGCCATTGTGGTTATCTCGCCAGATCCAATTCAAACGGTTAAAGAGATTAAACAATTAGCGGCTCAATTTGGGGAAGGATCAGGATTTAAATTAAATACAACAAAAACGCAAATAATCTGTACTGAGCAAGTTTGCAGTAATGACTCCAGGGTCACAGAGGAGGCCATGTACTTGAGGATCCGTATCAATGCTTGTCTTGACAAAATTATATTATCAAATTGGGAACTGCTAATGCGGAAAATTAAGAAAGACCTGGATAGAATGAAAGCTTACATTTATCGATAGTCGGGAGATGTAATTTTTTTTAAATGGATATTCTGCCCAAAGTGATGTACTATTTTGGGTGTGTCCCCTTGGAACTCACTGTGAAACAACTTCAAAAAGTACAATCCATCTGTGGTAGTTTTTTATGGGCGCATGGCAAACCTCGGCGAGCAATGAGGTATATGACCCTGCCTAGATCTCGAGGGTCTGGGCTGTTCCAAATTTTTTGTTCTATTATTGGTTATGTATGTTGCAACAAATGGACATTCTGTTGGTTGGGGAAAGAGAGGGAAAGGTGGAAGAATAACCGAATATTTTTGAGTTGTTATTGGGCACAAGAACAGAGAGGAATTTATTTTTAAATTTGGAACCTAGCTATTATAAGGTGTTGCAAGCTGCTTATAAAGTGTGGAAACATGTTTGGAAATTCTTGAAGCTCGGTAAACTCAATTATTACACACCAACTTCATCTTTAGCACTACCCCCCCCCCTTATTTTTTTTGATAATGTTGTGGCTAGATGGAGACGGAAAGGACTGATGACTTTGGGAGATTTAATTGACTGTAGTGGTATCAAGACATATGCTTCGTTAATATCTGAATACGATCTCCCTAAAACTCATTTTTTTAAATACTTACAAATTTGCGAATATTTACAAAAGAGAGTAGATGTATTAAATCTGGCCATAAAAAGTAAGTTGTTGGAAACGATTAGGAAACATGGAAGGATTGGTATTTTATAGGCCTGGGTGGTAAATTTCGATCTGCTCGCGGAATTTGCGATATTTTGACATTTTCACGTTCCGCGGTGAGCGTGAAAATGTCAAACCTTTCGCAACCTGCCGTGAAACAGAAGTTTTTTCTTGTTCGCGCTTTAAAAATGCATTCTCGCGCGTGCGGTCGCAACTTACCGGGTCCCTGCGTTCGACGACGAGTTTTCCTATCCGTTCGCACGCGCCACTAGATGTTGGATTGTTGATAGCCGGTCGCACTATCCCGCGAGAGTTTGCGATCGCGAACACGTCATTGCGATCGCAAACAGGAAATAAGCATTGCAAGCAAGATGGCCACGCCCATTAGCGCGCATGGGCAACTTGGAGATATATTTTCCAGCGAGCACGCAAAAACACATCGCGAACGGGCGGAAAAAGCAATCTCCGCATCTTCGCGAAAGTTCCGCTTGCTCGCGGAGATTTTGCGCAATTTCGCGATAATTTGCGAAAGTCAATTTCGCAAATTCGCCCACCCTTAGTATTTTATATCAGAATCTCCTGGAACTGCAAGGGGATGATCTTGAAAAACAGAATTCCAAATGGAACAATAGATTAAATCAGGCAGGGAATCTTCTACAACAGTTAATAGCATTGTCAGAAAAGCTTTTGGTCTGTTCCAGTCTTCAGTCGCAACATTAAAAAACTATATATGATTTGCCATATACGCCTGCCAAAATTGCACGATGGGGGGGCCTAAATGAAGGTAAATTCAAGCGTTGCGCATCAGATCAAGCTGATTGCCTCCATATGTTTTTTGAATGTCCAGATCTGAGACAGTTTATTATTAAGATTGAGATCTTTTTGACAGATGTGACAGGAGTGCTGATAGAGATTACACCCACCGGGATGATGTTGGGAGTGGTTGAGGAATTAGTAGATCCACAGGGAATGTATGAATTTAGGTATTTTATATTTATATCTGTGGCAATTGCAAGATTATGTATAGCATCGCTATGGAGGGAGAAAGAGCCTCACTCAGGCAGCCGCTGGCGTGGGTAGGTGCACAGGACCAGGCACCCGTCATAACCTCCAAATGATACTGGCATAACCAGCGTCGCTTAGCCGTGGGACACATCTCCCGTGTAGTGAGAGGGTACCGCTTGGACACATCTACTTACAGAGATTGTGGACCCCTCTAGGTATAACTTCCTAGGGTCCACCCCAAGCTACCTCACACAGCTACGTGGTTACTACTACAGAACCCCTTTTCTTTCTGACATGCACTTTCACTTTCCTTTTTAGGTCCTGAAGAAATGCTACTGATCACTAAGACATACATAGCGTGAAACATGTTGACCTTGTGCTTAGTTACACTGGCACATTATGCCTTATTGTGACTCACTAACCCTTTGGTTTTTTAACCTACCAGGGGTACCACACAAATAAATAACCCACTAGTGGAAACCCCTAGGTAATTGTATCCACCTCTGCACGCACCTCACCACCACTTCTCACTGGATCCCTTCCCCCCCCCCACACACCCACACTCACCAAACAGCTTTTCTCTTTATAAGATCTCCGTAAAAGAGACCCTTCGGGGGCCCGTCGGGCATTGCAGCGCCGGCCTGACGAGGAGCAACAAAAAGCCAGATGATGAAGCATGACATCCTTCAGGGTATGTGAGGGCAACTAAGAGGCAAGACTTGGCCCTCCCCTTCGGGATCGGATCCTTGATATTGGGGATGAACCTCTGCCTCTCTCCCTTTTTTCACCCCCTTTTTTCTACATCTCCCCTATTCTAGTCTTTACCTCCTCTTTCAGATTGGGTGACATACCGCACCCTACACCAGGAACAGTGTCCCTTATGATCTAGCTAACATTTGAGGAGCAAGGACACTGGACCATAACAAGCTCCCGGTCCCCACTTCCTTTTTTTTGGGACTCGGGAGAAAGAGCCACCATCTTTTAAAATGTGGAGGGGTAAACTCTATTGTATATGCAATCTGGAATATAGCCTCTACGCTCTCAAGGGCTCTCAGAAACGCTGGTTAGGTACTAAGATCTGGGGGGCGTTAGTCGAGAATCTACAATAATCCCTTTCTTCTTTTCAACTAATAAGTCACTATGCTACTATTTATGTCCATTTTTTCTTCATTGCTTTTCCTTTATTTTATGTTTTTTAAAGGGTTATAATCTTATTGAATGTCTGGTCCCTGACATGACTATAACTCTGTGAAGTATGTTGAAAGTACAATGTGATGAAGAATATGTAATGATCCCTCTCATATTATGTTGCTTTTCTGTTTTCATGAATGAAATTCAAATGTATGTTAATTTTATTGGCTAATAAAAAAAAAAATATTTGGTTGAACTTGATATTCAACCAGTATGGGGCAGCATGGCAGAACAGCTCAACTTTAACAAGTCCAGCAACGATTCAGCAAAGAAGAAATGTCTCTTGGAAGACAAAAAAACATTGTCAAAATGACTTCACACATGGACTTTGATAAATTCCTATACACATATAAAGCCTCAAGCTTATCTAGCAGCCCATTTTAGCATTGAGATAAAAAAGAGCATTATTCATCATCGCTTAGGAATGCACAACTCGAAGGACCTACAGCCATCACGGAAAAGCAAACAACAAGCAGCGCACTGTCGATTATGTGGCTACTCCAACAAAACAAAAACTCACTTGTTGTGTGCATGCCCTGCAGTTAAGTATTTGAGGAACTTGCCTTTAAAATCTATTTTTAATTAGTTAAACATCCGCACATGCAGGAGAGCCATGATTAGATGGATGGAAGGCTCCTCAATAATCTTCTCCTGCCGGGGCGTAAAATATTTTGCTGAATTAAGGAAACTCCTTCGGCAAGCAGATTTAGAGAAAAATAGATAGTAAGCCAAAAGAATATCTTCTGAGACGGGTTTTAGTCCAAATACTGTTTCACTTTATACGTCCACATAATCAAGGGTCCCAGGTACAAGTGATAATTGGACAAAACTTACAGCAGGATTTTGAAGAATGACCAATACTTTTATTATTTAGCATAATCCAAATGCACTGAACTTCCTGTTTTAAAGCTTTTTAAACACATATAGATATAAGTATCATTGTGGGCAGCTTATACCATATAGGCACAATCCTTCTAGGCACTTCAACACTTCAAATAAATGGCTTGAGTCATTGCAACAGCTTCAGATTAACTCTGCCGCCTGAGCTTCATCAAACAACGAGCAGGGCCGGACTGGCCGTAGCGGGCACCGGGCAATCCCCCAGTGCGCTGCACAGGTGGGGGCCGGTGCTGGGCCACTGGGGGCCGTTTTTGTTACAGGGCCGTTATTGCAGCATAGTTGCAAAATCGGCCCTGTAACAAAATCAGCCGAAAACCGGCCCTGGCACAGAGCTCGGCGGCTCCCGAGGGGGCCGGCCATGCACTTTGCCAGGGCCAGTTGTGGTTCCCAGTCCTGCCCTGACAACGAGCCCTGACGGCAAAGTTTTATGAATTCTCACAATGCTGTTTTGCACTCAGAACGACATTTGCATTTGTTCAGGAATCATCATAATGATATTTGCACTTAGAAGAACACACGCCTGTGGCACAGTAGTCTGCACTTTAGCTTAAGACCTACATGAGCATCACTTCTTTTTATACTGTTGGTATTTTATTAATTGTATGTCGTTTGTCACTGCCTCATGAATATAATTGTTACGGTTCTGTGGCTATTTTTGTTGTAAATTTCATGATATTTTTGTTCTTCGTAAATTGTAATGATTTTAAGTAATCACACAATAAACTTTAAACTTGAACTTGTGTCTTAATTATTTACTGAATTAAGCCTGTCTGCTCACAGGCAATCTACTCAGGGTTGAGCATGGAAATAATTTATTGAGACCTGTACTAAGCCCTAGACTGTGCTTGTGGCCTTATTGCCAGCGGTGAAGGGATATTTATCACTTCTAATATCCCACTTTCCAACACAGGGTTAAATGGATTGTTCGGCAATGTCGTAATATGTGTATATCGGACAGGATGAATGTGCTAAGAATTTGCAAAACAGAGTCAGGGATGGTTATTGTGTACTGTGCTTCTAAAGTTTTGTATGGATAATGGCTGACAAGACTTAAGTTGATGGGGAAGCCAGATAATAATATTTTTTTTATTGTTTCTCCTCTTTTTTCCTTCAAACGTTTTTATAGATTTTGGGGGGATTTTTATAACTATTTATTTATTGTTCCTTTCAAATGCATTTCCATGTTTTTTTATGAGTGTTAAAAATGTTGTGCACATTATGTTGTTGATGGATATAATTATCGAATAAGACAATAAAGAATGAAGAGGGTGTCTTGCAATTTTATCAAAGAGGTGAGGCAAAATAATGGATGGTCATTACCAATAAGCTGCACTACTATGAAGTGATAGATTCTGACAATTATTCATTTCCCTTAAATAAATGTGGACTAATTTTATGAATTTATTAAATCCAGGATCAATATAATGATTTGTAATGACCTTTTGAGATTAAAAGAATAATTCTATGCATTGATAGTTCACTATCCATAGTTTCCTCAAGAAAGAGAGTATGTAAGCAAAATGTGCTAAAACACTTTGGTAATGAAAGTGGAAGCAGCTATTGCCTAATTCTGAAGGTGAAACGTAAATATGTAGCACAACGAAAATATACACAAGAAATATCTTGCTTTTCTGAAACTATGTATGCATGTTTTCTAGCCATCGTCTACTCTACACATTTTATCTTATATCTTTAGAAAAAGCAATGATCACAAAAGAATTTCTCGAGAATGATTGATGGCCAGGCAGATTACATCCCATTAAAACACCTTCAGTGAAGAACGCCAGCTTAAAAGTGATACGAACGAATGAGTTACATGGAGATTTTAGGATTTTAAATGAACGTAAAGAGGTATGAATACCACCAGCTATAAAGTTCTTCAGTTACTCTCTATAATTATACACCTTTCAGGCGCACCAAAGAAAGGAAGGTGCAGTGTCACTCCACATATCTATCGCCAAGCAGACGTTGTCACGTTCAAGTCAACGGTTGATACATTACTTACATCACATTTGGGCTTATTCTTAGACAATGTAATGTGAAATTCTGAGCTCTAATAGGCATACACTTCCAAAATGCACCGGTTCGCACAGATTTACATATTTCCTTAAGTGACAGAGCTCCCTTGAATGCTAAATGGAAATCTGTGGACCTAAGACTTAGCTGTATTACTGCTAGCATATGTCTAAATTCCAGGAGTTTGTCAGAAGTCGGCCTGGTTTACTGATGAAATTCCGAATTAAGCTAAGTATACCACAAGAGCAAATATATAACGTATTCACATCAAAGGGCTTGAGTCACAATTATTTTGCTAAGAGTAAGTGTGATTTACTCTGTTAGTATTCCTGGCTAACTCCTGAAGTGCAGGGGTAACTCAGAAGTATCTCTTCGTGAATGAGCCCCCGTATTCTGCAGCTTTACTTTGCCCACGTCTGTCAGTTATAAACCAATCCTGGATTACAGTGCACAAGGCCTACTCTGCCCAGGTGAAGGGGAGGAGAAACTTGAACTTGCCCTTCTCTCTTCACTTAGAAAACAGTTATCCATGTGGAGGAATTGCTTCCCACACAACCAATACAACATTTGAGTTTTTGATAAGTTTATGGTATTGGCCACATTGCCAGTTGCATTTCCGATGGCCTTTTCATCTGAAAACACATTTTCCTTCCCTGAAAATTCCAACCTGAGAACTTTTCAGATCCCAATTCTGCGATTTGCAGACTGGGATTTACGAAATATTAAAATTTGCAGAACATGGCAGAAAGGTACAGACAGAATACCTTCATATGTGTACCGAAAAAGCTACCTAAGATAAGGTCAAGTGGCTTATTGACACACTGGCACATTCAGGTATGGGGCGGAAGGATTGTGAGAAAATCGATCACAATTCAATAAAACAGTAGAAGACAGGTGGGCTAATTTCAGAGGTGCTTTATTACAGTGAGTTGAAAAAGTATGGTAGAAATGCAGAACATTTTCACGTACTTATCAGCATATCTTCACAAAAAACGGAATTTCCTTTGTGGGTGCATAATGGGGCTTCAGTCACAAAGATTTTTGTATGTGGGAAAGGTGCGGCGCAGCGGGCAGAGCGGCTGACTCCGAGCGATGGGCTCACGGTTCGATCGCTGGAGGCAGCTCAACCCAGCACATTGTTACTCTGGGCAATAGCTCATTTAATCTCCCCCGACGATGATATGTTTGCGCTTTACAAATATGGATTATTATTTTTATAGTATGAATATTTGTATTTTGCTCTATACTAAAGAGTGCATTACTTTTTCATTTTGAGGAGTAATGCGTGCTTACTCACAGACCTGATATGCATACTTGTCTTTCTGAGTAACCATGTCTTGCTCCTAAAATTCATGAATAAGTCACTTTAAGTGTCTCCTACTTCATTCAAACTAAACTAATCACATAAAATGATTTTTGAATCAGGCCTAGAAACTAAGGTGTAACTCTAATCCAAGACAATAGTAAGACACAACTGTTCACAGAAAAGGCTTCAGAATCAGGCTGAGAGACTGCATCGGTAATTCACACAAGGGAAATGTCTACCTTTTTGCAAGGGGTGTTTATGAATCATTCTCAAAAAGGCCCACTCTCATGTACAGGTCTCAGGCCCTTTGCATCTGTTCATTATAGATGCAATGGAAGCCAGTTGTGACTCCTGTAAATATTATGGCATCCTCATAAAAGCCAAGAGCCATGTCGTTTAGGATGTATATATATTTGTTAGGCAAGTTATGAAATCAAAATCATTGGAGAGGATGCGCAACTTACGGCCCTTCGTCAGCTATGCTCCCACAACCTATCTGCATGGTCTACCTTCTGTTGGAGCCCATTCCAGTTCCATAAAGATGCAGGGAACCGATGCAAACCTAAATAGGAGGGTGCTTTAGAGAATCCAGCCACCTAATACCCTATTGGGACTCCACTACTCCCTTTGCCAGCCAACATAGCTTCTAATCCACCTGCATCCTCTGCAAAGCTACGGCAACGGGTGCCATGTCACCACCTCTCATGGCTCTCAGAACACTACAGCAGGAACTCCATTAGTCTGGACACTCAGTGCAAAAGCAAAGTATCCAAGGCACCCAGCGTTGTGACCATCAGACTAGACCAACCCTGCTGAAGCCACACCTCTTTAAAGAACAGTAGGGCACTATCACTACAGCACGATGAAGGAACAGCCGCCCTCTACATTCAAAGCCCAGCTTCCTCTCCAATCACCTTTCGATTGCATTTCTTGGCACGCCACTATATACTCGTCTACTATATTAGCACTAATGCAAGTATGGGTTTCTCCCACATTATGTGGGTATATGCTATGGCAATCATCCATGCCCCTTCTGTGAAGTGTACATTACCTGTCATTCCCCCTTCACTCAGCCGATTATGGGCTACAGGCAAATGAAGTGGGACAATGACTATAAGGCGAAGGCATTGCACAGTTAGCAACTCCCCCCACTTCATTTGATACATAAATATAGGACGTTTGCTGCTAAGCTGTTGAGCACAAATACATCGAAACCAATGAGGAATTAGTTTCAGCATCATATAAATGAGTGCAGACTGGTGGCGCAATCATCTAACAGAAGCTAATGGGTTGTCAGCGGTTAACAATAAATGGCAGCATTGAAATGCAGGAGGCAAAGGTAAAAGGGAAGTCAATAGATACCAACCTTGAAGTGTTTAGAGTTATCAATAGTTCTCCTATTATCACAGTGTAATTAAACGGTGCTCAAATTGTTCAGGATGCTATTCATGAAGGTAATTACATGAATCGTGTTACTAATGGCAGTCTTTTGCATAATGGCTCACTCTGTACCTTACCAAAGTGAATACAGTCTTTGATAAACGCATCCACTGGTACAGATTCCTGTTCACCATAACTAATTAATGTTAGTGTATCGAAGTTTGAAACGTAAACGACGAACTGGCTTTATCAAAGGCTGTGCAGATAGGTTTTTTTTATTAGATAACGAGATGTTCTTCGTGGCAAAACGCAGATTTAGACAGGTGATTGCATAATTTAATCTGCATTACAACATATAATTAGAGGTGTGTGACTTGCACTGTTTTCCCTTCCAAAGTAAGTAAAAAATTAGCACACATCGCAAACAGAACCAAAAGCATGCTTGAGGTGGGCCCAAGGGTAACATTAAACCTTATTCGAGCATTCTACACTTGATTTCAATTTATATTGAGTCACTCATGGGGAAAAGCTACACAAATTATTCACGAGTACCAAATACTCCCGAGTTACTGAAGAAAGGCGGTTAGAGAAGTCTTGCTAGAAATATCTAAACAGGGCCCTCTACGCCCTTACTTAATGTTCATGAATTCTTGGCGCCAAGTAACAATCTTGATAGAAAACTGCATGAGTTCCATATCATGAGCAACTCTAGTGTGATAACACTCATGCAATAAAAACTCTGCACACCCTCTAGAAAAAATGATGGTAGAAATAGTTACTACACCTATTTAAATATTAATATAAATCCAAGCGTTTGTCAACTCTTGCAGAGAAACCTATACTTGATTTTGCATTTATCAAGTGCATTTGTGAATGCAAAATATGTGATAGCACGAGAGATTCTCTGGATTCCTAAACTCATGATTGGAAGAAGAAATGTGGGCAACAGACCTTCATGAAACTGGATGATGTTTCTTGATGACATACCAGTTCTCCAGGGACAAGGGAACTAAGAATCAAACTGAACAATTGTCTAAAAAATATTAAATGCTATTTCTGAAACATAAGGAAACCAAGGATTTGTCGCTTTATGGTGTGAAGTAGAATTCTCTGGCACAAATACCACTATAGAAGTGTACAATAATAGATAATGCCCATGTGTTTCACCTCTCCGTAGAAGTATAATTGTGAATTAAGCATTCAGGGGCAGATTAATCACTATTTCACCCAGCACAGCATGCCACCCTGCTGCACAGCGTGAGAGAGCAGGAATGCGCCATACCTAACATGATACAGCTCAGCATGAACGAAAGAGTAGGAATGCGCCATACCTAACATGATACAGCTCAGCATGAACGAAAGAGTAGGAATGTGCCATATCTAACATGATACAGCTCAGCATGAGCGAAAAAGTAGGAATGTGCCATACCTAACATGATACAGCTCAGCATGAGCAAAAGAGTAGGAATGCGCCATACCTAACATGATACAGCTCAGCATGAGCGGAAAGAGCAGGAATGCGGCATATCTAACATGATACAGTTCAGCATGAGCGGAAAGAGCAGGAATGTGCCATATCTAACATGATACAGCTCAGCATGAGCGGAAAGAGCAGGAATGTGCCATATCTAACATGATACAACTCAGCATGAGCGGAAAGAGCAGGAATGCGGCATATCTAACATGATACAGTTCAGCATGAGCGGAAAGAGCAGGAATGTGCCATATCTAACATGATACAGCTCAGCATGAGCGGAAAGAGCAGGAATGTGCCATATCTAACATGATACAACTCAGCATGAGCGGAAAGAGCAGGAATGCGGCATATCTAACATGATACAGTTCAGCATGAGCGGAAAGAGCAGGAATGTGCCATATCTAACATGATACAGCTCAGCATGAGCGGAAAGAGCAGGAATGTGCCATATCTAACATGATACAACTCAGCATGAGCGGAAAGAGCAGGAATGTGCCATATCTAACATGATACAACTCAGCATGAGCGGAAAGAGCAGGAATATGCCATACCTAACATGATACAGCTCAGCATGAGCGAAAGAGTAGGAATGTGCCATACATAACATGATACAGCAAATTCCTCTTCTTTCATTGCAGTGGTGCGCAAACTGCTGCCAAGCACAAACGCAGGCACCCTAGCGCTGTGGTGCAAGGGTACCTGTGTTGCTGACAGTATTGTTTTCGTGCAGGAAGGTGAACCTTCCTCCACAAAAACAATCCTCTGAGGCATTTTCCTCTTTCTATGTGTGATGCAGAATGCAGCACCCAAAGAAAGAGGTAAAATCCCGGGCATAACATTTTGACGCATTCTCAGGTTTACCAGTAATGGCAAATCTAGGAATGCGCCAAAATCTATTAGTGGATGCGTGGAAACAACCATGGTCTACCCTAGGAATACCTCTCTGGGGCAGAGTAATGCAACTCACTGATTTGCATTACTTTAGATTTATCAAACCACTCAGGGCCATGCAAGGTGGTCATGCGTGGCATGATAAATCGGACCTGAAAGTTGCATCCCAAGGACAACACATCTCTTTGATAAATCTGCCTCTCATTATTAGCACAGCAGGGGGGGCGTGGCTAGGCGCCCGAAGAGGATGGCGGCGCCGGAGTAGGGGCTCCGTCCTTACCGGAGTTTACCGGCGGACCGCGACCCTTCCGGGAACTTTAACAGGAGGCGTTCGCCGTTGGATGTTGTCGGGCACGCTTTGAACATATTTCTGCCGCGTCGGCGGCCTTTCTTTTAATCCTGCTGCTCATTTAAGTCCCGGTCGCGGCACTGCATCGGCCGCGATGGCCATTTTTTTTGCCCGCGATGTCCTCAACAGCTCGAATCATCGTGCACTGGACTCCTTGCTGCTATGGCGATTTTCTAAC
This sequence comes from Triturus cristatus, assembly GCF_964204655.1. Classification (NCBI taxonomy): domain Eukaryota; kingdom Metazoa; phylum Chordata; class Amphibia; order Caudata; family Salamandridae; genus Triturus; species Triturus cristatus. The sequence goes on along the minus strand of NC_140589.1, from coordinate 538,697,974 downwards.
ACTACCAGCACACCCAGCGGCATAGTTCTCATGTGTCAGTCTTCACAGGTGACTTTTTATTTATTTGGATGATTTTTTCATGAACTGAATGGACTTCCTTTGTTCTCCTCACACCGGGCAGCCATTTTAGATCCCCAATTAGCGTCTCCTGGCTATCAGTACCTGTTTTGCTTCCAGTTCGTCCATGCGTTCTCAGTTTTCCAGCATTTCATAGGTGCGTCGATGGCTGATTGTTCTGGCAGAGTTCACAAGCGCAATTATATTAAAAACTCCAAGCTTTTTACGGAACTAGCCCATTTAGAAGCTTCTCAATCTCTCCCTTCTACTGAGATGTCGTCGAACATGGAATCCTCCTCACAGTCTTCAGCGAAGATGACGCCAAAGAGGTTAAAAAAAGATCCACCTTCGCCTCCTAAATCTTCTTCGGTCATTTCGATGGAGTTAATCCTTGAATAGATACGGGCCCTACGCCCTTTTATGGAAGAAACCAACGCTAAGCTACAGGTTCTTACTGACAATTGGGCTTCAATGGATGAAAGAGTGTCATTGGTGGAACGTGATGTCTCTTCTCTTCAGGACTCTGCGGCCAAGGACACCCTTATGCATACGCAGATCTCGTCACTCCAGAAGCAGGTGGAGGACTTAGAAAATCGTAACCGGTGCAATAATCTCAAGCCTTTACGGCCTGGTGGAAGGCTGCGAGGGGAGTGATCCTATCAACTTTTTCAAGAATTTTCTTCCCAAGATTTTACACTTACCCGAGGACACATCTCTTAATATTCAACGCGCCTATAGACTTGGACGAGCTACCTCCTCTTTTTCCTCGTCAGCAAAACCCAGAGGAGTAATAATGTATTTTTTGGAATACACAGATCTGCTGAAAGTTCTTTCAGCTGCCAGAGCTTCTCCTCGTCTTACATGGTCGGGCTCCACTTTGTTCTTCGCACAGGATTATGCCAGAGCCACCGCGAATCGACGTAAGGCCTTTCTGGACATGAGACCGGACCTCCGCTCCATTGGTGCCAGATACGGTCTCTTTCACCCTTGTTTATTCAAAGTCACCTACAACAACAAGACTACGACTTATGAGGAGCCTATGCGCCTTCGAAGTTTCCTGAATTCCTGTGGTCAAGCTGACATGGAGCTTTCTGGGCCTTCCTCTTCCCTCCCAACCTGACTTTTTTCCGAAATTGTACTGTGATGCCCTGTTTTCTATGTTCGCTGATTTTTCTCGCTCAATGGTTCTTATGACTTGCATGTTTTTCTTGTTGGGTTTTTGCTCTTCATTGAAATGTTTGTTTTTTATGCTGTGGTTTATTGTTACGTCCCACTCATCGCCTGGCTCTTGACCCTGTCGTTTGTTATCACCTAACTTTGTTACCCTCCTTCCTTCACAGATCAATGTTCTGCGTTTCGCCTGTTCCTCTGGTTGGACGTCTCACTGACCCCGAGTGCCTGCCTTCTCCAGTTGGCCCTGCATCCCCCCCCCGTTTCCACGTACGTCCTTGCTTGTCTTTGTTCCTGATCGTATCCTCCCTAAGTTACCCCTGGTAAGTATTCTTCAAACTCTTTTTGACGAGTTGGTTTTGGCTCTGTTTCTTTTGACTTTGTTTATTCCTCTCATGTTTTCAGATTTACTGGTGTCCGTACCCTCTCCGCGATTTTTTTCTTCTTCCTTTTCTCTTTCATCCTTTCTTCTTATTGCCTCTCGTGGACATGCGTCTTTCTCTTTATGCATTTTATCCATTTGTCATTTCACTTTTCCTTTGATTTATATCTACGTTCCTCTTCTCGTGGCTGTCCTCTCCCATATCTTGCTTGTTTATTGCTTTTCAGGTGCATGCTTTTCTTCTTTTTTCACTGGATCCTACTTATTAATTTCTATGGACCTCACTCGCTCATTTTACTGATTTCAGCAACACTTTGGCTTTCCTCTATTTTTCTGACATCTCTCAGTTTTCTCTTATTTATTTTTTTCTCTTGTCAATTCCATTTCCTCTTTATTCTCATTTTTCTCTTTCTTTTTCCTATGTTCTCATTTTTCTCGAGGCTCTCTCTTATTGTTTAAATTCTTCTTTGCACTACTTTTCTAACTATCCTTAATGTCAGTATGCATTGTTTCTTGGAACGTTAAAGGTCTCCACTCTCCTATTAAGAGACTAAAAATTATTTCTCATTTAGCCAAATTGAATGTAGATATTGCCTTTTTGCAAGAAACCCATTTGTCTGATATTGAAGCCGCTAAGCTTAAGAGGGGTTGGGTGGGCGATGTTTTCTCTGCTCCCCGGGATGGTAAAAGGAATGGTGTGGCTGTTTTAATTCGTAAATCTCTCTCTCATTCGCTCTTGACTTCTGAGTCAGACCCCGAGGGTAGATGGTTGTACGTCAAACTTTCCTCGAAAGGTATTCCCATCTCCCTTCTCAACATATACGCACCTACGGGCGGTGACCCCGTCTTTTGGCGCATTATGGCCTCTCGTATTTCTGAATATCTGAATATCATTGCAGGAGATTGTAATCTACCCCTTGATGCCTTTTTAGACAGGCATTCCAAAGCATCCTATATCCCTAATAAGTCTCATAAATTGTTTGTACAAGCATTGTCCCAGCACAAACTTATTGATGCCTGGCGTTTATGCAATCCTACTACCAAAGAGTTCACCTTTTATTCCCCATCCCACCAATCACAATCCCGCATTGATTACATTTTTCTTTCCCATCATATCTCTCAGTCCCTCACTCATGCTGATATTAGCCCTATCTTGTTCTCGGATCATGCCCCTGTATTGGTTAACATTGATATTTTACCCAAGCCCACCGGGCCAAAGAGATGGCGCTTTAACAACACCCTCCTTCTTGATCCCAAATTCACCACCTCCTTTGCTGATTTTACTACAGAGTTTTTTACCATCAATGACACACCAAATATGCCCAAGCATACCATCTGGGACGCTTACAAGGCCGCAGCCAGAGGTTTCATCATTGGTCATGTGGCTAGGAAACGTAAAACTGCCCGCAAGCGTACCAGTGATCTTCTTCTCACGATTAAAAAAACTGGAGCACTCTTTCTATACCTCCCATTCGCAGGAAAGTTTGACTACTCTTATTGAAGATAAGATGCAATTTAACAAACAATCTACTGAAGACGCTTCGTTATATTTGCTGAAATCTAGCTCAAAATTTTATGGGGGTAAGAACAAAGCAGGAAAGGTTTTAGCCAATTATTTAAAAGTCAAGCAAAACAAATTGAACATTGAATCTGTTTATGATGTTAACTCTGTTTTAAGACGTACAGATGTTGATATTTTAGAGGAATTTTCCCGTTTTTACTCCACGCTTTACTCATCTGAAACTCACCCCACTGCCCAATCCCTTGCTACCTTTTTCTCCAGTATTCAGACTCCCCCTAATTACCCTGTTGACCTATCTACTCTTGAAAACGTCTATCTCTAATACCGAACTACACAATGCACTTCAATCACTTAAGAAGGACAAAGCTCCAGGTCCAGACGGATTTACAGTTGAATTTTATTTGCATTTTTCTAAATTACTATTACCCAGATTACACTCCCTTATTGATTCTTTTATTCTTAGTGGCACCTCCTCTGGCACTTTCTCAGACGCACATATCTGCATTATACCCAAAGAAGGAAAAGATACTCAACACTGCAAGAATTATAGACCAATCTCTTTAGTTAATATTGATTACAAGATATATGCTAAATCCCTCGCCATAAGACTAGATCCCTTTCTTCCAGAGCTGTTGGGCCCAGAACAATCTGGTTTTGTTAAAGGCCGTTTCATCACTAGACTTTTGTTCAATGTCCTGTCCAAATCCCCACGATTTCAAGATTCGTTAGCGGCAATTGCTTTGGACGCCGAAAAAGCGTTCGACAGAGTAGAGTGGACTTTCCTTTTTTCTGCCCTTAGATGGTTTGGGTTCGGCCCAAATTTTATTTCCCTTATTTCATTCCTTTATTCCAGTCGCAGAGCGGCGGTCTGCGCTAATGGCCTAGTCTCTTCTTTCTTCAACTTGGGTAGAGGAGTTCCTCAGGGTTGTCCCCTTTCTCCCTTCCTCTTTAATCTGGCCCTAGAACCCTTTCTCTCAAAACTCTGCCAAATCCTAATTTGCATGGTTTCCTAATCTCTCAAACTAATATCAAGCTTGCCGCTTATGCAGATGATATCCTACTCTTCATGTCCAACCCCGCCACTTCCATTCCTGCATTTTTAAGTGAGGTTCATGAATACTCCCAAATTTCTGGTTATAAGCTGAATAATGATAAATGTGAAATTCTACCCCTTACCAAATTTACCTTCAAACAGGATTTTGCTCCGTCCAATTTTACTTGGAGTCCCTTGCATATTAAATATCTTGGTTTACACATCACACCCTCCCTTCCCGATACTGTTTCATTATGTCTTAATAAGTGTTCCCAGAAATTATCTGACCTTACTTCTAGATGGCACCCGCTTTACCTCTCTTGGTGGGGTCGCCTCGACACGATTAAAATGATGTTATCCCCAATCGTACTTTACACTATTTCTAATATCCCAATTCCTATTCCAACAAAATTTTTTAGGAAAATCAACACTATTCTCTCTTCTTTCCTCTGGTCCGGCAAAAAAGCGCGTATGTCCCTGTCCAGACTACGATTTCCCAAATCAGAGGGTGGGGTCAATTTCCCGGATTTTTCCACTTATCATAAAGCATTTCTTCTGCGACAAGCCTCCCTTTGGCTGCGAGATCCTGCTGATTCCTCCCCCCTTTGGCTTGTTATTGAAGGTCTTTCTTTATCCCCCTTCACTTTCGCTGAATACCTTTCATTCTCTCGTAAACCCCAGCTTACTTCCATTCCCATCCACAAATCCACTACCAAACTTCTTCTTTCCAAATCCCCGAAACCACCTTCCTCTGTAGCCGAATTTCTCAACACCACTATTTGGTATAATAATAGCATCCTCATTAATCGCAAGCCCTTTTATTGGAAATCTTGGAGACAAAAAGGTCTGATGTGGGTATCCCACCTCTTTTCTGGCTCTGTTTTCCTACCTTTTTCAGTTCTTTGTCAAAATTTTAATCTTCCTCATTCCTTTGCCAGTAAGTACCTCACGCTTAAAGATGCAGTTATGTCCACCTATGTCCAACTTTCCAGCGCTCCCACCCAGCCCGATCCTTCCAACCCTACTCTACACCTCCATTCCTTATTGCGTACTCGCCCCACAGCCTCCTCAATTTACCACTCATTTCACAAGATTCTCACACCTAGGTCAAAATCCATGGTAGAGGAACAGTGGGAGTCTGATTTTGACATCTCCTGGCCCGTCTCTCTGTGGGACAAATTGTGGATCAAAATTCGTAAATCATCCAGGGCTGCTTCCCTTACACAAACCCTTTTTTTTTATCTTTAACAGGCTTCTTTTCTCACCTCACATGTTAAATAAGAGGTTTCCTTCAACCCCCGACCTTTGTTGGTCTTGTTTGACACCTAAAGCTACTCTCTTTCACATGCTTTTTTCTTGCACTGTTGCACATAACTTTTGGAAACAAGTTTGGGCTCAGATTAATACCATTTTTCATACTGCTTTTCCCTTTTCCTTTGTCAATATTTTTTTAGGGAGTCTCTCTCCCTGTTGGGAAGATCTTAATTCTAATGTGAAAATTGTTGACTTGCTCCTAGCTGTTGCATTCCAGCAAATTACTGCTAATTGGACAAACTTTTCTAACATTTCTTTCAGAGCACGGTGGTACAATGTTTGTCATAATCACAGGCTAGATACTGTCTTTGTTTATCCCCTCAACCTGGCTAAAAAACGGCATGATCTTTGGCTTCCTGTGACTTTATATCTTGATTTTTGTGCTAAGCGTTCCTCTCATTTGCCTCCTTTTCAGCAGGAGGTTTCTAAACCTCCTTGACTGACCTTTTTGTTCCTTTGCATTTTTTATAATCTATTGTACTGCATTTTATTTTTAGCATTATTTCCTGTTGCACAGCCTCAATTTTTTGTTATTTCTTATACTCATGTTTACTTCCACAGACATGTCTACTCTACCTTTCATATTGTTGTTAGGTTTTCAGGTTTTTCTTATGTACTGACACCTTGCATTCTTTAATAAAATCTTTTGAACTAAAAAAAAAAAAAAAAAAAAAAAAAAATTAGCACAGCAGAAATGGTTAACCTGGCCTCACAATATGGTATATTTAAAATGCTTTGATAAGTTAGTCTTATTTCCCTGGGGCTGTATTATTCATTGTGCCCCAGCGGCACAGCAGGAGTGTGTGCTCGCTTTGCATGCCCCTGGCACGCAATGGTATTCCAGAAGTGGCTGCAGGCACTTCTGTATTCCCTTTCTAACAATGCAGAAACGGAAAGGCTCAGGAATCTAATCTGGAGTCTTGGAGGGGTTGAGAGGTAGGAATTATATTATATGCCCTCCTTAATATTGAAAAATCTACAAAAGATATCCTACACGTACTGTATAATCCTCCTGCAGATCATGGAGGGTCCCTAATGCATGTAAAGTTAAGCTGTACCTGTAATAAGAACATCACATTGTGTTGTTAGTCATAGTCTCACACACCCTACTGGTCTTATGCTTCATCACTGGATCATATCCTGGTCCCTTAACACAAGGATATACTTGACCATATTTAAGGGAGGACTTTCGATACGTTTTCCTGCCAGAGCTGTGAGTTAAAAATACCTTGGAACACAAAAGGTAACCGTTTTATTATCAGTGTTCCTATTATGATTAAAACATATATATGGGGGTGTCTATGGAGGTAATGCTCTAACACCCTGTCTGTAAACATTGACATGTTTCAGCCCTACAACATAGATGTTAAAGGGTCCAGGGCTTTCAGTAGGACTTAGAAACTATACCCTGGAACGCAGTCATTTGTTTTTCAGTCAAACCTAACTTATTTAATAAGGACAACATGCAACATATATCTGGCATGCATCAAGGACAATAGTGCCCTTGTTTTGATCAGGTTCCTCTCTTTTGGGTTCCTGTTAGAGAAAAGGCAAAACCAAAACAGATTTTTTAGGTTTGTGTTGGACTTGCTTCACATGCAGTCTTCTGCTGTGCTCTCCGTATCTTCCCCTCTAAAAATTGATGACAAACATAATATTTTTGTGGATAGAGTACATATACACACATGTATTTTTACTCATTTCTTTTTTACCAGGTGCATAGCAATTCGGTTTCATACTGGTGTTGTGATGTCAGCTTGCAGTGTTGCTGGACATACCTAAAATGCATGCAAAACGTCTGGTTTAGTTCATATACTCAAGGTCTGGTAATTACCTACCCCCATAAGTGTAGCCTCTAGGCTACTTGGGCAGAACACAAGACATGCCCCTGTTGTCACACATTAGCTAATGGGATCAGGGTGTCAGGCGAACAAGAGATAAAGTAGGGAAAGAGACACATATATTGCAATTAGAGTGAGTGTTAGGCTATCCACTGGTAGTCATTGCCTCCCCAATATGTTGCAATACATTTACTTTGTCAAGGGTAACATGCCTCCTATTCAGCTACTTGGTCCACGTTTCACCTCCCGCCATAGCAGAGTGGTGGTTTTAAGCTCTTTCTTATATTGCAAAGTCTTTTCTCGTCAAGACGCTATGACATTATCACACCGCCCCGTGTGATGTCGCCAAAGCACTCATACTCCACACCTCAATGCTGAGCATCATGGGGAATGCGGTACAAAAGGGGGTGGTGATGGACGGAGTATCAGAACCAATCAAACACTCACACCCAGTCAACAGATCCGGGTTTTATCCATCACCGTTCTTTAGCCCACTCTGCCACCCCAGTTCAGACATGGCCATATGCAAATCAGTCTGACCCTGTGCCTCATGGGAACAGTCCAGCCCGAACTGCCAAGCCATGCCTTCCCTGGACCGGAAACAAGCTTCCCAGGACCAGTTTCTGGCATTTCAGCCGTCTTCAGCCAGGCTTGCTTGAATCCAGTAGCAAAGTGAGCAAGGGACTCACGTCTGAGCATACCCTGCCAACTTATGGTGAACAAAGCGGTACAAAAGGGGGTGGTGATGGACGGAGCATCAGAACCAATCAAACACTCACACCCAGTCAACAGATCCGGGTTTGATCCATCACCATTCTTTAGCCCACTCTGCCACCCCAGTTCAGACATGGTCATATGCAAATCAGTCTGACCCTGTGCCTCATGGGAACAGTCCAGCCCGAACTGCCAAGCCATGCCTTCCCTGGACCGGAAACAAGCTTCCCAGGACCAGTTTCTGGCATTTCAGCCGTCTTCAGCCAGGCTTGCTTGAATCCAGTAGCAAAGTGAGCAAGGGACTCACGTCTGAGCATACCCTGCCAACTTATGGTGAACAAAGCGGTACAAAAGGGGGTGGTGATGGATGGAGCATCAGAACCAATCAAACACTCACACCCAGTCAACAGATCCGGGTTTGATCCATCACCGTTCTTTAGCCCACTCTGCCACCCCAGTTCAGACATGGCCATATGCAAATCAGTCTGACCCTGTGCCTCATGGGAACAGTCCAGCCCGAACTGCCAAGCCATGCCTTCCCTGGACCGGAAACAAGCTTCCCAGGACCAGTTTCTGGCATTTCAGCCGTCTTCAGCCAGGCTTGCTTGAATCCAGTGGCAAAGTGAGCAAGGGACTCACGTCTGAGCATACCCTGCCAACTTATGGCGAACAAAGCGGTACAAAAGGGGGTGGTGATGGACGGAGCATCAGAACCAATCAAACACTCACACCCAGTCAACAGATCCGGGTTTGATCCATCACCGTTCTTTAGCCCACTCTGCCACCCCAGTTCAGACATGGCCATATGCAAATCAGTCTGACCCTGTGCCTCATGGGAACAGTCCAGCCCGAACTGCCAAGCCATGCCTTCCCTGGACCGGAAACAAGCTTCCCAGGACCAGTTTCTGGCATTTCAGCCGTCTTCAGCCAGGCTTGCTTGAATCCAGTGGCAAAGTGAGCAAGGGACTCACGTCTGAGCATACCCTGCCAACTTATGGCAAACAAAGCGGTACAAAAGGGGGTGGTGATGGACGGAGCATCAGAACCAATCAAACACTCACACCCAGACAACAGATCCGGGTTTGATCCATCACCGTTCTTTAGCCCACTCTGCCACCCCAGTTCAGACATGGCCATATGCAAATCAGTCTGACCCTGTGCCTCATGGGAACAGTCCAGCCCGAACTGCCAAGCCATGCCTTCCCTGGACCGGAAACAAGCTTCCCAGGACCAGTTTCTGGCATTTCAGCCGTCTTCAGCCAGGCTTGCTTGAATCCAGTGGCAAAGTGAGTAAGGGACTCACGTCTGAGCATACCCTGCCAACTTATGGCGAACAAAGCGGTACAAAAGGGGGTGGTGATGGACGGAGCATCAGAACCAATCAAACACTCACACCCAGTCAACAGATCCGGGTTTGATCCATCACCCTTTTTTAGCCCATTCTGCCACCCCAGTTCAGACATGGCCATATGCAAATCAGTCTGACCCTGTGCCTCATGGGAACAGTCCAGCCCGAACTGCCAAGCCATGCCTTCCCTGGACCGGAAACAAGCTTCCCAGGACCAGTTTCTGGCATTTCAGCCGTCTTCAGCCAGGCTTGCTTGAATCCAGTGGCAAAGTGAGCAAGGGACTCACGTCTGAGCATACCCTGCCAACTTATGGCGAACAAAGCGGTACAAAAAGGGGTGGTGATAGACGGAGCATTAGAACCAATCAAACACTCACACCCAGTCAACAGATCCGGGTTTGATCCATCACCGTTCTTTAGCCCACTCTGCCACCCCAGTTCAGACATGGCCATATGCAAATCAGTCTGACCCTGTGCCTCATGGGAACAGTCCAGCCCGAACTGCCAAGCCATGCCTTCCCTGGACCGGAAACAAGCTTCCCAGGACCAGTTTCTGGCATTTCAGCCATCTTCAGCCAGGCTTGCTTGAATCCAGTGGCAAAGTGAGCAAGGGACTCACGTCTGAGCATACCCTGCCAACTTATGGCGAACAAAGCGGTACAAAAGGGGGTGGTGATGGACGGAGCATCAGAACCAATCAAACACTCACATCCAGTCAACAGATCTGGGTTTGATCTATCACCGTTCTTTAGCCCACTCTGCCACCCCAGTTCAGACATGGCCATATGCAAATCAGTCTGACCCTGTGCCTCATGGGAACAGTCCAGCCCGAACTGCCAAGCCATGCCTTCCCTGGACCGGAAACAAGCTTCCCAGGACCAGTTTCTGGCATTTCAGCCGTCTTCAGCCCGGCTTGCTTGAATCCAGTGGCAAAGTGAGCAAGGGACTCACGTCTGAGCATACCCTGCCAATTTATGGCGAACAAAGCGGTACAAAAGGGGGTGGTGATGGACAGAGCATCAGAACCAATCAAACACTCACACCCATTCAACAGTCCAGGTTTGATCCATCACCGTTCTTTAGCCCACTCTGCCACCACAGTTCAGACGTGGCCATATGCAAATCAGTCTGACCCTGTGCCTCATGGGAACAGTCCAGCCCGAACTGCCAAGCCATGCCTTCCCTGGACCGGAAACAAGCTTCCCAGGACCAGTTTCTGGCATTTCAGCCGTCTTCAGCCAGGCTTGCTTGAATCCAGTGGCAAAAGTGAGCAAGGGACTCACGTCTGAGCATACCCTGCCAACTTATGGCGAACAAAGCGGTACAAAAGGGGGTGGTGATGGACGGAGCATCAGAGCCAATCAAACACTCACACCCAGTCAACAGATCCGGGTTTGATCCATCACCGTTCTTTAGCCCACTCTGCCACCCCAGTTCAGACATGGCCATATGCAAATCAGTCTGACCCTGTGCCTCATGGGAACAGTCTAGCCCGAACTGCCAAGCCATGCCTTCCCTGGACCGGAAACAAGCTTCCCAGGACCAGTTTCTGGCATTTCAGCCGTCTTCAGCCAGGCTTGCTTGAATCCAGTGGCAAAGTGAGCAAGGGACTCACGTCTGAGCATACCCTGCCAACTTATGGCGAACAAAGCTGTACAAAAGGGGGTGGTGATGGACGGAGCATCAGAACCAATCAAACACTCACACCCAGTCAACAGATCCGGGTTTGATCCATCACCGTTCTTTAGCCCACTCTGCCACCCCAGTTCAGACATGGCCATATGCAAATCAGTCTGACCCTGTGCCTCATGGGAACAGTCCAGCCCGAACTGCCAAGCCATGCCTTCCCTGGACCGGAAACAAGCTTCCCAGGACCAGTTTCTGGCATTTCAGCCGTCTTCAGCCAGGCTTGCTTGAATCCAGTGGCAAAGTGAGCAAGGGACTCACGTCTGAGCATACCCTGCCAACTTATGGCGAACAAAGCTGTACAAAAGGGGGTGGGGTTTTTTGTTGTAACGATTTTCGCCCTAAGTGGGACGGGTATTCCCAGACGTGGGACCCGTGCTCACTAAGCCACTGGAGTCAAGCTATCCTGGCTGATGACGGCTGATAGCCTTTGTTGTAACGATTTTCGCCCTAAGTGGGATGGGTATTCCCAGACGTGGGACCCGTGCTCACTAAGCCACTGGAGTCAAGCTATCCTGGCTGATGACGGCTGATAGCCAGAAACCGGTCCTAGGATGCTTGATTCTGGTCCAGGGAAGACATGGCTTGGCAGTTCGGGCTGGACTGTTCCCATGAGGCACAGGGTCAAGACTGATTTGCATATGGCCATGTCTGAACTGGGGTGGCGTAGTGGGCAAAAGAACGATGGATTTAACCCAGATCTCTTGACTGGGAGAGAATGTCTGCATTGTCAGCATTCCGTCCATCATTTGTTTGTTGTAACGATTTTCGCCCTAAGTGGGATGGGTATTCCCAGACGTGGGACCCGTGCTCACTAATCCACTGGAGTCAAGCTATCCTGGCTAATGACGGCTGATAGCCAGAAACCGGTCCTAGGATGCTTGATTCCGGTCCAGGGAAGACATGGCTTGGCAGTTCGGGCTGGACTGTTCCCATGAGGCACAGGGTCAAGACTGATTTGCATATGGCCATGTCTGAACTGGGGTGGCGTAGTGGGCAAAAGAACGATGGATTTAACCCAGATCTCTTGACTGGGGGAGAATGTCTGCATTGTCAGCATTCTGTCCATCATTTGTTTGTTGTAACGGTTCATGGGGAATGGTCAGAGCATTGCTTGGCATGTCTTTCTCCATCTAACCAATCCTGCCACTGATAATACTAAGTAACAGAGGTCTATCTGTTCTTATTGTAATGGTGTCTCCTTTTACTAGTTTGTGTTTATTGTATTCTCTACTGGTTTGTGCTTATTGTATTCCGTATTCAAAATGGTGTTTAAAAAAAAATCATTTTAAAACTGTTTCCTTCTTTATAAACTAATTGTTCAGAAAAGAATAACCAACAATGATAAACAATAAACCAGCAAAATTCACAAATTCCCTGTCAATATAGATGTTAAACTGTGGTAGTACCAAAGACTCTATATCAAGAATTTGGTAAGGGATACTATAAAGGAGGTCAACGTTAGAGTCAAATTGGTGATCCAGAGTGTGAACTCTTATGCTCCTAATATGAACAGTTGATCTGGGACCATGGAATGTCATCATTAAGTCCTGTAATGTGGGTGCACAACCTGTATATCCATTGTTGTTCACAGGTTAATGAGTCCATGGGCATATTATGTTTAATGTCAATCTTTTCTATGACTGTCTAGTACAGGTCATTCTCAGAGTGGTTACTCTCTAGGTAATGAAATGTGAGGTGAGTTGTTCATTGGTATTGTAAAACAGCTAACAAAGCAGTGTCTACTTTAGAAATTACCAGAAAACTTTTGAAGGTCCCACAAAGTGGATTGCACATTTTTTTCCTGTTTAGGTCTTGTGAGGACAAGCATGTCTCTGAGACTTAGATGTCTTTTAAAGGAAAATAATGTTCTTTCATAGTGTAACTTTCCACTGTTCAAGATCCGCCAATGTTTTGTAAAGATCTTTCTGACTGCATTTTAATTGTTATTATAAGTACTAAAGCAGGTCAGTTGGGTCTAATACACTTTCTGTTTATCCTCTTTATGGTTTTTGCATGCTCGCATGCTTGCCCTGTCTACGATCTTTAATGGGTAACCTGAGCCTTAAGCTTTTGGTTCGGATGTTTGTCTCTGTCTCGTAATCTGTATGTCCAGAACAGTTTCTGTGGATCCTTAGGAACTGTCCTATGGGTACGTTTTCCCTGAGTGACCATGGGTGAGAGTTTTGAAAATCAAGGAGACTGTTCCTATCATTAGGCTCTTTATACATTCTTGTTTTAGGATTCCCTTCTGTTGCTATTATTTTTACATCAAGAAACAGTATCTCGTTGCGGTTTGTACTCATTGTGAATTTGAAGGACCAGTTGCAGGTATTCAGCCAACTGAGCAATTGCTCTGCTTTTTCATCACTGCCTTGCCAGATATCTAAAATGTCATCTATGTTGCGTCGCCAGATGATTACATGTTCATCAAATGGACTATTAGACCAAATATGGTCTTTCTCAAATTGATGAACAGCAGACATGCTACACAGGGAGCGAAGGTGCTGCCCTTTGACATCCCATATTCCAAGACATTTTTAGTCAAGGCCATCCTCATCAGGCTCATAATTCAATAAATCGGAGCTTTGAAAGACCACATGGTCAATGTCAATCCCGTCCAGGATTTCAATTATGTGTGTTGTGCCTTTTATGTAGGACAGCGTCTGAGGTACCAATGGGTAAAGGAAACAATCTACAAAGTCTGACAATAGTTCTAGGATAGAGTCTATCCCTGAGATAATTGGTCTCCCTGGAACTGGAATACATTGATTATGTATCTTAGGTAATGTGTAAAACTATGGGGTCCTAGAGTTTGGAACAATCAGAAAATCACTCTTTTTGTGCTATACACCCATTTTCCTTGACTGTTCCAACAATACTTTTAATCTCTTTTTGTAAAATTGGTGTAGGGTCAGAGCACAAAATCTTCCAGTTTCATACAAGTTTCGTGAAAATCAACATTTGTTTGGATACCTGCTGCTCCACCTTTATCTGCCTGATTTATAGCACAGTATGTTCGTGTTTTAAGACATCTGAGACTAGGTTGGGTCTGGAAATTGTATATTTTTGGCAACCGCTTCATCAAATGCAATACTCTCAGGAGATTTGGCAGTATTTGGGGATTTAAAGAAGGACTTCCTTTTCAACCCAGTATGTTCTGGTTCTGTATCTCCTGGAGGATTCCTTTTACAGACAAATTCTGCCATCTCACACTGCAATCCACATTTGTCTGAGTAGGTTGTGAGAATGAAGCCAAGGCGTCTATTTAGAATTTTAATCTCTGCTGTCATCAATGTTTCTGTGGAATGTTTACCACTAAGTTGGTGCTGTGCTCATTCCTGCATGTAGTTCCTTTTTTTGCTCCTTTCTCTCATTCATATCTGATTCTCACCATCAGACCTTTCTGTCTGCTCTGCTCCTCATCCATCTGCCTTTTTTTCAGTGCTGATTTCCCTTAAGGAAAGGCCGGGGAGGTGGGCCGGTTGGTGGTGGCATCATAGAGATGGGCCCAGTACTACATATTTTGGGCAAAAGTGTATTGCAAATATTGGTTGTTATGATTTCTCCCTCTATGGTTTTATGTCTGTTCTTTCCACTGTGGTGAGATCCATCACTGGAACAACCATCAGATTCTGAATTTGATTGCCAAGAGTCCTCTTTTTGCACACTTGATTTCTTTGAAGATGGTTTGACTTTTCAAATGTAAACATCCCTAATATAAGGGTAAATTCTTTAATGCAAACATTTCTTAACATTTTTTTGTAGGTTAGAGATCTTGCTTTGAGCAAGAAATTCTCTTTATTCATTGTATTATTCATTGTTTTCATCCACTTTCTTTCTGTATTTGCTAAGAGATTTAGCTTTCAGCAAAGAATTCTCTATATTCATTGATTTATTCATTGTTTTCATCCACTTTCTTTTTGTATGTGCTAATCTTTATCTGTGCATTTAACTTGTCTTCACTCATTTTGATCTGAATAAACAATTCATCATATAAGTGTTTAGCAGTGTTAATAATCAATATCAGCCATCGTGTGTGCACCACCAGGCAATAAGTGACCAGTCCTTTCTAAATGTTTTACTTTATAGGAAAAATGTGACTCATTTCTGATGATGCATCTCATTGGGGCTGAATTAGCTCAGAGGTACTCAGTTATCACTGCACTATGTAAACAGTTTTTTACTTGGTTCTTTTTTTTATTTGAGGAAGCTATGAGAAGGCTAACCCAATTTCCTATACCATAGTGAGGGAAAGTTTTCCACCACAGGTATCACTCTTTCATTCCATTGAAAAATTACCCCAAAGAGTGATAGGGTTAAAGATAGTTTCCTCAATCTGATCCCTCATAAATGGCAGATTTTACCTCAGAAAAATCATCACAGCTGTATTCTGCTAACTATCCAGTAATGCAAGGGAAAGTTATTTTTGGTAGAGAGTCAAAAGATGTCTTTTTCAAAGATTGAGGAGCCATCTTATAATTTTTCTAACGGAACTCAATAAACATCTTTGGGTGAGTATCAAATCTTTATTGTACCATTCCTAGCCCTTTCTATGCTTACTTGAATTCATTTTTACCTACAATGTGACATGCACAAACCTTTACATACTAGGGATGGGGCTGTACAAATCAGACAATATACTTCAAGAACTCACATCACAGTACAACTTAATTAACTATCAGAGCATTTTAAAATAACTTGTCATCAGTGAGTCAAAACAGTGGGCTGCAAACACCAGTTGGACATTGAAGATATTGGTCTGCATTTCTAGCAAAGGTGAAAAATGCCTTTGGCAAAATAATTGCATGCTATTTCTATAGTCCTTCAGGACTTTGCTCGGTATTATATTTCAAGATGTAAACTCTGAGGCACATTTGTTGATATTTAGAAGAGTGCTACTTTAAAGATCTACTTAGTACCTGGATGTGGTATAATAGATTCAAAAGCCAATTTTGGGTAGCTTTACCATTGAGCACCCCCAGTGATCATAAGAGGTAGGCAATATTTAACACTATGAAGAAATAAGTACTGTCTAAGCAAAAATATTTGCAAACAAGAAAAAGGTATCTATGCACACATTGCCATAGATAATATCTTTTTTTGTTGTGGCTACACATAGCTTTTACTGACTACTGGAGCTTATGCAATCACAAAATATATAATGCAAAACAGAGAGGCAGGATTTGGCTTTACACATTTATTGATGTTTTTATATACAGGCACATGATCATGACTGTGCAGTAGTTGAGTTGGGCAATTTTTGAAGTAGTTCCATTGCGTTGAAATCTTAAGGAAATGGTTAATTCAGACCCTCGTATAGTAAGCAAGGGCTTAGTGTGGTATTACCGATATAAATCACAGAAGCAAAGAGGCTTTGCATGGTGTTATCCCATGGCAACTATAGAAGATAGTGGTGTACCATTGGGAACTCTATATTGATGAAATTACACTCTCAAACAAATACAGCTGCAAAGGGTTTGTGCACTGTGAACTCTGTGCCATGCAACACTGTTTAATACTCAGATACACTCTTACAGATATCTTTACTTCAGAAGAAGATAGAGAGGTTGTTTTTCTTTGTCTACATTTACAAAACTATGTTTAGTATGTTGCTGGGAGTGAATTAAAGTACTTCCACTTATTCAATTTAAGAGCACTAGCTGCATAATAATTTATTCAGTATTTTGTAAACTTTGCACAGATCTGAATTTCTAACCTACTCTGCCTCCCTGAGTGAATGAATGAATATAAGCCTTGTAAAGCGCAATCTTAGCCCAGGGGAATCAAGGCACTTCCAAGAGAGATCAGAGTTCGGAGTCAGAGATGTCCATAGTTAACCGGGCTTACAGGTTAGGACAGGTAAAAATCCAGGTCTTCAAGGCCTTACGAAACGAGGAGTGACTTTCCAAAGTGGAAATTGGGGAATGAAAGGAGTTCCCTCCCCCACACCTAGCTTTCCAAATCTTGGGAACTGTTACCCGGTTCCTGCTGGCAGATCTCAACTCCTTGCCGGGGAGATATCTCTGAAACATTTTATTAATGCCCTCTGACCCCATATTGTGGATGGCTTTGTGAACCAGGCATAAGGCTTTAAAGACAATTCTCTTCCCCAAAGGGAGCCAGTGCAGACTTCTTATGGTGGCTGAAACAGAATGGAATTTAGGAGGCCCATCACCAGCCTAACAGCGGCATTCTACACAAGTTGAAGTTGGTGTAAGAGCCCCTTATTTATCCCTACATAAAGGGCATTGCAGTAGTCTAATCTTGACAACACAAGGGCCATCACTGCCTGTTTCCGTGAGGGTAGGGAGAAAAAACGGAAGATCTTCCTGAGAATCCGTGTCATCCCAAAACAGGTAGAGACAGTTCTATTTATTTGTGGGCCCAGGGAAAGGGAAGAGTCAACGATGATGCCCAGATTTTTGGCCCTAAGGCAAGGGCAAAGGCGGGATCCAAGCGTGTCAGGCCACCAAGCCTCCAACCAGATGTCCTTCTTGTCTCCAAAAATAAGGACCTCAGTTCTGTCTCTATTGAGTCTTAAGTAGTTCTCAACCATCCATGAAGCCAACGCCCGCATGCAGTTTTTAAAATTTACTGCTGAGGCTACGACACTCTCAGTGATGGAGAGCATGATCTGAGTGTCATCAGCGTAGGATAACACTTCAAGGCCAAAGAACGTTACCACACTGGCAAGTGGGGCTACATAAATATTAAAAAGAGTAGGACTCAATGAGGATCCCTGGGGAACTCCACAGAACAATTGATTAGGCGCAGAAAGAAATTGGCCCATCTTGACTCTTTGTGAGTGGTTCAAGAGGAAGGATGAAAGCAAATTGAGTGCAGAACCCTCTATCCCTATTTCCCGGAGTCTCCCAACCAATCTGAGAGGAGAAATAGTTTTGAAGGCTGCCGTCAGGTCCAGAAGGATCAGTAGGGTGCTATGACCAGCATCAACTTGTTGTCGAATATTGTTAAAAACAACGGTTAACGCTGTCTCCGTACTGTGTTCACTTCTGAACCCATGCTGCAAGCCATCGAGCAGTTGGTATTCCTCCAGATAAATACTGAGGTGGCGGTTAAGATGTTTTTCCAGGATTTTGGCTGGGACCGGTAACAGGGAAATAGGCCGATAGTTTTTTAGTTCTGTAGGGTCCAGGAAGGCCTTCTTTAAAAGAGGTTTAACCACCGCCGTAAGACTTGGACAGTAACATCTCACTACCCTGAGGGTTAAGTGCTAATGGGGTGTACTTATTGCTCAGGTGGGGTCCAAAAGAGATGGCCCTATGACACTCAAGGTAAACAACTCCAAATGCCACAATTAAAATCATTGATTGACCCTGGGACCAACATCACTTAACAAGCTCCTACATTCCTAAACAAACTGCCGGGAGATGCATTGTTATTGCCTAATCCCTCAGAAGAAATCTTCACTCATGCTGGCAATCTCCACCAGTGACCTTTGCCATGGTCAGAAGCTCCAACAGCTGCAGTGCTGATTGCCCTGAGGACTAACAGCAGCAGATCCTCATAATGAAACATAATACCCTGTGGAATCCCTATTCCTTGGTGTTCAAACATCATGATGCTCTGGTTTATGAAGTAGGCTGTTGGCAGGTGTGTGTAGCAGGTAATGCACAATTTGCTGATGTAAAGTGATATGCTCCTTCTTTCCACCGCAGCAGTAATTCCTTAATATATTGTTAACGGAGCTGCCAGGTTTCTCCAGAGATGCTACCCATCGTTCCCTGTTGGTGAGGGAAGCAGTGGGTGGAGTATGTCCTGCATTATGCCAGCTTATCTAATGTGTAAGTGTACTGCTCTTCAGCACATGCATAAGTAGATGTGTAATATAGAGCTTTTGCCTGTTGGTGAACCTACACCTCCCTTCAAGCTCAGTGTACCACATACATGCCATGTGTCTGCAAGGAACTTTGATACACATGTGAATTATGCGGGGAAGCATGCAGGAGAGCTTTCGGGTTGGTACACAGGGACCAGATAAAACCAGTAACAGAAGCATCTAGGAACCACTGTGATGCTGTTCACTTGGGACTGGAAGCAAATACTTTAGCAAAGGGTGGAAGTATTCAGGCAGTAAGGAGCCTGGTGACGCCAGTAAATACAAATGACTGCTCATATGTTTTGGAGATCAGTGAACTGTGCGAGGACTTTGGTGGATGGGAGCATTGCTGCAAAGGGGTCCTTAATTGTAAAAAATATAGACAGCTTTGAACATATATTCCTCAAATTCTTATATAGATTTATTACGGAACACAGGATCAGGAGGACTACAAGTAAAAACAACTGCTGAAAATCGTTTCAAGTGTAAGGTTTCCCCCTAATTATATAAGTACACAGGCTGTCCTCAGACATTGCCTAAGCAAATACACAAGGACAAATATTAAAGGAATTATGGAGGAAAATCACAACACTCTAAATATCAACTGCACTACAACATCCTTTACAAATTAGCAGTTAAAGACTGCAGGAAGAGCTCTCACATCCATCAGGGTCCACCATGCTTATACCTTCTGCTCCCTCTATCATCATCACATGTCCTTCAGATTTCTGTTGCATCGACCCCCTCAGGGTCATCTGATGCAGGCTGCCATAGGAGAGCTGGTCTGTGCTAGTCCACGGTGTGCCCTGACAGACGAGGCATGAAACATTTCAAGCCTTGCTCAACAATATTTTGAGGTTTCTGGAGGGAGGTGTCAGTGGTTTCACTGGGCCTAATGCTACTCATAGGATTTTGCTAGACCTCTTGTCATCGTCTTCGAAAGTTCAGTGGCCTAGGAAATCCCAGGAGGCCACATTGGTAGAACCATAAGTTTTACCACTAGCACGGTTCCACAGGTTAGGGTGCTCCTTAGCGAGCGCATACCGCCGTGGAATCGCACCTGGTCCTGAAGAATGCTTAGCTAATTCGCAACACAAGCTGAAACATGTTGACCATATCCTTTCACTTATTTTTAAATCGGACAACTTTGGCGATCCTAACTAGCCAGTCTAGGTCCACTTGTTTTTAAATGGTTGTTGGTTTGCCTGGAATAAATCATTTTTTGGTTAAAACCAGCCACCTTTTAATACCTACACCACTTGTCACAATCATTCCCCCAAACCAAACCTGCTCCTCTGTAACTCAGGTGTTGAAGCACACCAGATAGGCATTCGGCCTCTCTGGTGGGAACCCTATGATGAAGCATGTCACCAACCAGGTTGGTGAGTGAGGGTTCGTTTACAAAATAATTGTTTTTTTGTTTTTCCCACGCTGTTTTACTGGCTAGTTTTTCTAGATATGTACCAAACATTCCAGAATTGTTAGCCATAGGATTACTCTAAATAAATAAGGACTCTACATTAATAATCTAACTAGTAATAAACAGGACACCACAAGTCTCTCCAGATTGTTAATTTCCAATCCCACCTGAGTTGTAGGAGACTGGCTCCAAAGGTAATTTATGTCTCTTTGTTTCTTCTTGCTCTGCCCAAGAATCTTGTCTTCAGACCTTGAACAGGTTCAAAAGAGAGAAAACAACAGCTCATGCATGCACACTATTGTCAAGCCCTAGCTGATAGATCTTGTATATACATATACATATACTCATGATTAGTAGACAGGGATATTGCAATAGTGGTTTAGTCCCAAAGGTAGTGTGCTCCTGCAAATCAACATCAATAAATACATATTAGTTATTGAAGTTTGGTGCAAGTTGCATAAAGATTAGCCACAAAGTTTGCTTTTTCAGTACAAGAAGTAGTAACAATGTATTGTTTTATTTGTTAAAAGATACATTACAATCGTTTGTATGCAACTATCATAAGGGTCTGTCACCAAAACAATTAATCTTGAAGTGCAAAGTGAGTAGGCACAATCATAAGTAAAAATGTATAAACTGTTTGTCGGAAAGGTCTAAATAATTATAGATTGTACAGTAATTAGACACAAAGGCCTGTAGCCCACAACGAAGAACAAAGATTCAAACTCCTCTCAAAAGGTAAATGATGTAGCACATTGAGAATAGGTATATCTGGTAACTTGCTGCCCCCTCCCGGTGGATTCTCAATGGGAAGGATCAAGAACTGGAGGGGAGCTGTGTTTATTGCAGGCCTTCCAGCGTGGCTGCTAATATTTCAAAAATTCTGAAATATTTATCAAATTGAGGAAATATGAATTTTTATGATCAATTGTGTCCCCTATCTTAGACCCCAACGGCTCCATGTACGTGCTACAAGTACATGTATGTTCCCTCCACTTCCAGCTATGAAGACGCAAATACATTTGTGTCCAACGTTAACATGTCCTCTTTCAGATCCACCATGAATGGGTCGAATATTCCGTTCCTAAGTATGCCTTGCCACCGTCTTTATATGGTGTACCTTTCACGTTTTTCAGCCATGGCAAGTTAGGCCCTGAATTCTGCCATCGAGCCTTTTCCTGCCTTCTACCTCTGAATGCTCCAGCCTGGACCTGCATCTGTATCCATGACCTTTGTATTACTCCCTGCGCGGCTAACGGTGCCTGGCTCGGCCTGTTGCCTGCCAAGACTGTATTTAGCCTTCAAGTTATCTGCTCCGCTCCTCGAGAAATACATTCCTGTCTAGTAGTTTAGGTAAACATCCTTCCAGCTGCAGAGCAAAGGGCCCGGCCTCACTGTCTCCGTGCAAGTAATTCATAGCTCCTGTTACCATGGTAGGCCCATGCCCCCTCGCATCTCATGTAGACACGTAGACGCTTACACACGCACTAGCAGTCAGTATAGGATAGCCTCTGCCCGAGAGACCTTTCCTTCCAGATAATACAGTTCCTTAAACACAAGATATTAGATACGATTTGGGATTAGGTTGTTCTGACATCCCAGACTTCTGTCTCCTCATGAAGGGCTAAATGTCAAGTCCCCTTCACCCTCCGGTTACACGTCAAACACACGTCATGCTGCTGCACGCGCATCTCTGCCATGTATTTCTGCTGACATTGCAGGATTCTCTTATGGATCCACCCACCTGTGACATCCTCATAATGACGTTTCTAGGACACGCCCTTATGCACGCCTATTGTAACGCCTTTTTCCATTACGTATGTGTATTCTTATCTCTCCTCTCAGCTGTTACGCCTCCTGCATTTGCCTTTACTGTAATGCATTGACTATATATATGATAACCTGTCAATAAAATATGCTCAATCCCTTCCCGAACCTTCGTGGTGACGGAATCCGATTGCCTGGTTCGAACCAATTCCTTTGTAAGGAATAAATCCCCTTTTAAAACCTCTAATATCACGGATTCTGCCTCTTATTTTTACTGAGTTATTCTTATTGAACTTTACCGCATAAATTAAGTCTAGGTAATTTAAATTTACCACATAATTGGTGCCCGAATAGGGACTCCTCCCCCACCCCACGCGCCGGAGGTGCGTTGCAGACCCGGTCTCCTGCCACAGCCGGACGGACAACTACGCGTACCCGCAGGATTTCCTGTACCTCCCTCAGGCCAACGGAGGTGACTGAGGCTGCGATCAACACCCAGACGAGGCGGTGAGGAGTGCGGAGGATCCCGACCAGAGCCTAGCTGAGAGAGCAAGATCCGAGGTATACAGAGGCCCACCAGGTTCCGAAGTTCCGAAGTATCTACGTCACGAGTCGAGTCGAGTCCAGTCTGGTCTAGTCCAGTCCAGAGTTTCCGAGGCCTTCCGTTCCGTGCTTACCGGTGAGTACCGTTGCTGGGGACGCATCTAGACGTGCGCATTGGTTTGTGCCGGTCAAGACGGGTTTGGGTACACAGACCCGGTCTGCACTGTTTTAGCAGTGTATCTGTACTGTTTAGCAGTACATCTAGTATTATGCAGTTAGCTAGTTTTATTCTAATTATCGTTGTTCGTTTTAAAATCTTTTAATGTGTTTTAAATGTCGTGGTATGAGTGATTGTTCGATCTTCATTACTGTGTTTTTTGTATTAATTGTGTTCAAGTCCGAGTAAGAATCAAGTAGCAAAGGTTTAAGATGCCGTTATTCTCAAAATTAAGACAGATAAAAACTAGAAAAGGGATACTCGAGGAAGCCGTCCCCATTCCACCTAGGGACACTCCAGGGTACTTTATGTACCATAAACATGGCCTAGATGCCGTATTATATCTCGATTTGTGGGTGGACTACACCAAGGATTTAGCAGAGAATCAGAGATGGCCCGCTGCTGGGACATGGGATGCAGATTGCATCATGAGAGTAGAAGAAGCATTATGGAAAAAGAAAGCCAGACAGTCACAGAAAGATGCCATTGAATTATGGCGTAAAGAATCGCATAGACGCACAGAGAAAGCGTTCAGAAAAGAAGAGAAAAGTAGGGAGGATTCAGACAAAGCCCGAGAAAACGTATTAGTTGAGGAAGGTATCCGAGTAAAAACAGAACAAGTAGACAGACAACGAAACACTCTTATGAATGGTATGTATCCTCTTCTGGCCGAGGGTCTACCTAAGGCCACCCTGGAAGTACCAAAAGATCTGCCACCTCCATTGCTTCCGACTAAATTGCACCACAAGACCGCAAAGGACATTTTCCTTTCTTCCTATTTAGACGATGCAGCCCCCGAATATGTTAATGCTCCGCCGCCACGCACACCACCTGCTAACGGCGCTCGACCCCAAGATAATCTGTCTCCACCTCCGCAGCAACATACTCCTTCTCACGTTCCAAACCTTCCGCCTGTTCCTCCACTCCTTCCTGCACCTATTCTCCCTACCTTACACCCAACGAATCCTTTTGGACCTGGCACCTCAGGAGGTGCGATAGGAGGTTTTTCTACGCCACCACCAGCACATCGATTGACTTATAGGGATTTAGCACACAAACGTACACCTCAAACAGCAAATTACGACATACTTAATGAGCCTCTTGCAGACTGTAGATATGATCCAGTACCCGGTAAAGACGACAGGATGATGCTATCATCAGTACGTCTACGACGAGTTGCGAACTATTTAATGATACTACCAGGAATGATTGATCATCTAGACAAAATATATCACTTTGTCCAAACAGGGCAAGGTCCTGAAAGTATTGGCGAGGCCATGGCATACCAGAAAGTGGACACGCAAAAACTGTTGTTACGCTTCTTCATAAACTGCCTGGTAAGAAACAGAGATAGGCCAGGTGTAGACCCGGAAGAAATGAAAGCGCTTAACAAATGGGGTCAGAATATAGCAGACGGAAAACATGATAAACAGAATAGTATAGAAAATATGTACCGAAGGATCCGAAAAACAGTAGAACAAATACATGAAAGAGAACAGCCGGAAAGAGAAATAGATGCAGATAAGACTGAATCCTCGGAGGAGGAGGAACGACCAGAAACGACAACAGGACAATTACAATTACCAGCTAGAGAAATGATAGCTTATGTAGGTAAGGGAAGATCTTTTAATAATTCAATGCGTCCGATACGTCCAGAAAGTAAGAGAATTTTTCAAGCAGCCATGTCAAATCCAAAGACCCCTGAACACTTATTTCAGACTACTGATAAAATACTTCAAGAACGAATGGGGTACCATGTACTCGATTCTATGGATGAACAAGAATTAGCCAGGTCAGCAGTACAATGGGCTGACAGTTCTGATAAATATAGTGATGACGCGCTAGCACACACGTTTTTGAATCTTTCGCCAGATGAACAGCGTTTAGCTGGTATGTACATGATACAACACCTCCTTATATTGTATAAAGGCCAACACTCCGATCCTGGTCCCCTACCTGATATACTGATAGAACTACTCATGAAGAAATGGAGAGGTCTAGGTACCGATCTAATTAAAGTAATTCTAGAACATCGGCACAGATACAGTGCCTTCCTGTGTCCACAGCTTGATCCAGCTCCCTCCATGGAAAGAAAAATGTATTACCTAGACAGACAGAATCCCTTACGCGAAGTGCACCCAGTTAGAAATGATGATAATACTTTTAGACGCGTGTTTGTGTACACGCCTATAACTAAAATAGAACTATTGGAAATGAAAAAATTAGTGCCCAGCCATGACAGAGATCCAGCAGGTTTTCACCGTGAAATAAAAGACATGTTACTCATGGGTGATTATACCTATCCTGATATTATGAAAATATTAAAAGTATTATTGCCTGCTGGTATTTACGAGAAACTCAAAGAAAAAGAATGGGAGGTGGGAGAGCAAAAGATTGATTGGACAGCATTAGAAAACGAAGAAAATACCCGAACTCCAGGCCTAGGGCTTGGGGACAAAACTAAAGCGTTACCAGGATTGTTAGTACAAGTATTGCCACGCTTATTAACTACGAAAAAGGAAGACCGGGGTGCAATCTCAGCCTGCAAACAGAAACCCGATGAAGACACTAGTGATTTTTATTCCCGATTTGAAAAATGTTTTGGTATTAATAGCGGCCTGAAAGCAAGTAGCGATTCATATCCACATCTTTTTGTAACAAAATTAGTCGAGAATTCCCTGCCCCAGGTTAAGAACAGAGTATTGAAAGTCGAGAGCACCTGGCAAGCTAATACCCCTTCGCAAATGTTACAAATGTTACAGTACCACCAGAATAGAATTAGAGAAGAACAAGAACACGAACAAAGACGTATGAAAGACACGAAAATGAAAATGCTCGTTGCTCAGTCAGTTCCAGCTGACGGTCATAAAAAGGGTGCGACACAGTCCAGTAATTCAGCGGTTCCTGTTAAAGGGACATGCAACTATTGTAAACAGCCAGGTCATTATATAAACGATTGTGCAGTTCTGAAACACAATATCTCTACGGGTAAAACAAAGGAGAGACCGCGTCCACCTAGACAGGATCAGATCCAACCACAAGTACCTCAGAATGTACAGCCTATGCAAGCTTCACAACAGACCGTAGCAGTATCACAGCCACAGCCTAGTGCCGCAACACAAAACACGACACAACAGATGTACCAGTATGCACAAAATGACTATCCCGATTATCAGCGATACACATGAAACAGCCTAGAGAGGGAGGTTGGCTTGCCTCTTATTGAGGTTCCCGTAGATCAATAGGGTCCTTATGTACATAGTCAAGTATTAGGGAAAGACAGAAAGTTTTTAATTGATACAGGGGCAAGCAGAACAACTATAAGTCACGACGAGGTTCCAGGGGCACCCCTCTCAGGCTCACAGAATGTTTCCCTTGGATTTTCAGGAAAGCCTATTGTTAACGAAGTATCACAACCTCTTCCTCTTGCAGTTGGTCCATTGATACGGACTACAGATTTATTGCTTACAAAATCATGCCCAGAAAACTTGTTAGGTATAAAGACACTGAAAGCTCTAGGAGCTGTAATATGTTGTTCCCCGGAAGGGGTACGACTATTTTTGCGTGACTTTAAAGGTCACTACGTATTTAGAGACATGGATCACCGGTTACAGAATGTCCCTGCACATTTATGGGCACAAGGCCCCACTGATGTAGGTTGTATGCACATTACACCATATCGAGTTACACTCAAAGCAGGAGTGGTATTACCACGAATTCGACAATACAAGTTACCTCCAGATGCTGTAGTGGCTTTGCTGCAAATCATTGACGAGCTCATTGCACAAGGAGTGGTTGTGGAAACCGACTCCAATGTATGTAATTCTCCGATCATCCCAATTCTTAAACGAACTGATCCAAATGCACCCCCAGTTTATCGATTAGTTATTGATCTGCGCGAATTGAATAAATGCATTGTACCACAGTATCCCGTGGTTCCAGATATCTCTTCATTATTGACAGCTATTGATTCAGAAGCAACGTTCTTTACTGTAATTGACCTCAAGAACGCCTTCTTTAGCGTCCCAATCGATCCGGAAAGCCAATATTTGTTCGGATTCTGTTTAAATGGACGAAGCTTCAAATTTGCACGCGCACCTCAGGGATTCACAGAAAGCCCCAGCATCTATAGCCAAGCACTGAAAAGACAACTTGACAGTATCCACATGCCTGTTAACACTGCCCTGCTTCAGTATGTCGATAATCTGCTGATCACCGCCCGAAGCGAGCCCGAATGTGAAAAAGCATCACTGACGGTTTTACATTTCCTGGCCGACAAGGGGCACAAGGTGTCCCCTTCGAAGCTGCAATTCTGTGTTCAGCAAGTTGTGTACCTTGGGCACTTGCTGTCCAAAGGGGGGAGACAGCTCACACCTGACCGCATCCAGTTAATTGTAAACATGTCACCACCCAAGACACAAAAGGAGGTGCGGGCCTTCATAGGCCTCACTTCGTACTGTAGACAATGGATTCCCCAATATGCATTTCTAGTAAAGCCACTCATTCAGTTGACAACCCAGGAGGCAGCGACATCGACTGTCCTCCCTTGGACTCAGGAACATACACAAGCTTTTGAAGACTTAAAGAAAGCCTTATGTCAAGCACCTGTTTTAGCGACACCATGTTACAGTAAGCCTTTTACACTTTTTGTTATAGAAGGCGAAGATACTGCATTGTCAGTACTCACTCAGGAACAAGCAGGTTCGCACAAACCGTGCGCTTACTTTTCTAGCACCTTAGATCCAGTAGCCCAGGCTCTGCCTGCGTGCCTGAAATCAGTCGCAGCGACAGCCTTAGCGATCAGACAAAGCGATTCCATAGTATTAGGACATCAATTGACAGTGCAAGTTCCACATTCCGTGGAAGTTCTTTTAAACCGAACACAGACCCAGCACTTGACTATAGCACGACTGACAGGTTATGAATTGACATTGTTTCAGCCACACATAGAAATCAGACGCTGTAGTACATTAAACCCTGCCACACTTTTGCCATTAAATGGAACAGACCCATTGGCACATGATTGTATTGAAGTCATTACTATTACGACGAAACCCAGACAAGACTTGACAGACATTCCATTACCAGATCCAGACCTGACACTTTATGTGGATGGTTCATGCATGAGAACAAGTACAGGAGAGTTAGTGGCCGCTTACACAGTCACGACAGACACCGAAGTTATTGAAACGAATTGTATTGACACCTTGTCAGCTCAAGCAGCAGAGCTCATCGCTCTGACACAAGCCTGTATTCAAGCCAAAAATAAGAGAGTTAACATATACACAGATTCACGTTATGCATTCGGAGTTGTACACGACTTCGGAGTCCTCTGGCGAGAGAGAGGTTATTTAACTTCTCACGGTGCTAACATTCAACACGGTCCCCTCATTCAAGCTCTGTTAGATGCAATACATCTGCCTACTGCGATATCTATCATGAAGTGCAAGGCCCATACAAAAGTCACCGATATCATTTCCCAGGGTAACGACCTGGCAGACCGAACAGCTAAGCAAACAGCTCAGAATCGGACTCATGCTACTGACTTGACAAAGACAATAGTTCCGACATCGACACACTGCATGACAGTTAGGGATCCCGCCCTTGATGTAATTGACATACAGACACATGCTACACCAGAGGAAATCAAGAAATGGACTGAACTAGGAGGGATCCAAACAGATCAGGGATGGATGACGAAGGGAAAATCTACATGGTTTCTCCCCGACTCCATGGTTCAAGTTATCATTAACACAATACATAGTCCAGCGCATCTAGGAGAGAAAGCTATGCTAGACAGTATTCAAAACATTTGGTTCAATAAACACTTACGAGCAGCAGCCAAACAGAAAGTGCGTACTTGCATGATTTGTTGTCAGTTCAACCCAGGTAAAGGCATTCCTGTAGAGCAAGGTGGATTTCAACCTCCCGATCACCCTTTTGAAGTCCTCCAGATGGATTATATCCAGATGGAACGTTGTCGAGGATTCAAATATGTCCTCGTAGTTGTATGCGCACTTTCCCGTTGGACAGAAGCATATCCAGTCCCAGATTACACTGCTCCGACCACTGCCAAGCAGCTGGTTCGTGAATTCTTCCCACGGTATGGTTTGCCCCGTATCGTGTACTCAGATAATGGCCAACCGTTCTCATCCGAGCTAATGAAACACATTTCACTCCTGTTAGGCTATCAATGGAAATTCCACTGTGTCCGGCATCCCGAGGCAGCAGGTCTCGTGGAGCGTCATAATCAGACTTTGAAAATCCGACTTTCTAAAATCTGCAGAGAGAAAGGCGTCGACTGGATAGTAGCTTTACCAGTTGCGCTCTTTTACATGAGAATGATAGCACATTCTCGAACAGGGCTATCCACGTACGAGGTGGTCTTCGGTAGGCCACCAAATATGTGGGGGACGCCTATACCTCGTAAAATCACTGATGTTGATTGTAATATGCTGACAGATTACCTTGCTTCCTTGATGTCTGCACTACAATCTTGCCGTTCACAGGTAGCTGCAGCCTTTCCCGACAACACCGAGGTGAAGCCCCATGAAGTGGTTCCCGGAGATTACGTGTTTATAAGAAATTTCGACAGGAGGAGCCCGCTGGAGCCTCGCTGGCAAACGCCGAAATTAGTACTTCTGACCACGAGGACAGCAGTGAAGATTGAGGGCCGCAAGGGTTGGCTGCACTCGAGCCACATCAAGAAATTTCACGGACTGCCTTCTGATTTGAACTCTCAGCCCTGCCCTCCTCCACAGACTGACTCAAAACTCCCCCTGGTCGAGAAAACTGCTTCCCAGGAATATAAACTGAAACTAAGGTCTAGCAAGTCAGACAATTTAATTGTTTAAGTCCTCTCCTAGGTGAATCGGTTAAATTAGTTTCTGACATGTATCCTCTAGACCGAAACAGAGAGAAAGATAGACAGAAACAGCTCAAGAAACGTGCATATTGTAAATCACTTCGTAGTCACTGTATAGTGACATTATTGATTATGTTTTTTCTAAGTCTTCTGATTATTGCTGCAAGTATACTGTTGCACATATACTATCCTATTTTCAAGCGTGCACATTCTGCTTTCAATGTTACTGCCGAACACTCTTTTAGCGAATTACCCCCGCATGAGTTGCCCTACAGACTTGCGCTACGCAACAACACATTCATTAGTATGTTACATCACTCCCATCAGGCCAACAACGCTACAAATTGTTGGATATGTGGCCGACTCCCTCCCTACCAGAAGAACAAGGGAGTTCTGCCCCTCTTTCCGTATCCATTCACACACAATGGTTCCTGTGGTGCATGGTTTAGTTTGATTAATTCTTTAGATTCAAATACCGTAGTTTACCAGGACAACTGGGTATGGGGAAACCTGAACTTAGTTTTGCTCAAAGTCTGCTACCCTAACGAAGAGGGACTTCCCAAAAGGACAGGAACTGATCTAGAAAATGAAGTATATGGATTAGGTAACTTTACACTTAACCTCATGATTCTGAATGTTGAATCCGAAGCTGCATCAGTCTTGCCTGCTATGTCAGTATTACCAGTTAAAGGTGAATTATGTGTAAGAAAGAATGGTTCAGTACACCTGGGTCATAGTAAATGTACTACTGTGATCGAATTCAGTGATCAAGGCAAGTCTACATTTAGAGCTTCCCGTCATTCCTACTTCATTTGTGGTCATACCGCATATATACGTTTACCTCTAGATTGGGATGGTACCTGTTACATTGCATTCCTTCTGCCACCTGTTTTCCTAGCCCCTCCTGATTATCATAGAAATACCCATCTAGTACACAATAGACCCCAGAGAGATCTCCCGATTGTCGACTACACTGAAACGGCATGGGAACAATACACAGACTTCAATAAAGGTCTCTTTCCCTACATAGGTGTTGTCTCTAATAGTAAACTGATACGTAAATTAACCAGAACCCTTGAAGCAGTAGTGAATGAAACTACCTCTGCCCTAGGCAACTTAACAGAGGAGCAGTCTGCGATGCGGATTGTTGTTCTCAAAAATCGTCTTGTCCTTGACGTCATCCTGGCCGATAGGGGCGGAGCCTGTAGAGTCATCGGATCGAGCTGCTGTGTTTTCATTCCAGAAAACGCGCCATCAGTATATAAAGCCATAACTCGTCTTCATAAGATTGCAAGTCAGATACATCAGAATCCAGGCACCTGGACTTGGTCCGGTTGGTTCTGGAGTGTGTTGTCAGCCTGGGGATGGAAAGTCCTATCCTTCCTAGGTATTGCCCTTCTCATAGTATTCAGTTGCTGCCTGTGTCTACAATGTGGGCCAGCGATTTGCGGCCTGTGTGCCACATCATGTTTTCCACATTCAAGTTCTCATTCAAGATCCCGTAAGAAGAAAGAAGAGCAAATGATGTTACATGAACAGATTGATGGATTCCTGAGGATCGATATATCATGAAGGGTCCGTAGGGGACAAGGAGGGAATGAGGAAATATGAATTTTTATGATCAATTGTGTCCCCTATCTTAGACCCCAACGGCTCCATGTCCGTGCTACAAGTACATGTATGTTCCCTCCACTTCCAGCTATGAAGACGCAAATACATTTGTGTCCAACGTTAACATGTCCTCTTTCAGATCCACCATGAATGGGTCGAATATTCCATTCCTAAGTATGCCTTGCCACCGTCTTTATATGGTGTACCTTTCACGTTTTTCAGCCATGGCAAGTTAGGCCCTGAATTCTGCCATCGAGCCTTTTCCTGCCTTCTGCCTCTGAATGCTCCAGCCTGGACCTGCATCTGTATCCATGACCTTAGTATTACTCCCTGCGCGGCTAATGGTGCCTGGCTCGGCCTGTTGCCTGCCAAGACTGTATTTAGCCTTCAAGTTATCTGCTCCGCTCCTCGAGAAATACATTCCTGTCTAGTAGTTTAGGTAAACATCCTTCCAGCTGCAGAGCAAAGGGCCCGGCCTCACTGTCTCCGTGCAAGTAATTCATAGCTCCTGTTACCATGGTAGGCCCATGCCCCCTCGCATCTCATGTAGACACGTAGACGCTTACACACGCACTAGCAGTCAGTATAGGATAGCCTCTGCCCGAGAGACCTTTCCTTCCAGATAATACAGTTCCTTAAACACAAGATATTAGATACGATTTGGGATTAGGTTGTTCTGACATCCCAGACTTCTGTCTCCTCATGAAGGGCTAAATGCCAAGTCCCCTTCACCCTCCGGTTACACGTCAAACACACGTCATGCTGCTGCACGCGCATCTCTGCCATGTATTTCTGCTGACATTGCAGGATTCTCTTATGGATCCACCCACCTGTGACATCCTCATAATGACGTTTCTAGTACACGCCCTTATGCACGCCTATTGTAACGCCTTTTTCCATTACGTATGTGTATTCTTATCTCTCCTCTCAGCTGTTACGCCTCCTGCATTTGCCTTTACTGTAATGCATTGACTATATATATGATAACCTGTCAATAAAATATGCTCAATCCCTTCCCGAACCTTCGTGGTGACGGAATCCGATTGCCTGGTTCGAACCAATTCCTTTGTAAGGAATAAATCCCCTTTTAAAACCTCTAATATCACGGATTCTGCCTCTTATTTTTACTGAGTTATTCTTATTGAACTTAACCGCATAAATTAAGTCTAGGTAATTTAAATTTACCACAAAATGCAATGAGCTTGGCACTCCGATGTTACAGAAACACTGCGGAAACCTCACAACTCCTCACAGTTCATTCCAATGTCTGATGTGCAATTTTGTAAGGAAATCACAAAAAGTAGAAACATTCCCAGACAAAATACAGCAATTGGTCCCCCACATTAAACTGCAAACTGATATTGGGTTGCCCACCTCAATTGAATAAAAGAAATTAAAAATCGCATGCCACAATGCTGTCCAGGTGTGGGTGTTGCAGAAACCAGAGCTTATGACTCATGATTTCCGACTGGCCTTCACCCATGATTGACGGCAATGCTTCAATGAACTGATGCATGTATGTGTAGGGCTGAGTGTCTAAGTGCATTGATGATGAGTGACTGTGAGAATGAACAGATGAGTGAATAGTAGCATGGATAGAACCACCAAGAAACTTTTAATTATAATTCAAAAAAAATTATTTTGTCAATGCTTGTTTATATAACCCTTCTTACTTCACTTCTGTCATTTCCAATCAGTGTACGTATAAGGTGTGATTATTACACAGTTTGACAGTGCTCAATTCACCAACCATGGAAAGATGAGGTTGGCTGACGAGGAATTCAGCTTGTGACCTGCAGGCCTTTGCAAATGTCAGAGTCCAGTATTTGACTCACTGATCCACTGTATAGGCATGACACCTTGTATTGTATTGTCATATTTGAAAAGATATTCATACAGCTGATAAGGCTGCAAATCATTACTATTTCATCAGTTTTAGGCACCTTTTCAGAGTATCTAGTTGGAAAGGTGTTGGATAAAGTATGACCTACATGAGAGATGTTGGTTGAGGTGCATGAGGTTCAGAGGCATACCCTACAGTTGGTGCAGTGTTCGTGAAGTGGTGAAAAGAGTGTGAGGATAGGCACAGTCATTATATCTACTGATGAAAGGAAATACAATTATTGTACTAAGAGTTCTTTGGTTATAGTTTTTGGAAGAGAAATGTTTTAATGCTTTTGAATTTTGAGATAGTTGTCAATTCATCTTATTTGAACTGGCAGATAAATCAAATGTTAGGCTCATTGGACAGAGAGTGAAGTTCATCTAGTTTGTACCTTTTTAAATAGCACAGTGAGTTATGCACATTGTATACACAGAATAATTTAGGGGCATATCATCAAGGAGGCGATAAAAAACTGAATGCTGCTTTTGCGTCTGTTTTCGGATGAAAAGCAGCGATAATTTTATCGCCTAATCAGCAAGGTCATGCTATCATGTGAAACCTTGCATTAGCGCCTGTTTTCTGAATGTCCAGCTTTGCATCTCTAATGAGATGCAAAGTGGGCGTTCCTGCCCTGACATAACTGGAGAAATGTCGCTAAGCGACATTTCTCCAATTATCAATGGGCACGCTAACCTGCAGAGCGACAAGCAAAAGTAGCGATAACCTCTGTTATCGCTACTTTCCTTATGCCTGCTTCAAGACTGACTTAGCCATGATATCCTATGTAAGGTGGATATCATGGCTAAGTATGCCTTGCCCTATCATCAAGCTATCGCCGAACTTTGTGAGATTATCGCTGGATTTCCAGTGATAATCTCATATTTGGCAGTTAGCGCGTGGAATTTTATCGCTTTTGAGATAAGAGTTGCTAATAGCACGCTATCTCAGCGATAAAATTCAACGTTACCCGCCGATAATTATCCTAGCGCTAAGTGCGCTTAGCGATAATTATAGCCGGTCCTTGATGATAGGCCCCTTAGTGAGCAACAGGGAGCCAGTGTATGGCGATACGAGTAGGTTTGATACGGGTCCTCTCTGAAAGGCTGAGCAGAGACATGACAGACACATTTTAGATCCTCTGTAGTTTCCAAATTATTAATAGAGCTGCTCCAAATTAACTCCATTAGTAAGGTCAAGATGTGATAACATTACTGAAACCATGGCTTGGGCTTTCTGTGGGAACCTAGGCATAGAATAAATCAATATAGGCATCTCATCATGTAGAAAAATCTTTTAGACACTTGATTTGGTTATGAAATAGGGATACATCTGCATTCAGGATCAGATGTTTTTGCATCTTGCTTAAAGATTGAGTTTTGAGGTATACCAACTGCGGTGCTTAAAAAAACAGAGGAGAAAGTCATTTAGGTATTCATCTAAAAGATAATCTCTGTGGCAAGGGACAGACTTTGAAGATCCTAGGCCCTGACCTTGACACCTTTTAACTCCACTCCAACTCATAAATCAGGCCATTTTTTGGACCCAATCTTTTCGAATTTAAAAAATCCTGTTACTTTCACTACGGTACCCCTACAGTGGTCAGAGCATCATGCGGTACCATTCTCTGTCTTGAATGGATTGGTTCCTTGTAAAGAGAGCAATAGACTTTGGTCAGGACTAGAACCTGGTCAAGGCCGGATACCTCAGGTCTCAATCACCTACTAAGGAACACATTGCCTAACTTAACCCATGTGACCATTTGTGATCAGCCTAGAATTGACGTCTGGCTGAAGGACTCATTGGACACTGTCCTGCCTTACAACCTCACCTATTCAAAAACCAGATGTAAAGGCTTAGAGAGAGTCTGGAGGCTCAAGTATTTTAGAACTGGGGGTCTCTAGTTAGCTGAGGCAGTTACCTTAGTCCAAATAGTGCTTCTAGTCAGGGAAAGGAGGGACACCCTCTTTGATAAGCCCTGCTCACCCCCCTGGTAGCTTGGCACGAGCAGCCAGGCTTATCTTCAAGGCAATGTGTAAAGTATTTGCAACCACCCTCCCAGTGACACAGTGATACCACCACAAATGGACACCACAATGATGTTTAATATAGTATTTTGAAAAAAATTGACTCCTTAGAATTTGGTGTACTGAATTGTTTTTTTTGTACTAATTCTATTTCGAGCACTATTGACAAAGAATCATATGTTTGTATCTTTCATGGTATTATAAACCGAAATAAAGATTTTATATGTATAAAAATAGCAGTATCTTTATCAAGAAGATAAATACG
Organism: Triturus cristatus; assembly: GCF_964204655.1. NCBI lineage: Eukaryota > Metazoa > Chordata > Amphibia > Caudata > Salamandridae > Triturus > Triturus cristatus. The sequence goes on along the minus strand of NC_140589.1, from coordinate 538,662,467 downwards.
GTAAGACCACACGAAAATAATCCAACATATGCGTATTCGTAATATTTCACTTGGCAGGTTATTAGGCCAACAAACATGTGTAGGTTCTAGTGGTATTAATGAGCAGTTCACGATGTTCAAATGCAGTCCTAATGCAATGCTATGCAGTTCAAAATGCGATTTGTATTGTTAAAATAATGCAATCCTCAATGCAAGTAATCAGGCAATTCGTAATGCAAGAACAATGTAATCCTCAATCCAAGTAATAAGGCAGTTCGTAATGCAGGAATAATACCAGGCCAATCGACGTGATTAGCACGGGCACCACTAGGCCCCAACCACAGACAACAGTCCTGAACTTCCGAGGGCGGCCCCGGTCCGGGCTGCTTGAGGACTCAGCACGTCTAACGCAATGCAGCGGATGAGAGACAGGAGCACTCCTGTACTCCTCCTGCGCCTCCCAAGGCCACACACATTTGCAGCTCCCGACCGGAGTCCAAGCCTACGCTGCCTCTCTCTCTCTCTCTCCCCGCTCGTCGGACGTCCTGCTGGGCGCTCCCGATGATGATGCAGCTCCGATGCAAGGCGTCGCTGTAGCCGAACAGGTTACTTAGCTGCCTTCTCCGTTGTTGACGATTTTGGGCAGATTTCGCTTCCGAACAACGCTCACGAATACCTCACAACTTCCTTAGCTTTACGAAATCCTTCAAATGCAAAAGAACTATTGATGGACAGAATGCAGAACAATGACATACATTCACCCCAGTTTTGACCCAGCCATATGCAAATCAGTCTTGACCCTGTGCCCAATGGGAAAAGTCCAGCCCAAACTGTCAGGCCAGGTCCTCCCTGGACTGGAAACAAGCATCCTAGGACCGGTTTCATGGTTTCACCCCTCTTCAGCCAGGATAGCTTTATTCCAGTGGCATGGAGAGCACGAGACTCACGTCTGAGCATACCCGTCCCACTCGGGGTGACAAATGCAAAAAGAACTATTGATGGACACAATGCAGAACAATGACATAAATTCAGCACATTGCGGCCTGGGCCGGCGGCGGCGATCTTGATCCACAGCCTCCGTTACCATGACAGCTCGGGCCACAAACAGCTACACAGCAGCGTGGACGATGATTCATGCTGTGGGGGCACTGCAGTCGCGGGGCACTTTCCAACCAGCACCATGGACCCCACGCAGTCTCAGGCTGCACACACACACGCACAAAGCATCACTGAGACTCGATTGGGTTTCGGGCCACACAGTCCCGGGGCAATGCTTACGATGGTCTCAGGCTGCAAAAAGCACACGCACACATCGCAGCTGAGAAAACACTTGGAAGCTTTTGTGTTCCTGGGTTACCACAACAGGGAGCCAGCTCTCCTCGGGCCCTTGGGGACAAGTTACTCCAGGACACAGCACACAACAAAGTCCTTTCAAGCAAATTTCCTTAGCCTCTCTTTGGTTAAATCAGCAAACTGCAGTCCAGCACCAGAACACACAGCAAGGGTCAGTCCTTTCCTTCAGTCTCTTCAGCTGGTCTTCCTTGGCAGAGGTTCCTCTTGACCACAAAGCAGTTTCAATCATTTTCAGTCTTGATCAATCCAACTTTCAGGGAATTCAGTGATCATAGTTATGCCCCTAAATGTCTTTGAAGTCTCTGTGTTCATCGGGGCACTGACCCCTGTACAAACCAGTTCTGGATACCTCCCTGCCAGTGACACTTTCTTCCTTCGATAGTGGGGGTCTGGGTCCTCAATCACTCAGCAGAAGATGGAGCCATTGTTTTATAGCAGCAGACAAGACCTCTTCACCTCCAGGGGCTACTCCTCCCTCCTAAATTCCATATGCAGGTCAGCCTGTTGCTGTCTCATCTACTCCACTGGGTCGAGAAATTTCCCAGTTCCTATCAAATTCAAATCCGGACAGTCAATCCACAACAAGGCAGAGACACACCGAATGGTTAGAACAAACAAACAAGCCACTTCATAAAAAGATATGTTATTAAATTGTGAGTTAAGGCACGGCAGTGGCAGGTCTGAGTTCTCTCTTTAGGGCTATTTGTGTGGGTGGCACAATTAGTGCTGCAGGCCCACAAGTAGCATTTGCATTACCAGTCCTGGCACACATAGGGCACTTTACTAGGGACTTTACTTCTAAGGCAAACATACCAAATATGGACAACCAATTACCATAACACTTTATACAGTAAGCACTTGCACTTTGACACTGATCAGCAGTGTCAAAGTGCCCAAAGCATCTAAGTTGGCAACATAATGTCAGAAAACGTTCTAGGAGGAAGGCAAAAAGTTTAAGGAACTTTAGCCACAAAGGGCCAAGTCCAACACGTATGATGAACAAACAAAACTGAAACATAAAAGTTTATTGAAAAACTATCAAGGGCTTAGAAGAACTGCTTGTGCCACCCTTTATTTGGACCAAATTACCTTTACACAAAACTGTCCTAAAGTGCTGTTTAGGGTAGCGAAATAACTTTCTGACCCCTTTAAGGTTGCTTCTTTCCTCATACACTCCCAGACTTAAGGCAAAGTGGTTCCTTTTTTTGTCAAAAAGGTGGATGATTTTCAACTCTCGCTGAAATCAGAGGGGGGCAGTGGTGTAATATAGTACTCTGGCTGGCTGGAAAGCTTCTGATGAAGTCCAGAGGGGGCCCCTCCACGTGCCTTGCAGGGGGGCCCCCCCAAGTTTTGTTATGCCAGTGAGGGGGGAATGGGCTACCTTAGTTGTGCCTTAATTGAATGGCCATGACCATGGAGGATCCCACCTTTTCAGTTATAATTCCCACCCCTGCTCTTCATATCCCCGCCACGCAGAAATTTAATGCAAGGGGCATATGGGACCTGCCGTTACTCGGACCACTTAAACAGTAGAAAAAAGCAGGCTACCCTATGTCAAGCCTCACACTCATCCCATTATGGCTAAAATCCAGGAAAAGCATGTCAACAGACAACTTCCAGTCTTTGTGGAGACCCATAACTGCCAGCACCCCTCTCAGTTGGGGTTTAGACCAGGTCACTGTATGAAATCTGCCCTTCTAGGATTCGCAGAACAACTCAGACAGCTCCTGGATGAGAACGAGACAGCAGCGCTGATTTGACTAGATCTCAGCGATGCTTTTGATACCATGTCACATGCTACACTGTTGGAGGGACTGGTCACCAAAGGTTTACAGGGTATGGTTTATCCATGACATGCTCTTACATCAGGGGTACCTAAAGGATCAGCTTTAAGTCTGGCCTTATTTAATATCTATGTCCAACCTTTAGCTGACTTGGTTGATAGCTTTGGCCTGGCCATACTTTCCTATGTGGATGGCACACAAATTATCTTCTCTTTGTTGTCCACTCAGGATCATACACCTGAGGCCCTAACTTCCTGCCTGGCTTGGATTGCCTCATGGATGAACTTGAATTCTCTGAAATTAAATGGGGAAAAGACTGAGGTACTGGTGTTGGGAAAGAATCTGCCCCTATGGAGTCCACAGCACTGGCCTTGAAACACTTCCTGTGTTGGCACAAAAGAGGAAGAACCTTGGATTCCTGCTGGATGACAAACTATACATAAAGCCTCAGGTTGTAAATGTGGCTGCCACCTGCTTTGGTGTCCTGAAATGGCTTCAGAAAATCATTGTCTTCTTTTGGAAACTGTTGAAGAACTGGCTGTTCTGAGTTAGCAAGCCCTGACTTTACCCTATTGGTCTAAGTGCCAGGAAACCCCACTCTGAGTAACTGTCTGTCGTGATATAGAAACTCTCTTAATAATAATCAATCAAGGGTTAGTAAAGCGCAACTACTCACCTGTGGTGCCTTAAGGCGCTGGGGGCAGATCCATCTAAGTGCTGGGGTCATTGGAAGAGCTAGGTATTGAGGTCCTTCCTGAACTGGAGTAGCGTGGGAGATAGTCTGAGGAGGAGGGGTAGGGTGTTCCAGGTCTTGGCAGAGAGGAAGAAAAAGGACATTCCTCCGGATCTGGACTTGCGGATCCGCGGGACGGAGGCCAGGGCAAAGTGGGGCAGAGTGGAGGTGTCTTTTGGATGCGTGTAAGGAGAGGCAGCTGTTCAGGTATCCAGGTTCGGCATTGTGGAGGGCCTGGTAAACGTGGGTGAGGAGTTTGAAGGTTATTCTTTTTTGTTGTTGTTTTTAATTCTGTTTATTAGTTTCAAACCAAACAGACATGTCATATACAGCAAAGAAAGCTTGGCACAGTAAGAGCACATTGATGGCATAACTTCTTCTCCTCATTTAGGAGAAAAATAAGAAGGCTTGTACACATATATTGAAAGGCATCGTACATTTGGTGAAAGCATTACACATAGCCACATATAACGGAATATTATCACCTGCACTCCGCACATTCCCATCTCAGGGAGTCACCGTACCAACACCCCTAGTATAGCCCAATCGCAGGCACTCCCGGCCATCCCAAACCAGGCATACTACATTCCAAAAAGCATAAATCCATAATTCCCCATCTCTTTAGTGAATCCAGCCCCGCTGATATTGCGGGAACCCAGAACCTTTCCAGTAACCCAGCTCCTCCTACTCTGTTGTGGAGTTCGTCCACAGGTGTGCAAGCAAATAGCACTGTAAGGGTCCCCAGATATCCCTGGGTCTGGAGGTGCTCGGCAACAATTCCGCATATGTAGTGAGTTCTTCCTGAAAATACACTAAATCGCCCATCCAGTCCTTGAACTTAGGTGCCCGCCCTCTGCCCCAGCGGCACGCTACACACCTCTTTGCCAGAAGCAGTGCAAATGCCACATACTTACACCACGCCGCTTTTAGTGGTTTAACAAATCCTAGGAGCGTTAATAGGGGCGCAGGCTCAATATGAGCATTTACCATCAAATCTAAAGCTTCAAAAACCTGCTTCCAATAGTCATGTACTGCCGGGCATTCCCAGACTAAGTGTAAAAAATATGCATCCAGCGCCCGACACCTGTCACAATTGTCTGCAGCTCTCAGATTATGCCTATACATCCTAGCCGGGGTATAGTACAATCTGTGTAATGAATTATACGCAGCCTGCTGCTAGCCGATACCTACGCTGTCTGCGAAGAGCAGAACTCCCATTGCTCATCCGACAGCTCAAAGCCCAAGTCTGCGTCCCAGCGCGTCCTAGCTAGTGCAGATGGCTCCTTTCTTTGTGTGTGTATTGTGTGATATATCAAAGATACTAGTTTGGCTATCAAGCTCTTAAGTTTCAGCTGTAGCGGAGCAAGCTCCCGGAGCTCAGCGGGGAAGCTCGGAGTAATGGACCAGAAGCCCTGTCTAAGACAAATGGATAAAAACACATCGAGCGGGGTCTGCTGTAAGCCCTGAAAAACTTGCCCACGTGTTCGAAACTTACCATCATGATACAGATCCCCCCAAGTTGTAATGCTCGCACGTACCGCAAATTTACAAACACTGTTTATTGGAGCAAGGGCATGCTGGGTTGGTATATGAGAGGCAGCAGCAGGGAATATAGCATAGGGGCATTCAACAAACCACTTATGCGCTGCCATGCTGCCACAGTACAGGCAACCGTAGTCGACGGCTGCTCCCTGCCAATAGACACATCATACAACGCTCCGTCTATTGGGACAGGATGTGCAAGCCAGTGTTCTGCTGCCACTTGCAGCATATATCGCGGCTGGTGCACCCAGAAATACGCATAGTGAGTCTGTGCACTAATGTAATATAATTCAAAATTAGACACACCAAAACCGCCCTGAAAATATGGCCTCATGAGTACGCTCCACTGTAGTCTCAGGTGCATGCCCCCCATACCAAACGGATCAATTCAGATTTCAGTGTTTTGTAAAAATAATTCCCCGGATAAAATGGTATATTTAATAAAAGATACAGCAATTGGGGCAGTATCACCATTTTGATCAGGGAGGCTCTTCCCGCCATTGAAAGAGGGAGAGTAATCCAGCGGGCAACGTATTCCGTGATACGTGTCAGAACTGTTCCATAATTGAGGTGCATTAATTCATCCCTATCCCTCATGACACCAATGCCCAGATACCGCAATTCGCCCTCGCACCACTCCAGAGGGTAATCTAACGGGAAGCTGACCGTCGCGGCCGTTAAAGGGAAAATACAGGATTTGCCGCAGTTAATTTGGATCCCGGAGAGTTTCCCGAACACTATGAACTCCCTGAGAATTGGGTTCATATTAGTGTGCGGATCGCAAATGTGCAGGGTGATATCATCCACATATGATGATATTAATATTTGCCTCATGTTGCATCTTAGCTCTTTATCCCTATGATGCTGCCGCAGTTTCACTGCCAAAGGTTCGACCGCAAGCGCAAAAAGCAGTGGGGATAGGGGGCATCCCTGCCGAGTACCCCTTGTGATCGGAAACGCTTAAGAGGTGCGACCATTGATGAGCACCTTAGCAACTGGCGAGCAGTACAAGAGTTTCATCCATGAGAGAAAGAGGGGGGAAAGCACATGCACAGCATCACCCCAAAAATATAGTCCCATTCAATTGAGTCAAAAGCCTTTGTGGCGTTGAGAAATACAGCCGCCAAAGGCAATTCAGAAGAGACATTATTCATCACAGTAAAGAGAGTGCATAAATTGTGAGAGGTAGCTCGGCCAGGCACAAAACCAGACTGATCTGGAAGTATTAAGTTCTCCAGCAGTAAGCTAAGTCGGCTGGCTATGAGCTTGGCCAATATTTTAACGTCACAATTAAGGAGTGACAGCGGCCTGTAAGAATCGCACTGACGAGGCGCCTTCCCAGGCTTCAACAGCGAAACAATTAAGGCCTCTTTCATAGAGGGTGGTAGGTGCCCGGTTTCTAGGGCATCTTCATAGACTTCCCGAAGTATGGGGGCCATCTGATCTATATACATTTTATAGAATTCTACCGGTATGCCATCTGTACCAGTGGCCTTCCCCGATTGCAGATGCATAATAGCGTCCCTTACCTCATCAAGCTCAAACGGGGCACATAGAAACTCTCGCTGCCCATCACTCAGCCACCCCAATGTCACATCCTGCAAATAGCTATCCAAATCTAACATATCTACCCTATGCGTGGCATACAATTGAGCATAATGCGTGGCAAAGGCATTCAGGATGCTGGCTGTATCTCTATATACCACCTCCCCTGGACCCTCGAGCTCCAGCACATAGTTGGAATAACGTGGTTTCCAAATTGTATCCACCAGTGCCTTGCCTGGCCTTTCCCCCTCCCCATAATGCCTAGCTATCCAATATCTCCCTCGAAAGCGCGCCTCCCTCCTTGCTGACTCCATATATTCACTAAGCGTCTCTCTGAATTTAAGTTGGGTGGAACCGTCCTGGTTCAAGGCCATTTTCATCTCGAGGACCTTAAGCTCAGTATCAGGATTCCACAGTGTGCCCACAATGTCTTTGAGCACTCCCGACCCCTTGGATGTACAATAACCCCTGAGTGTGACCTTAAATGCCTCCCAAATGGTCTCGACATTCTCTACTGAGTCTTTGTTTTACTCAAAGAAATCTCGCACCTCCTCCCCCAGCTCCTCCTGAAAAACTGGGTCCAATAAAATAGGGGCATGCAGTCTCCAACTATTGCGCGGGGGGCTATAATCTACCGACGATAGCGTAAGTTTTACTGGGGCATGATCTGGATATGTGCGGGCCAGATGCTGTGCCTGAGTGATAGCGGGGCCCAGCCTGCGGCTTACAAACAAATAATCCAGCTGTGCCCATGACGCCGCTTGTGCCGTAAAGTGCGTGCCTTCCAGCCTGCGAGGATGTGCATGCCGCCAGACGTCAATTAAATGATAAGTACTGAGTGTGCTTTGCAAAATAGCTCAAGCATTTGTGTAATGATGAGGGGCGGGGTGAGACCTATCCACCTCTGGGTTACATGTGACATTGAAGTCCCCTCCCCAAATGATATGATTAGAGCCTACATCAAAGATCCCAAAACTCGGAATAAAAATCGGGAGCGTCCACATTTGGCTCGTAGCATCAGACCAGAGTGACGGAGTCAGGACCCAGCCTACCCCAAGCTAGACAATATCTCCCATGTGTGTCCCAGGTAGCCTCAGCCAACTGGAAGGGTGTGCGTTTCTTTATAAGTATAGCTGTGCCTCTTGCATAGGAAGAATAAGAGGAAAAGTTTTGATGTTCTGGCCATTTACTTGCAAAAGTGTTAGGGCTCCGGGGATTAAAATGTGTCTCTTGCAGCATGGCTATGTGCACCTGGTGCCGGTCCAGAAAGGCTAGTATGTGTCTCTTTTTGCGTGAATCTCCTAGCCCTCTGATATTCCAAGTGACAATATTCAGTTTCTCGGACTCCTTGTCATTCAGAGATACATGCATACACCAATAATAAAAAAGGCCATGCCTTATGAGTACAGCCCAATGCCTGAAAGCGTATATACTGCATTACTGTGCCTTGTGCCCAACGCTCAACAGCGAAATCACCTATCGTCCTCACGCAGTACAAGTAAAACCAAACCATCCTGTGTCGGGAAGGACAGGTACAAACATGAACATCCCTCTCGTGTTCCCTCCCCCACCCACTCAAGCAATCCCAACTTGCCAGAAGTAATCACCCACCCCCCTCCCTCGAAAAACAGAAAAAATGAAGAAAAAAAACCACTCCATAGTAATGAGACCAACACACATGGCTCAGGCCATGCAGTGCGCAACCTTGGGGGAATACCCATGGGGGTCTCCTTAGGTGACAACACAGATACTCCCCGCTCCGAGAGTCCACCACAGATGGTGAGGGCTGGACCCTGATGGAGCCAGGGGTGCCCAGCATGTGTTAAAAAAGGACTCAGAGTGGCCGGTCAGCCGAACAATATATTAAAGGAGCATCAGAGTTCCAGCTGTCCAACCAACATTACTAACTTACTGCCGCCATTCCAACCCAGAGGGAATCTGAACAAAAAAAAAGAGTATTCCAAGAGTAAGCAGTACAATAGTTACTGCGGGTCATCGTGTGCTCCCAGGGCCACAGATCGCGGCGATGCCGCTGATGCTCCAAGATTGTGACCTGTTAGTTTCAAATGTTTAAGGAAGTCCTCTACCTGCTTTGGCTTGGTAAAAAATCGCTGCTTACCCTGGTGGGTCACATGGAGGTGAGCGGGAAACAGCAGTGCGTAATCAATTTGGGCGAGCCGCAGTTTGTGCTTGACATCTGTGAACTTTCGCCTTTCCTCCTGAACCAGGGGAGTAAAATCCGGGTAAATGAAGAATGTGTTACCATCATATGTCATCTGCTTTTTGTTTCTTGCAACCCGAAGAGCGACATTGCGGTCCCTGTAATTGAGAAGTTTCGCTATTATGGGACGTGGCGTGCTCCCAGGGGGAGGGCGCGGCCCCAATGTGCGATGTGCGCGTTCTACTATGAACTGGCTGGAAAAAGCGTCTGCCCCAACAGAGGCCAATAATAATTTTTCGACATATTCCTCCATTCTCCCTGTGTTGGTTGACTCAGGAATCCCTAAAACGCGAATGTTGTTGCGCCGACTGCGCGCTTCCAAGTCCTCATTCTTAGCAGCGACAATTTTCAGCAATTTATCTAGGTGGGCGACCTGCGTGGTGACCTGAGTTGTGGTATCCTCAGCGTCTGAAATACGCCTCTCCGCCTCTTTTATGCGATCCTCATGGCCGTCTTATTTATGCGCGATAGCGTCGATGCGTGATGACATTCTGTCAACCTTGTCCACGATGATGGTAGCGAACCCCTGCCGGACCCCCTGAAGAATACTCTGCGGCTCCGCTTTGGGCCTCCTCGCTGTTGCCCAACCCCTGGGTTTCCTGCGGGCCTCAAGCATTCCGCTTCACCATCTCAAAGTCCAGTTTGGGTTGATGGTTATCCGACTTGCCCATGGTGCTCCTAAGTTGTATTACCCCCGGCCTGATGATCTATGTTTCTGCCTATGCTTCAATAGGAAGACGGGGTATCGCACCCGGAATCTAGACGGGGCCAGTCCATGGAGGGTCAGCAATATAGAGAGAATATCGCAGCACTCCCCACTAGCGCACAGCATCCCGAGCGATCCTGGGTCTCTCAGCGCACCAGCGGTATATAATCCAAATCAAGGGGGTCGTGAGAGTAAATATAGCACTGTCCCAGTGGCCTCAGCACCCCACTTTGTCAGGACTAGCACTCCACATATGTCACCAGCAACTTTGAAGGAGAGGCCAGGGCGTCACACGCCTTAATGCCGTGACCACATGAAGCCTCCTCAAAACCAGTCCACTCTACTCCCCAGCCTTGCAGTATTCAAAGCGTGTGCAAGTTTGCCCCAGCACACAGTGCAGCCTATATCTCCAGTCTATGGTGAGGGGGGCACACGCCACCAGCACTCCTCTTCCTGCACCCCAATCGCCACAAAATGACCCACCTTAAGGGCCAACAGGATTGTTCAGCACACTCCGTTGTCAGTCTGCCTCCATAGCCCCTTGTCACATCTGCAGCAAATAGGGCGGGGGCTGAACGCGCGGGAAAGGAGATCACCAGAATGCAGAAAAGCAGGCACTGAAGGTTCGAGTCACCCCGAGATGAAATAAAAGCGGGGCCCAAGTCCTCCAACAGGCGGGTCCGGGCCGTCAATTGCCGCACCTCTCTGCCAATGTTCGCAGAGCGCCGCGGCACTACACAATCATTCTCTCTGCCACCACTCCGCAGCAGACACCGCAGCCCCCAGCCAGGTAGTGGGCAGAGCTCCTCAAACGCGCTCCGCTGCCTCTACTCACAGGTATGCCAAAAGTCTGTCCCGGCCTCGCCGCGGAAATTGCGCTGCCGGGCCCAGTCACCTCGTGGGCAGCACCGGCCTCGCGTGACTTGGAAGGCCGTCCTGGGGTACTGCGCCGCTCCGTCTCCTCCAACGGGCAAATCCTTTTGGAGCGATAGCAAGTGCAGCAAGGCTCCAAAACGGCTGTGCATTGCAGCGAGTCCTCATGTATGTCTTCGCTTCATTTCTCCACCAGTTTGGGCAGTCATCGGGTCCTCTGAGTGCGGCCATTCTGCGTGCACGCCACCTAGCGCCCCCGAGTTTGAAGGTTATTCTTCTGTCTGCCGGGAGCCAGTGGAGTTCAGAGAGGTGTTGAGTGATGTGGCTGTGCTGGGGGAGGTCGAGGACCAGTCTGGCTGTGGCATTTTATACATTCTGGAGCTAAATAATAAATAATTTAAAAAAAGTGGAAGAATTTTATAAAGTGCGTCAGCTCCTAGTAAAAGGTTCTCCATTTTAGGAATGTTCCTGGATACTAGGTTATGTGGTCACTGTAGCAGAGTATAGTGGTGAACCATATTGAACGCTAAAGAGATATCATGTCTGATGATGGCTGCTGCACTATTGGAGTTTATAGTAGTTTTGATATGATCCAGCATTGCTCTCTGGGATTACTTCAATCTACACCCTGGGCAGAATACATTTTCAAAGTACAAGTTCAAGTTGTTCTATGCCAAAAATGCTGATATCTGTTTGAATGCGGATTGTTTTTGTCACTTACTTTAAATCAATGCAAACCGATCTGGCTGTGTGGCTGTTATTGAAAGACTGTTGATTAAGGAGTCTGGCAAAGTTGAGCTGATTGTCACAGAGTTCATTTTTCATTTGTTTTTTGTTGGTTTAAGGAGTGATTGGCTTTTAGTATTGAAGGAACGGCAACTTTCACTAAAGGTACATGATGGAATGTCAAAATGACAGGCTGGGAGCCTGTTATTGACACATTTTTGAGAGATGCATTAATTGTATCAAGCAATTGGCCCATTGTATGTGTTGGCCTAGCACCTACTTGCAAAAGGTCCATTAGTTCACGGTTGGAGAGAAGGCTTGTCGTGTAGTTCCTATAAACCTATATAGGATCTGCACGGTTAGACAACATAGACTGTGGGACTGGTGTCCAGACTGATTCCAGACACCCCCACTGGGTATGTTTGCCTGTATACCAGCTAGCTCACAGTGCCACTAGAAACCCCTCTTACCAAGGAAAGAATAGTTCTTGGCAGTTATCGAACATGACAACCCTGTCCCATTAGGGATCGTGGAAACAGTGTGATACTTTTCGCTCAGTTACTCTTGCTCACTTTGTCTTAGAGGGATGAACAGAATAAACAGTAGGGACATTTTTAATAAGCATTCATTGAACCCGTGCCATTCTAGTGTAAAATAGGTGTGCTGAAACAACCATAAGACAGAAACGGATATAAATGATTATAAGCACCAACAAAGTAAAAGGATGGTAGATTCCTACCACAGTGCTAAAAGAAGGAATACAAGCAAGTATGTAAAATACATGACAGTAATAATGTGTACTCCTACAATGCGACCCTAACTAGATGTAGCTAAGTGTACCTAGCATGTATGTAGGCGTGGAGCCAAGAATCATTTAGGATGAAGTCAATCCCATTACCTGAAGTGAGAGACTGTGGGACCCCGTCCACTGCGAGCTGGAGTGTCTGCATGCAGGAACCTCAGTGTCTTGGGCCAGTGTTTTATCAGCATGGAAGTCCTTTTTCTCCTCTACCTGCCTTAGCAAAGATATGGGGGCAGATTTACAAGGACTGGAGCATCCTTGCATATTATCAGAGATGCGCCAGTAAAGATGCAACATGTAGAAATACCCTTGCACCACCACAGATGCATCGCATTTACAATGCGGCGCACCGTGGCGCAAGGATAGTCAGATGTGTGTCGTATCTTTCATCGTAAGGGCAGCACATTGCTCGAGTCGTGTCACAAGTGTGATGCAACTCCAGCAATGCTCAGTGGTGGCCTATACCTATTGTGCTGCGTCACTCCTTACGCCTGCTTCAAGGAGGCGTAAGGTTTTGACGCAGAAGGGTCATAAAAGTGACTCAGTGAAATCGCGTCACTTTTATGAGTCTTCCTTACGATGGAACGCCCACCCTACATACATTATACCTGATGCAGGTATAGTGTAGCGCAAGGCTTTACATGTGACCTATCTCACTAGATGCGTCACGTTGTAAATATGTCACATAGTGGCGCATTGTTTATGACGCCGCTGCGTCACAGAAGTGACTCAACGGTGTTGTAAAGATGTCGCAAGGGACTTGTAAATCTGCCCCGTGGTGTTTATATACCCAAAGTGGTACCCTCAGGGGATCTACCTTGCTGTGTCATGGCGAACTTTGCATTATGGAAGGAATGACCCTCATGCATAGTTATTATGCAGGAGGGATATGATAGTCCTGCTGAGTTTCCAAGAATCCTCACGCATATTGAATGAGGCTAGCTTTTAGGGAAAACCCCACGTCCTGTAGGCAGTACCGTAAGTAGGCAAAGGTGAGTCCCAAGAACCGTTAGGTAGTGTAATGGCAGGGGAAAATATTGATGAAAGGTTAGGTTGCTACCTGAGCCTATATTGGGGTACCTATCTGAGACATAACAGGTTTAGGGCTTGATATGAGTCATAAGTTTTGAAATCACTAGGCCTGAACAAAAAAAAATTTTTTCCTCTGAGGAAATTATGTGAAATGACCCACAAAATGTTAAGACTTATGCATTATTACTAAAAAATGTGAGTCTGTAAGTTTGCGCTATTTTTAGTGCAAAATATGGGACTCATTTTGCTGTAAAAAATGTGAAATTGCATGTGGGGGTAAACAACAGTCATGTGTGTTCTGTTAGTTTGCGTTATTTCCTTGCCACTGTGATAGAATCTTTACCCAAAAAACATGTGGCATAATGGCACCATTCCAGGCTTTTGCATAATAAGCACAACATGAAATCGCACAAGATTATACTGGAGTAAACAAAAATGTTTCCAGGCCAAAAAATCACAGGGTTTGCATATCTTAAAGAAATCTTCTCAAATAAGTAATGAAACAGTTCCACATAATCTGGATTGTATGGAGGTGGTCTATTGAAAAGGAGGAAGGGACAGGGAAAAGTTAGAGACAGGAAGCTGTGGATAAATGATGATTCAGAGTGAGGAGAGTGGTAATGTCCTCAATCCTTTGTTGACAATGTCAGACTCCAGTAATTAGTGACTTGGAGATCTGTTTGTTGCTGCAGGAAATATGTGGAACTCATCAGTCTTGTTTCCTGTTGAAAGTGAAACATATGTCCTAGGCTGTGCTCACTGCTGACAGCGAAGAGGCATGAAGGATGGTAGGGAGATGAGAAGGCACACAAGAGACACTGTTGGTTTGTAGTCATACAGCTCATGTCATCAAATGGAGATTCTCTTGTATTTTCTGCAGTTTCACATGACATACAACATTTTTATGCTAAACAGAACACTAAAATACTATTACTCTCCAGTCATATCAATTTATTTTTTCATCTATATGAATTCTACATTAATGGGAAATGAGACATGCACAGGAGTTACTCTTGAACCTGATTTGTTATGTTACACATTTAACTTATCAATGGCCCTTTACTAGATCAAAAAGAATCATCTTGTTCTGAAATCTTCTAGGAAGATGCTGTTGACATCTCACTTATAGAAAGCCTGCACTGGAGCATTTTTTATATCTCGAAGGGCACTAGAATACTAATGCTCTCAACTCTTACATCAATTTAAAATAAGCTCAGTTTTTTCCTTTATGTGGATTTCACATTAATGGTAATGTTCTACAAGAAATTAGACATACATAGGATTTACTCTAGTAACTGATGTGTTATGGAAAACATTCAACATGTCAATGGCACAGTATCCTTATTTTGCTAGAGTCAAAATAAGAATCAGCATGAGACTGTACTTGTTAAAATATCTTCTGGTAAAATGCTCTTGAGATCTCAATTATAGATAGTCTGGGCTGGAGCGAGAGGAACACAGGCGAAGAGTTGAGGCCACGCAGAGGAACATGTGAGAAGAGCAGAGCCAGAAGCCAATTAGAGGCTTTCTCTCATCAAACAGGAGGAAGGCAAAGCACCTGGCTATGCCCACAGTGTGGCTTTTATAGACTGCTAGATCCTCAAGTACTGCAATAGATCCTTGAATATCAGGATAATTGAATTTTTCAGTAGATCCTCTAATACCAAAAATCATTGAATCCTGCTGTAAATGCTTGAATCCTGCTGTAGTCTTCCACTCAGGTGTGACAAAAGGTCACCGCGTTTGGGGTGCCCATATGGGAACAAGACTCCATATGCTATTGATGGGCGGTAACATCTGTGCAGCAAGCATGTGACAAGCACAACCCACAGCTGCATGACTCCTGTCATGCACTGTGGATTACATCCTGAGTGATAAGGTTGTGAGTAAGAAGTGGAAGGGGTGACAATTACACCCAGGATCAGACGTAAATGGGAGTGGAGCTGAGTACTTATCAGAAGCCATGACAGACAACAACTTTCCCCCAGTCTTTTTGCATGGGTGATTCTGATGAATTATCATATATTCAGTAGGGTTGGTTTTGACAGGTGGGCGGTCCAGATTCCAGTATTGTATCTTAGAAGTTGAGATCATTGTTTCTCATCGATCTAGCACCCATGAGATGGTAAATATATTTTGGGGGGCTAGTGGGTACTTGAGGTAGGTTTAGGGAAGGGATTGGAAAAGCAAAACAAACGTGAGGAAGAGTGAAGGGTAAATTCAAGAATGTTTAATAGTGATTTTATAAGGTTGCAAGAGTTAGTTGGAGATCTGGTGCTAAGGAAGAATTAGGGGGACTCAAAAGGGTAGTGTTGAGATGAGAATGATAGGTTTAGAATGAATCAATTGACTATGGATTGCAGGAGGAAGAGTATAGATAAAGAGTACTGGAAAGGTTGATAGTAGTTAGTGTAAGGGTAAGTGTTGTAGAGAAGTGTGTGTATATTAGAGTTGGTGAATGAAGCACTTACAATCAGCAAGGATGGAAATGTAAACTTTGATGGAGTTAAATAATCTAACGGTAGCAGGATGAGAAGAAGATTTGCTAGTGGAGGGTGTATTATGGAATAGAGCTGAGGCGTTAGTAAAATGGCAGTTGTTCTGCAGTTGGAGGAACAATTGAAACAGTATAACATATTAATTTGGGTTGATGTGGTAAGTTTAGTACAAGGAGGAGTTGAAAGTAGAGGGATGAAGGGGAAAGATGATGTGCTAGAAAGGTCAGGTGTAGGAATGGTAGATGAGACTGAAGGACAGGAAGGCGGTGGGATGAATATAAAGATATATCTAACTAGCAACAGTTGAGTCACATCCTGATTTCTTGTGGACTTTCTCTAAGGATGAAAAAGGTTTTCAGTGACCAGATTGCTGTAATAAATTGGGTTTGGTGGAGCAGAATCGCGAGTACCAGAGAACCACAAGTTTGGACGAAGGTTGACAACTGGTAGCTTAGTGAAATATCACTCTTGTGGATACTGGTGAGAGTTCCATCAGATTCTCAGTGGAAGGTTTTTTATCAGGTGGAAATTATTCAGATCAAACTTGAGATTCCTATTGTAGAGGAATAGGACTAGGTTTATTTTTTGCTGCAATGATAAAAGAGATACAGCCCTCAGAGTTGAATAAGATGACTATCTTGAGTGGGTTGAAAAAGAACATGTGCCCAACTGAGAGCAAAGTAGCAAGGGCCTTGTTAGGTCCACTCATGAGTTAAGAGCAAGGAGAGTAGGGGAGCCCTCAGTAAAGGGTCTGATGTGTTGAGAAAGTAGGAGAGAAGATACGCCCTCAAAAGGTGGGCTATTGTGTCTCCACTGGAGTGTGAAGCAACAAGAAACATGCAAGCAACTACGCAGACAGAGCAACATATTTAGATAGATCCATGTGAATGTACAAAACAACACTCCTACAACCACCTTCAAATGCAAACAGACATCCATACACATAGAATGACAGGCAAACATGCTCCTAGACCACTTGACGTATAGTTGTAGGTACAGATCAATAAACGGAGATATGGTTTATGTCATGCTGGTTGCGTTTATAGCAATTTCTGCTGATTTAAGATCCTCTCAATGTTCATGTATAAAAGTAGAATATAAAGGATGAAACAAGACAGACCAGTAGAGGCTAGCTTGCTGTTGGTTCCAAAGCAAGGAGGAAGCACGTGTGAAGCAGAGACAACAGAGAAAAGAGCATAGCTTTTGTAATGACATGTAGACGTGATCGGTATCTTGATGCTGAATACCAGTATTTATTTTTTACCCAAATCAATGCTACACATCTTATTGACCCCAAAAGGATAAAAGCCTGATTTGACATACTGGAATTTGAACCTGTGACAATGAGGTCAAACAAAGACACCTGCATTGGGCGCATTAGAACCAGATTGAATTCTCACACAAAAAATACATGGAAGTAGCCTCTGTTCTCGCTGTGGAGTGATGGATGCACCGGTTTTGCTGGTTACCTTGTCTTAGCTATGGCTATTCAGAAGTAAGAGATCTGTCATAGGTGAGGTGATCAGTCATCTTATCTTTAGATGTGTCCAACAAAAATAGCTCTCAAGCTTACTTGAAGTCTTAGCAGTTTATTGTTGATAGTATGAGAATGTTACAGAACGAATCACAGTTCTCCCCCACCCTCATAGCAGCTGAGCATCCAATGCTGCCAGCCCTACTTTTTTACAGACCAATTGCACTGAACCATCAGGAGGAAAAATGTTATAGCAGCCAAAAGGCACCGTGTTCTTGTGTGTGAAGTTAGAAAAAACCTTGAGAAAAGGTAGTAAACTGTAACTTCTAAAGGGTGCGCTAGGAATCCTAGATCCTCGCTTATGTTGCCAAGCATGAGGATGGGACAAAATACGTTAGCGGCCAGGAATTCTAGGCAGCAATGTTTAACATTGCTGTGCAATATGGCTGCTGCAAAAGCAGCATGACGTCAGCGATTATGATCTTTTTTTTAAAAAAAATCATACGATTTTGCAGATGTCAGAATATGGATACACATGGCTGCACTTTTTTATACTTTTTTAAACATACAGAATAACTTTGGATCTCCTGAGATTTTTCTATCGATGGCTCTTCAGAGCTCTGCTAAAAAGCTAGGTTTGAGGTCTTATCAAGAAAGGGCCTTGTTAGGACATGCTTTCCTGATGGGAAATAATTTTTTGGAAGCCCTAACTTCTCACATTACTATAGGTTTAACGTTATTCCTGTATGTCCTGTGCCTGGAAAAATTCTTGATAGTAGGCATTCCTCTGATTTTGCGTTAATTGGGCTATGTGTTACAGTGTAGCAGATCACATTTGTGTCCAGCTCGAAGTTCCTTATGGTACATTAACCTAAGGCTAACGCTAAGGAGAACTCTTCGCCAATTTGAGTCTTTTGCTTCTAGATCGGGAGGCACCATGTATTGCCCCTATCACTCACCCTGTCACCCTAAAGATAATGACTGATCCAAATAACTGAGAGAAGCAAATTAAGTTTAGTTAACAATGAGCAGAACTCTGGCAGCTTTCCTGAAAAGATAAAAAGAATACTGGCAAAACAGATTGTCACATATGGAAATGTACTGGTGTTAACATATCAATCAATAATAATAATGTTATCCAGAGAAATGTGATGTGCAACCTAGAGCGGACATGCTGTGTGCACTGGAGATCATATGTGATTAACATTGGTGACGTCAAAATATATACTGAATAAAGTCCACTACCGTGCCTGACAGTAGGAATGATTTTCATAGAAAGCTGCAGCCCTGAGCTCAAAGTTGCCGGTATGTTGAATGTGGAAGGAATGGCAGATTATCTGTGTTTAATTCATTGTTGAAGAGCATGAATATTATTAAAACTAATACTTTAATTACACTGCTGAAGTAAAGTTCATTTCCATTAATACATTATTCAGGTTGCATAAGTGCCTGTTGGACTTGGTCCTTTCTGCAGGGTCATCCCCAGAATTTTTGCCTTTCTCCTCATGTTTTATTGCTGAATTTGTTTCTATTGGCCTTAGGACTCTGTGCACTTTGACACTGGTAACCAGTGCTGAAGTTCCTGTGCTCTCTCCTTACAACCTGATAGAATTGACTTACACCCAATTGGCATCTTTAAGTTACTTATAAGCCCCTAATTAAGTGGCAGGGGCTGCAAATTAAATGCTAATAATGGGCCTTTAGCACTGACTGTGCCACCCACGTAATTAGCACTTTAAACATGTCTCAGTCCTGCCATTGCAGCCTGTCTAAATAGATTTTAAACTGCAAATTTGACCTGACAAAATAAGTCTTTTTATAGTCCCAAACCCTCATTTTTAAAGCGAATGTCCCCCCTACCATAGGCACTGGAAATCCAAAAGGGCAGGGTGCACTGTATTTAAAATGTTGGACATACTTTTAAGATTTACATGTCCTAGTAGTGAAAAACTCTTACATTTGTTCTCCACTGCAAGGCCCACCTCTCCTATAGGATAACACTGGTGTTACCTTATTTCATTGTATCAGTATAATTTCCACATGAGAACAGGTAACTTATTCATGTTTGATGTCTCTGGAATCACAATTTAAAATGATAACTTATGGTCTATTCGGATTTAATATTTCAATTCTGAAAATGACATTTTGAGAAATTTTGTATTTTCTTAGCCATTTGGTACCTGCAGCGTGTCTCTGAGTGACATGACTGGGTGTAGCTGACAGTTGGGCTTTGTGTATTCCTCCTAGACAGCCACACACAATGTGGAGCTTAGGTGTGACCAGATGGGCCATCAGTGGCAGGATGGGTGGGGTGAGCTGAGACTAGCCCCAGATACAGTTGAATAGGCTGCGTTGTGTCTCCACACAAAGGACTGAATACCCCCGTTAGTTTGTCTGGAGCCAAGACCAGCAAGGCAGGACATCTGTGCACTTCAAAAGCATGCTGCTAAAAGCTTCTCCACACTTCAAAGGCACAAATGAGTAAAAATGGTCGGCCTCAGACACCAGCTCTTCAGTACACTTCTTTGCCTGTGGATACTCTGCCAAGAAGAAGGACTGCTGTGCTGCTACAAGACTGCCACTCTGCTGGACTGCTGCTCTAAAGAAACTGCTGCCTTGCTTTGCTGACCAGCTGCCTGCTACCCTCTCGCCTAGGAAAGATGAACTCAACCTGCAACTTCATCTTGAACACTGGTCTCCAGGCTTGTCTGATGGCCTTCTAATCTGAGCCTCAGGGACATAGAAGGCTGCCTACCCAGCTCTTGGACCCAGCTACAGTGGGTTTCTGACCCTCAAGTGTCCTCTCAGGTCCTGGGCCCTTGATATGGCCCAGCAAGCTTAAATCAAGCTAGTGGGCATTTTTGGAGAGATTATACCACTAATACCGAGAATCAGTGCAAGCAGCCACCAGTCCATCTCTTCACACAGCACCATGGACAACCTGTAGGGGACCTCCAGCGCAAAGCTCCAGCCTGCCCGTCAGTGATGCCTGGCCTGCTCTTTGCAACATGCCGACCTTCTACTGTAACGCTCTCCTTGCTTCTCTCAGCCCTCTCAAACACAAAGGAGATTCTTGGCCCAAAATTTGAAAAGGTAAACCTTCAGCTGGGCTAAAATGGGACTGTATCTGACCTGTACTCCACCTCGGTCATCCTGAATGTTCAAATTTTATCCCATCCAGCACAACCAGACAGCCACAGGTGGCACTTTATACTTTTGGGGGCTATTTTACACTTTATTCTTTTAAAAATGCATACCTCCGATTCTACTAATTGGATTTTTGTTGGTTTAGTCTTGTTTTATTTATTAAATTGTGCTCTATTTATCTAACCTGGTGTGGGATCATTTAATATGGTGTGTTCACAGTTTTACTGTTTGAAATAGTGCACAAAAATTTTACACATTGCCTCCAAGTTAGGCCTGACTGCTCTTTAGACTTTACTTGTGCCTTACCATGACAAGGACTGTGATTGCTGCTTGGCCAGGACTCACACCCCAGTCGATCAATACCTCAATTTCTTACAGTGACATACAAGTCCATTGTGAGTGACATCTCAATTTAGAAATTCTTACTGTAAAGACATCGGCATGTACAGAAATCTGCTGTATTGAAAGATAAATATCTGCTTATGATGTTCAAGAAGACTACCAGGCATTTGTCTTTCTTTGCAGGTCTTTTGAGCTTTTGATATTTAACACATATCTGTGCATTTAAATATATTAACAATTGCAAGTTATTTGGTGGATATTTAATTTCAACCCATAGGTTCTGGGGGATGCTAGCATAGGGGCAATTAATAATTGGGAAAGTTATTGTATCTGAAAAACACAAACTGCAAATCTCTGAAAAATGTATATCAAACCTGACTGCTTTCTTGCTATTTTTTAAATGTTCTAGGAACCCTGTTAGATACCTTTACGTGTTCCCTAAATATTACAGAATTGAAAAATAGTATACTGAATCCATAAAACACCCCCTCAAAGCAGAAGCAGTTGATCTGTGTAGGACAGATTCCTTATTACACAGAGACCTTTATATGACTTACAGGCTTATTTGGACGGGTGCATAGCTCTACTCAGTGCAGAGGTAACTAAGAAAATCATAGATTTCCATGCAACACCAAAATGGATGCATTTATGTTTGATAGTAAATAAACTATTTTGTGGGTTCAAATTAAGAAAAATACTTTCCATGGTGGGAAATTCCTGCCTCTCTAGCCATGAACCATAAGAAGTTTTTTTTCACCCAATGGATTCTCTGGTTATTTTGTGTTACTGTGTATGTCATATCACAGACATTCGTAGCCATTATTAGAAGAGGCTGTTCTGAGACTACAAAGATTTTAGTGGCTTTCTAAAAGCTAGGCAATGCTGAGTTTGGCTGTGCTCCAAGGGTTTCAATGGGTTGGGATGAAGGAAAAAAAGGCATGCCACCCCACCTTTGCTTCTAATGTAGGGAATCTCCATAGAAAATTCATGTGATAGGGATCAATTAACATTTTCCAAAACTAAAGATCGATATGGACACTATTGGCCTGATTTGGATGTCAGTCGGAGTGGCGTCTGAACGACATTGCCGCAGATGTTGAACCAACTGACCTTAGGTCAGCGGTTTCAACACCGTAATGTGGGTGTGACTGCACATTGGGCACTTGCAAACGTCCATTTCTCAATGGAAGCTGGTGTGGTGGGCCGAAACTGCCCGCAGCACAAGCTCCCATGGAAATTGTTTAGTTTTTGCACATTCCTGCACCATGTGGATGGCACTGTAGAGTGCCTGCCACACGGTGCAGGGATGTGAAGGGGGCACCATAGGTGCCCCCCAGGGCCACAACCGAGGGCCAAGAGGAAAGTGTGCCCTGCTTGTGGCCCCCAAAGACACTTTCTGACAGCAGTTCCATGTCGGAAAGGGTGACATGGGACTGCTGTTGGAAAGTGCCATTATAATCCCAAAGTCGGAAATGGCATCCATTAGGGATTATGTGGCCCTTCTAACTGGCCGACGGGCTCCTAGTGGCAATCGGAACGAAGTCCGATTAACCGGCCAGTTCAAACTCCGACCACTAGAGTTTAAACCTTAGATGTCGGTCGGAAAGCCTCTGACCAGTGGTCAGAGGCTTTGCGACCAACATCCAAATCAGGCCCAAAGTCTGAAATACCATTGGGGACATCTGCGATAAATTGCAAAGTTTATATTTTGCATGTGTCCTGATCTTCCTAATGATCATTCCTTTTGGCAACACGACTGTACCTCTTCTAACCCTATAATTCATGTATGAAGTTCATGAGTAGGGATCGGGCCATAAATTCCGCTCTGCTGGAAAATTGGCGGAGTTTTGGCCACTCTGCATTACGTTTGTAACAGTAGTTTCACCTAATTTCTGACAACCTCGGTGTAGCAGAGTTCTTTCACATGTGTGGTTTACCAACGATAAATTGGCAAGCAAGAATTGGCGTCCTCTAGCATGATTTTCAGGAGCTAAAAGGTCACTGGGTGAGATTTTCTCATAGCGGGCTGTAGCGACCATTGACATAGAGAAAGCTGCTGCTTGAGAAGAAAATCTACTTATGCAGCAGCAAAGAATCAGTGCCCACTCGTGCCCCACGTAATGCCGTTCGCACTAAATTTTCAGCACGGATCAAGTCATCATGAGCAGCTCCACATGCTTATTTCTGCCTGCAGAATCTCGCAGAGTTTTCATGTAACTCCACGGAGTGAAACTTTGCGAGTTCTGCCCACCCCTAATCTTGAGTCTATAAATCTAACTTTGATGCAGAAAACGTTATGAAGAAGACCCTATGTTATGTACCGACACTGATCTCTCAAATAAATGTGAGGCAGTTTAGAAGTACAACAATAACATGTTACAAAGATAGTTGTAATGGAAAAAGTTTTTGTATATGATTTTATCTGAATTCCTCTAATGAATAAAGCTATGTTGAAACTTATGAATGGAATTTGTAATGTTTGGTTAAACTTAATGTGGATGCATTAACTTTGAGGCGATTGCAAATATTAGTCTTTTCACCTGGCATTCACTGAATCAACCATTCATATCAGTCAATTTCAAATCATGGGTATGTCCTTGTCTTGTTGTGTGTACAAGGAAATGTGGGCATCTGTAGGAATTTTAATCACTAAATTAGAAACTCGCTGTTAATAGTAAATGAACCCTGATGAATTCCAGTTTTATTTTTTTCAATAATAGATTGACTTTGCACATTGGTATATCAGTTATTTAGAAGTCGCCTTTGTGTTTTAGTGATTTTAGATTTTCATTTGAAATTTTGTTTATCAGTTTAACATCCTAATTGACATTGGACATAGTGTTTTTGTGCTTTTCATGTACGAATTTGAAATTGTTGTTAAAAGGTATTATTTTTGATACTCACTATAAAGTCAGTTGAAATAATTTAAAACACCCGCGATAACATATGAAAAAATATGTGCAACTTTATTTTCACCATTTATGTAGGCTGCATTTCATTCGTCCTTAAAATAACCGATCAATTGTAATTTCGTTTGCAAGAGTGTGCTTTATTGAGATGAATAACACAATTCATTTTTCAGAAACGTTTTGTTTTTGCTCTGACATTTTTCTATGATGACACATGGGCTAGCTATGGTATCTGTCTATGTATTGATAGAATCATGCCTGGGTCGTTCTAAAGTACGAATACACGTTATGCTAAAGGGAATCAACAGACAGGTTATCCAAATAAGTCAATACTTAAAAAAATGCTAATTTGGTGCCTTTTTGACATAACATAAATAAACATGTAGAAAGAGTGGCTGCTGTATCTGACCAAGGGGACATGAGGAGGAGGTAGTTCAAAGTAACACTTGCGATGTTACCCCCTTTATTGGGAGGCATTCTTTTCGATGAATTGCTTCACGTCTTTATTAATAAGCATTAATTTCGGTTCATTGCAGTAGGCGGTGAGCTGGAAAGTTAATGTCTTGACTGCTCTGTTTTTTTCTGTATTCTTTTCTTTGCAACCATAAACCGACATCCATTGTGGCCTCCTGCAATGCGAGCTGGTGCATTCATTTGAGACATCTTATTCTGCCTATTCTGTCCAACATTTGCTAGGTCTCCCTTATGACAACTCAACCCAGCCCTTGTTTCTATTGTTTTTTAGACTTAATACTGCATTTTGTGCATAGCTCATTGTTAGACCTGGCATCCTTGCATTGTTTCCCTTGACTTTTTGCCTCCAGATCTCCCGTTTTTACTGTTTTTGCTGACTTTGGGAATCCGGGCACTTTACCATTGCTAATCAGTGCTAAAGTGCATGTGCTCTATACTTAAAACATGATATCATTGGCGTATTCACAATTGGCATATTTAATTTACTTAAAAGTCCTTAGTAAATTTTAAGAGGCGCAGACAACATATTTAGAAGTAGGAGCTTTATTCAAGTATATAGGAGCAACCCCCAGACACGTCCTCTGTCAGCAACTGCCAGCTAACCTCTGCCTGGCATCTTCCAGAACTCTAACACATTCTGGTTGCCTAGGCAGGAATGCAGAGCATGTTGCTAAGCCACCATATCAAGACATAACATATCTCCCTTCCTTAATAATAAACACAGCAAAACAAAAGTTATACAAGTTAAAAGTTATACAAGTTACAACATAAAAGATATACACAATTGGTACAGTGAAAAAAAAGAAGTCATTACTATAATACAGAATGCATATAACCTTACACCTGGAAATCAATGGGTAATATAATCATTATGCCATCTTGGAACCTTCCTAATGCGTTTCTCCTTTCCCAAAAGTGTAATTCCGTATCATTGCACATGGTGATACTTCGAGTATTCCATACTTTCCCATCACTTAGCCAAACATTGTTACCAACAACTTTAATTATTTGTTTTGGTATTGACCATTTCGATAGACCTTTCCTTTGAATCCCCACACAATATGTTCTCACCCAATCTCCAGCAACAAATGCACATTTGTTTCTTTTCAAATTGTCATTGTGTCTGCGCACATATTTCTCCTGGTGTTTTTTGACTCTACACTCTAGACTCTTGTTGCATACCGGTCGCATTTGACCCTTGAGCACCCACCCTGGAACAACCCTAGTTCCAGGTTGTCTGCCCTTGAGAAGACTGAATGGAGATTCATTGGTTACAGAATGGGGTGTGGTTCGGTAATTCCACAACATTTATTTGCTGCTTGTTTGCAATCTCCACCACACCCTTCCGATAATTGGATACATTCTTTCAGAACTCTATTAAATCTCTCAACAAGACCGTTTTCCCTGGGATTGTAAATAGCGGTAGTGTGGTGACTGATGCCCATTTTGGAAAGCTATATTTTTAATTCATCCGCTATGAACTGGGATCCATTATCTGTGATTAACATCTCAAGACAAACTTCTCTACGAAAAATTTGGTCACAAAATTCAATAACATCAGAGGCTTTAATGTCTCCAGTGAATGCTACCGCAGGCCATTTTGAATGGTAGTCAATCAAAACCAAGGCATACTTATTTACAATTCCCTTGGATGAAACTGTGCAGCAGATATCCATAGCCACCCTTTCCCATGGTCTATTTGGAAAATTGGTAGATGAAAAAGGTGATTCTTCCACCCGGTGGGTTTTATCACTGCACATGCATTCCACACACCCACTATGTTCCTGTCCATACCTGGCCACCAAAATGTTTCTCTGGCCTTTCTCTTCATTCCTGACATTCCACCATGTCCTTCATGAAGTAATTTCAGTAATCTGGGCTGTAAATTGACCGGCACTACTAATCTACCACTCCTGCGCATCACACCATCCACAACAGAAAGTTCTGTCCAGACTGTCCAAAACTCTCTTTTTTTTTTCTAAGAACAAAGCTGTGGCCCAAAGGATTGGACAGTTCAAATATAACTTGTTTGATGGTGGAATCATTTGTTATGGCATCTTTCCATTCCCCAATGGAAATGGCGCCCTTACACGACTTGGTCACACTTGCTACCACACAATCATCATTGGAGTCAACATCGTCGTCATCACTTTCCAACCGCAAACGGGATAGGCAATCAGCATTGACATTGCGAATGCCTGGGACATACTTTAGTGAGAAGTCATACCCCTGGAGTCTGTATAACCATTTGGCAGTTCTGGGTGTTGCTTTAGCAGCTCCTTTAGTAGTGAACAATTCTATGAGTGGTTTATGGTCCGTCCTAACTTCAAAATGGGTTCCACAAATATAAGTTTTGAAATAATTCACTCCCCGCCAGCATGCAAGTGCCTCTTTCTCAATGACCAAATAAGTGGTCTATGTACCCTTGAGGGTGTGTAATGCAAATGCTACAACACGTTCATGCCCCAGATGTTTTTGCATGAGCACTGCTCCTAGACGGTAAGAACTGGCATCCATTACAATTACACTGTGATGCGATGGATTGAAAGGCTTCAAAGCTACTGCTTTAACTATTTGTTCTTTAATAGAGATGAAAACCTTTTGGCATTCATCCGACCACTCGAACTTGACACCCTTTTTCATTAAAGTTCTGAGAATATGGACTTTGTCAGCAAAATGCTGAACAAACTTGGAATAAAATTGCACAAGGCCCAGGAAAGAGCGCAACTGCTCCTTGTCACAAGGTGATAGTGCATTATTGATGGCATCTAATAACTTTGATATTGGTTTTACTTCATACATAGATAATGTATGCCCTAAATAATCAATTTGTTTAACACCAAATCTGCATTTTTTGACCCCTACTGTAAGACCTGCATTTTGCAACTTTTTTAGGGTTTGTGTCAGTATAGAATCGTGTTTAGTGCGATTGGTTCCCCACACTAATACATCATCTTGAAAAACTAACACTTTGGGTAATCCCGCCAATAACTTACACATTACTCTTTGGAAAACCGCTGTGGCGGATGCCAATCCAAAAGGAATCCTTGTAAACTAGAAGGCTCCTTCGGGAGTGATAAGTGAAGTGAGGTGCCTTGAGGTGGGATGCAATTTGATTGTTGGTAAGCATTGGAGAGATCGATCAGTGAAAAGTAGGTAGCATCAGTTACAGAAGACACCATTTTGTTAATATGAGGTAATGGATATCGGTCAACAATTGTATTATTATTAAGATCTCTCAAATCAATGCACATGCGCAGGTTACTGTCTGGTTTGCGTGCTAAAACTACTGGACCAAACCATTCCAATGACTCAATAGGTTCAATCACCTGCGCATCACATAACCTCTGCAACTCTAACTTTAATTTTCCTCTAAGAGTCAATGGAACATTTCTCGCTTTATGCACACATGGAATGTTACTGGACTTTAACACAATGCGGTGTGGAAATTTGTCTAAACAACCCAATTTCTGTTCAGTTTTGGAAATTTGGTCCACCATTTGTCTTTCTCAATATCTTCAGTGACCAAGACTTGTTGGGGATGATTAGGGTCTAAAGTATTGCCCAGCATTTTTTGTTCACACCAAACCAACAATGCTCTTCCTTTTTCCACCACATATACTTTGCTTGTTGCTGCCTTACCCTTGTGAGTCAACGTGCACTTGAAAAAACCTAATAATGGAAGTTTAATACCACAGTATCCCACAGGTTCCACATCCGGCACATTCAACTGTTGACATCCTACTATTTCACACATTTTTTTATCTATTATTGTATAGGGGGAGCAAGAGTCTGCCCAAACCGTTATTTTGGTTCCATTGCTACCTAAGTCACATTTGGGTGGATTGTAGCACTCTGAAACATCATTAACAACATCATCACAAATAACCATGACTTCAACTTCCCCATCATTGTCAGAAATATCTTCTTCTGAATTCTCTCTAGTGACATTCACAGGGCTTTTCAATTTTGGGGTGGATAATGATCTGGCCTTGCACATACGTGCTAAATGACGAATCCTTTTACATTTATAACATTTCTCCTTAACAGCAAAACATTTGTCTTTATCATCAGTATGTCTAGTACTACCACACCTGTAACATACCCTGTTGTTTCTGGATACAGTGGTTTTAGTGTTACTTTCCTTTCTACTACTATGCTAACCTTTTTACCGTAGTTTTCTTCTAGAGCTTTGATCACCTCAATGTATTCATCACTAAAAATAACTTCATCGTACTGTAGACTTACATCCACATCCTCTTTTTTACTCCCTTCTTCGCTCTCTTCTTTGCTCTCATTTTCACTGGTATTCTCCTTAATGATTATCTGTTTCTTATCATTACCAATGGGTAGAGTTTTCAAAACTTTCCTACCTTCTACTCCTAAATTATGTTTTAGTAATGCCACTTTTCGAGAAGCTATAAAATCCTCTCCACCTCTAGCCTCTAAATAAGTTTCAAACGACTCTATCCAGTCTTCCCACGGTAAGGTGGGTTCCCCAGGATTTTGTAAAAATTTGGGTGGAGCAGTGAGAGATGACATGTCCATAGTGACTGTGCTACTTGACTGTAATCTAAAATGTGCTTATTACTATTGTTATTCCTAATCAACACTCTATTAGTGTCCTAACAATGCAGAAAATATGTGCCAACAATAGTTATGCATGTTATAGTGTTCTGGTGACTGACCAATAACTGTTCACTAGTCCTGATCTAAGATTACCTGCAAAAAAAAATTAACACAATTGATGCGGTCACCGTTGTCCATGTAGCTGTAGATAGTAGAAATCTAACGATTGTACCTAAAAGGGCACAGTTCCCTATATGGTACTTTTCTTATTTGCTCCCCTTAAAAAAAAAAAACTTCCTTCTTCCTTGCTGAAGTATTCAGTTTCTGCCTGCTGTTCCCTTCTCGGCGCGCAGCTCCGGCAATGTTACTGTCTCTCGTGTTTGGTTGTTATGGCAACCTGCCGCTATTCCTTGCAGGATATCAGCATACGCCGCACGTTACCACGCAGCGCGGCACCCACACTGCCTTGCGCTAGTGACACGTTGGGGTTCAGGAACTGCACATCTCCTCACTGTGAAGCGCAGCACAATCTTTGAAATGGAGGCATTAGCATCGCGAGGAGCAGCCAGTGAAAATTTTTTAAAAATAACATGCGCTCACTTTTAAAAATAACTTGTGCTCCCGGTCCGCAGCAGTCTCGGAGCAAAATTCAGATAACCAAGTTCACGAGGCTATCCACACTGGCTTCCTCACTCCTAGTCAATGCTCCTCGGCCCCCTTCTTCCTTCGCTCCGCTCGGTGCATACCTCACACAATCAGCTCCAACGTTTCCGTTTCTACACACTCTGAAATTACACCTGCAGCATCGGCACTTCCCCTGATGCAGGCCCGCATCTTGTTAATTGGTGCCTGTCAGTATCAGTCTCGCACAGCAGCGTGTTCTCTTTAGCAATGTAATGCCACAGCCAGTAGTCGGTATCAATAAATACCAGTTAAATAGTAATCGGTCAAGGAGTTGTCATCTCACTCCATTGCTCGACCAGTCTGTCCTCTGGGAAGGTACATCCCACCCTCATCGCCACTTTTAAGAGGCGCAGACAATGTATTTAGAAGTAGCAGCTTTATTCAAGTATATAGGAACAACCTCCAGACACGTCCTCTGTCAGCAACTGCCAGTTCACCTCTGCCTGACATCCTTCAGAACTCTAACACATTCTGGTTTCCTAGGCAGGAATGCAGTGCATGTTGCTAAGCCACCATATCAAGACATAACAGTTAACTGCACTATATGTGTCCAGGGTCTGCAAATTAACTGCTACTATTGGGCCTTCAGCGCTGATTGCTCCACCCACTTAAGTAGCCCTTTAAACATGTATGAGGCCTGCCGATGCAGACCCTGTGTATATAGTTTTAAACTGCTGTGTCGACTAGGGGTGGGTGGAATTTGCGGAATTAACCTTCGCAAATTATCGCGAAAATGTTTAAAATTATCGCAAACAAGCAGAAATATCGCGAAGATGCGGAAGTTTTTTTCCGGCATGTTCGCGAGATTTTCTGCATGGTTGCGGGTCGCCAACTTACCCATGTGGTTGCTTGCGGGCGCAGCCATCTTGTTTTGAGTTGTTCTCGCGGTGCATGATCGCGAGAAGAAAGACGTGATCGCGCGACGCATGACGTCACTGCGGGCGCGAACTGTCGCGAGACAGCGCAAATGGCTAAAAACAATACAACATCTCATGGAGAACGCGACCGGATCAAGAAAACTTGTCGGCGAACGCAGGGATTCAGGTAAGGCGATCGCACGCGCGCGAGAATGTATTATTTTACAGCGCGAGCAAGAAACAAATTATCGCCAAGCTGCGGAAACCGGAATTTTTGACATTTTCGCGCTCTCCGCGGAACGCAAAAATGTCAAATTATCGCAATTTCCGCGAACGGAACGAAATTTTCGCCCAGGCCTAGTGTCGACCTGGAAAGTTAAACCACTTGCCAGGGCCAAATCATCATTTTTATTACAGATAGGTCGCTCCTAAGGTAGGCCCTGGAGAGCCCATAGTCAGGGTGCAGTGTTTTTCAAAAGTAGGACATGTACTTTTTAAGTTGCACATGTCCTAGTAGTGATAAACTCTTAAGTTCATTTTTCACTACTGCAAGGCCATCTTTCCCATAAGTTAATATTGGGATTACCTTATTACATTTTGTCAGTGGAATTTCCAAATGGGAAGAGATGGGACCCACAAGTTTGATGTCTCAGGAATCACAATTTAAAAACACAATTTATGGGGCAGTTGGATTTGAAATAGCAACTGAAAAAAGTTGTTCTTTTGTTACTGTAACCATTATGTGTCTTCTTCCTGTCTCTGAATACACACCTGAGGTGGGTGGCAGCTAGCTGTGTGCTTTCCCTCTAGACAGCCACACACACAAAGGATGCTATGGTGTGACTGATGGACCATCCACACCCTGTTGGGCCATCCTGGGCAAGATGGAAGAGAGGAGCTGACACACCTGGAAGGGCTGTGTCCTGTCCCCACATAAAGGGCTGCATACCCCCTGTAGTAAATCAGCTGACAAGGCAGGAAAGGCAGGGACCTGTGCATCTCCTTGAAGTATCCCCCACTTCAAAGGCTCAACTGGGTATAAGTACTAGATCTCTAACACCACCAACTCAGGACACTTCTGTAAGTGAGGGCATACTGTGCTGCTGGAGGGACTGCCACTCTGCTAGACTGCTTTAGTGTGCTTCCCTGCTGCCCTCTTGCCTGGGAGTGTGAAGGACTGGACCTGCATTTCTACATCCCAGAATCTAAGTATCCCCAAGAGCTTGTTGACATGCCTCCTGTTCTGAAGTCTCAGGGATATCAAAGACTTCTCTTCAACCTACAAGCAGCACCTGGACTGTGCTTGGTGCAAGTCCTGCTCTGCCAAGTGGTATCAAGTGAGTTCTGGGCCCTTAGAAGTGAGTATAAAATGCTACATCTACCAGAACCCATGCATCAACACCATTTCTACGATCAGAATCGATGCATTGCTGCCATTACAGGAACCCTCTCGTACTTGAACCACCGCATTGTCTACGGAACCGCAACTTCGGTACCGATATATCACTGCCACTGCATGGAGAAGATCAATGCATTGTCTCTACAGCATGAAGAAACCTAGCGTATGTATCACATTCGGAACCATAGCACCTTGGAACGGGAAACATCCTTTACCACGCAACCATTACAAAGCGGTATGGTTACATCGTGGTTTTAACAACGCAAGTCGTTACACCGACTTGCACTGGAGGGCGCTGTAGGATAAGGAATAGTGTGAATTACTTTCCAACACCTTCCCTACTGTACGTAGACTGGAGTTGGAATAGTAATTCACACTATTCCTATGTCCAGAGCCCTCCAACGCAAGTCGATGTAACGACTTGCATTGTTAAAACCGCGATGTAACATACCGCGTTGTAATGGTACGCGTTGTTACATCATACATCCCCTTGGAACAGGTGCATCGCTCATGGAACTAATGCATCACCAACTTTGTGTGGAAAAATCCGGCACATCACCCCAACTGCTTGGGGATCACCGATCCATCGCTCGACTGCACCCCATATCTCGTTGTTTGGTACCAGAATCAAGGTACATTTGCTCAGAAGGCCCTGAGTGGGTCCTGTATCCAGCACATGCTCCATCGTGGATGGCCTGAACTCTTGACTTTGTACTGGTCCATTATGACCAATGAACTCTTTAAGCGCTAAGGAATTTTTGGGATTTAATCTTTAAAAATTCATATCCCAACTTCTACTTATTGGAGTTTTGTTGTTTTGGTCTTGGTTTATTTATAAAAGTATTCTTTATTTTCCTAATCTGGTGTGGAGTCCTTTTGTGGTCTTTTTACTGTGCTAGTGTTTGAAGTGTTGCCCAAACACTTTACACATTACCTGTTCATTTAACCCTGCCTTCTCTGTTCCAAGCTACCAGAGGGTAAGCACAGAATAATTTATGGTGTGTGGTGACTTACCTTGACTAGGATTGTGGTTCATGCTTGGACAGGGTGCAAACCTCTGGCAACCAGAAACCCAATTTCTAACACTCATTGTAACTCTTTCTCTTCAAATAACCTTCTGACTCTAAACACCAGGTATATCTGTGAAAGAGTGTGTTCTAACACTACTCTTTGTATTTTTATTTTTGACCACACCATTGTTTTCTATCTCTGCTGTGAGTGAGTTTCACTTAGTGAATCCCAGCCACTGTAAGCTTCTGTAAAATGTCTTTGAGTGCGAACCATCAATACCCCCCTTTTAAAATAAGGTCCACTTCTGAACAGCTTGGTCAAGGTGCTCTGTGCTGGTTACAAATTAACATGCGCACATATGCTTGCACATGTGTGCATGTTGAGTGAGTGGAACATCTGTTGAACTCAGCCCGTTATCTATGCTTAGGTACAATGTCGCAATGGTACCTTGAGTAAATTGTTTACGCTTGTACAGGCCTTGTGATGTAATTGGCCATCCAAAAATAAATATCCTAATTTCTTTGGGACAGCAGAGTAACTCTGTAGTGCAGTACTGTGTGCTTGTATTTTCACAATGAATTAGTAGAGCTTTTGCTGTTTCAAAATAAAAATTTTGCATTGGCTCAACATAGAGAAGAGATGAAGGTCCTGGGTGCAAATATAACATTAATATGGTCACATTTGCCTTCCTTCATGGTTTTTCAGTACTTTCCTGAGTGAGCCCTTATTCGAATTTTGACCTAGAACTATCCTGCTCGGCCAAGTAAATTAATTTGCTGACCAGTAGGCAGATCAAAGTCGTTCCCAGATAACTGGCCCTTTGGAGAGTAATAGCCTTCTACTGAGAGAGAAAGAAGGTGGGGGAGACATCGGTATGGGCTAATTAACTCACATTTACTGACAAGCTGGAACATACCCTTTTTCTCAGGGACAAAGGGGGAGCAACCAGACAGCTGGCACAACTCACAGACAGGATTTCCTTTTGAAGTTTTAGAGAGAAGGAGATATTTTGCTGTGACAGTTTGGGGTTGAGTAACAGGCTCTGGGAGAGCAATATCCGACCAAAGCTTGAATTCACCATCTTGGAAAATCCCTATCTGTTGTGCAGGGGAATGATGTGGCATCTTTGAATTGAGCAGTGATACCCACCTTCAATAACTCTTCACCACCACTTGTAGACCCCTACATAAGGTACAAACTCTGAGAACTACTTGGAATTACAGAAAAAGATGAAGGAAGGAACATGCATGAACAGCACACCAACTGGAGTTGTGGTACTTGTTCTTTCCTGGTGGATCCTTGTCTCCAGAGACAGTGGCACTGGCCTCTCCACTCCCTCTTCAGGATAGAGGATGGAGTAATGACCTTGGACTAGTCCTCTGGTGGCCATCCTTGGAAGCAGATCCCCTAATGTCAGTTAGACACACTGGTACCCTGCAAGTTGCCACAAGAGTGTGGTCTTGGAGCATGCAGGTAGCCAGTATAACCTACCTTAAAGGCCTATGGCATGCTGCTGCAGCATGATCAGGGATAAAGGAGATTACCAGGAACTCAGACAGAAGAGCAGGTCTTGTGTTCTGCACAGCTCCTTTCATCTTCAAGGAGGCAGCTGGGAGATGCAAAAGAGCCCTACACTATCAAATGAGGTTATCAGCAGCTGAAAGGACTGGAAGGCCAGCCCATGGGCCATCATGCATCAGAGGGAGATCAGTTAGAAAATCAACTCCAAGACAATCCAAACATTGTAGAAAGCAGAATGTGCTAAGTGAATACTCCACATGGCTAGAGCCTGTCATCAAGAACACAACACACCTAACCCCATTAATACCAGCCAAATGAGCTCATTTTTGTTGTGCCTTTCTAGTGGGTCCTCGAGGTTGTCGGGCATAAAAACTGTTCACTTCAAGTAGTTTTATTGATGAGCCCCTGGGGAGGACTAATGGCCTGGGGGGGAACCAGCCAAATAGTGGACAAGGATCTTTTGTATTCTCCTGGTTTTTCCCTGGGGATGTCCAATGACAAGTTAGATTAAACATCAAGAGATACATTTTCAAATGTGCCCTGCCAGCACAATGTTTCTGTACATCCTCTTTGTTTTTTGCACTCCATGGCATTTAGTATTACAGATGGGCTGCAGATGCATCTGCAGCCCATTGAATAATACAGATTCTTGTCGTACTTTAGAATTTGGGACCGCGTAGGAGGCAGGGCCCTACCCCTGCCTATTCCGGTATTAGTGAACCGCCAATGGTTAATGCGGTTTGTACAAGTGCTTTGTGTAACGTTTTAGCTATGAATGCACTATGTATACGTTATTATACATCACTACGTGGGTTCCATCTTAGAGCGGTGGCCATCTTATGGTTGCCCTCACATAGGCTACGTATCATGAAGCAAATACGGGCCTTTTAGAGCACATGTACTTTCCTTTGACTTTTCTGTGACCTGGGCAGCTTGGCTCCGCTGCCCCAGGTCAGTCCGGTCTCACGAGCTCCCCGTCCTCTGGCCACCTGTGATTAGCATCAGGGCTTGACACACCATAAAGCCTTTACATTAAACACGAGCCTCCAGCTAATCTCTTTCACACCTGACTGTTCCTGCTTTATGGCTTGTTTTCCAAACAGGAGATGCTCATGTTTATTGGGGCCTATCGATATCTGATGTGGGATCTGAGCCTTGCTGGGTAAATAATTGTGGGCTGGTTTAACTGGAATGTGGGATGGTCATCATGACTCTGCCTTTTCGTTTGTAATGTATACATGTAATGGCCATATCGTAAACCAAGGAATGTGTGCCTGAAGCAGGATATTTTGTATTTAAGGAGAAGCCCGTTTCTGTGATTTTTAGCAGTCTCCTGAGAACATACACGCTGTTGTACTTCTAGGATACCTGTAATTGGTCTGCAGCCAATAAACTGATCTTTGACTTCACCCAGAAGACTCTGTGTTTCTGTAGGTCTGAAACAGGAAGAACCCGAAGTCATAGGGTGTGTTCCACTGCACCACTGGGCTTAAAATTCCCAGTACTTCATTCTGCTGGTGCACATGCAGTGTAAGCCCTATCTCATGGGAACTTTCCCTTATTTGCAGGAGGCATGGTGGATGGAAGTAGCTGTCTGGGGGTGCACTGACTGTGCACACATAGGTAGCACATAGTCAGCATTCCCTCCCAAGGATGTCCTTTGGAAGAGGAGTAGGTTGGGTCCTATAGAACACCCAGACACCCTCATGCAGGTGGGTAGAGTCACTTATTGCACCCACCTGCAGGTGGATCTCTGCCCTTCTTAGAATTTCAGGCCATATCACAGCCTTGAAAGTGCCAGGTAGACCGGCAGCTCCAAACAACTGCTCCACCTTTCACTAATGCATTACCTCCGTGGGAGGTAGGAGATCACAGTTGCACTGGGGGCAGTTCATTCACTGTGACAGGAAATACTGACTCAGTCTGCGCCCTGTGCACCTTCATAAAAGGTGCATTGAAGCCCAGGCCAGGTTGGTGCACCCTAACTATGATGGGACCCAAGAGTGCATTGTGTTCCACAATTGATTCATGGAGGGGCAACCCAGTGCATACTCTTTAGTCCTAGGTGAGACTATGCACTCACTGCGGAATGTGCCTGAGACCAAGTAGAGGATCTGCAGAAGCAAGTACTATAAAAATCCAATGGATTCCTGCTCCCCAAGAAGTTCAGAACACTGGGGGCACTATAATGCACTGTCAGTGACCACACCAGCAGGGAGAGGAGAGCACATTCCCCCACCACCTAGAGCACACAAGGAGAGACAGAGACCTACCCAGGTGGCTCTACTACTTGCACTTCAGGTAGTGTGCCGGGTGGTAGAAAAGGGATTTAGCTGTGTATGCTGGGCCCCTCATGCAGCAGCTGCTAAAAATACCTAGGTGCCCCCACAGAAGGGGCAGGGTAACTCAAATCATAAAAGGAAAAATTGCACCAATGGGGGCTTGTGTAAAAAAATTAAAACACAAAAAATATATATTTACCGGCATGGCAACCTTTGGAAACAAGCTTGTAGACTAAGGAAGCACCCCATAAGGCACTGGGGCTGCCAGAGCCAGAAATTGACCTAATAACAAAAAATAGTTCCCAAGACGAAGCAAGGCACAACTGATGAGTTGCCTATGCTCTGAAGGCTGCCAGGGCAGGAGCCGTACTTCAAGTTTGCATACTATTGTCCTAAGTTTCATGGGGGTTACACAGATGGGAGAGTTTTTTCCTAAAATCAAGCAATCTTGGAGGGGTGATCTTTGCTATTTAATACCTCTAGAGTGCATGGATTTATTTTCCTAGGTTTAGTGGCTGTTTTGTATCCTTAGCAAAGGTAGAAGTGAGTCTCTCACACTACACTATTTTGAACATTAACAACTGCATTGTTGGTAGTAAACAACTGTGTATATTGTGTTAAATTATTGAAAGATTGTAATATCCTGAAGTGGTGCAATGTTCATTTGCACTATGTTTGACTCTATATTTCACCTTGTTATTGCGAGGACAAGATGATAAGGCCAGAAAATCTGACTTTAATTTATGTGCCAAGTCACAATGTGTTAGGTTCATGGAAGGTCATGTGTTTTTAGGGTTCAGGGCTTGATGTTGAACACACCATTATAGCTGGCACCTGTGCAGGGGTTGCAGTGGTTTACGTGACCTATGGGATCTTACATTAGTGTAACCTCTGTTGCTTGTGAACCTTATAGAGGGTGTCACTAGAGGCATTTCCAAATGCCACGCTGTACATATTTCTTAGGTATAGTGTGTGATAAAGTCATTTTTTCTCAAGAAAAAGCACAGACTGGACAAGAGTTTATTTAGTGTTGTTAGCTGCAAGTGTCTAGTCCGCAACCCCTCGCCTGAGAAAGCATGGAACTGCTATGACTTGCTACACTGAAAGTCAAATGGTAACAAGGCGTCCTTGGTGTCCAGTCGAGTGGTCCATAATACAGGGGTCTCAGGACACAATACTGCTGTTACAGTTCAAGCCAAGTGCCCTCTGTCTGCTGTTATACCCTCTGTTCTGGATTGCCTGCCGCATCAACGCCAACATATCCAATTAATCAGAAGAATGAGTACTTAAAATAATTCTTTTGAAACTATTGCAAATTCCTGCTCCAATTGTGTACATTATGTAATGGATGTGTTTGGATTCAGCTGATGAACTTTCCTTCATTTTCTTGCCTTACTTTGACTACTCACAATATGCTTTTAAAGATTACGTTTAATTTACCCTTCAACTCATCTTTCTTTATCTTATTTTGGCACTGGTAGTTTATACTCATAAATCTGGCTCCATCTCTTTTTTCAGGGGGTGGATACGTGTAAGCCCACACATTTGAGTAACTATACACTTGCATTTTGTGAATAACCCAAAGTATTACAATTATTCCAAATTACATGTGTAAATTACTCACAAATGGAAGTTACCTTTGTGATAAGTCCCCACAGATTCTGACAGATTCCTCCATTGGTTGGTGTTCTGTGACTAAAAAACTCATCCCTGAACCTTTCTTATATTTCTTTTTTAGTGTACAAACAAATGTTTTCAGAAGATCTCACAAGATTCATGCAGCATAATGCTCTTTTTTCATGTGGTTTAGGACATTGCCATAAATCACTTTAAGGGGTAGGTTGAAGGTTTTAAATTCCACCCTGTACCAAACAGGAGAGCTATTGTTTTGATCTTCTTTAAGAGAAAATACAATCCTAGTGAGATATGCTGGCAACAGCTTTCACTATGGTGTTTGTAATTACAAGTAGATTAGAACAATGTTATTCTTCTGATTAATATAATACAATTGTCCATCTCGGCTATAAGTATAGCTTGTGTCGCTTTTGCTCCCTCTGGCTTATCAAGAAAAAGACGGCCTTGGCATGACTTTAGATGGTAACCATGATGTCATGTGTTTGATACTCTGATGGCATGTGGGATTCAAAAAATAAGCCAAGATTGTAAGTTTCTGTTTCTCTGAAATTGTTAATGAGTTTTTACTTAACTACATCTATCTCTGCCCTTCTGTTTGTCCTAAAGCCTAACTGCCTCTGTCCTAGTCTTTTCTGTTGTTACTTCTATTCCTGTAAGTAGAGAATGACAATGTAGCACTTTTAATAATAAAAATAGAAAAGCTATGTAAGAAATGTGGCAGTAACTTTTGCAGTCTTGGAGATCCTGACCTGCTTTTTTAAAAAGAACTCTAATCTGAGCTCTTTTTGATTTTAATGGCATAACCACAGCTTTAAAAGAGTATCACGAACTGAATTGATGACTTGAAAACACCAGCTGATCACTAAGGGCCTTATGTAGGTGGGCTTGCATTTACCACTTCATAGATACCGAATCATACCGATTCGGTATTTATGAAGTGGTAAATGCAATGTAGGTAATGAGTCGGTAAATATTACCGATTCGGAACAATTCGGTAATTACCGAATCGGTATTTACCGATTCGGTAATGAGGCATACCTTCCCATTGAGGGGAAGGTATGCCTCATTACCGAATCGGTAAATACCGATTCGGTAATGGGGGAGCACATGCAAGGGTGGCAGGGTGTCACATTGACACCCTGTTGCACCCCTGATTCGGCCATGTGTGCACATGTGGCGCACATACATGCCCTAAGGGCATGTATGTCTGCCACATTGCACACTTAAACGTGCACAAAAATGCTTTTTGTCACCTATTCGTCATTTACCACCAACCTTTGGTTGGTGGTAAATAACGAATCCCCACACCCACCACACACTCCCCCTACATCTCATTTCATGATTCGGTATTTACCGAATCGGTAAATTTACCGAATCGGTAATATTACCGAATCATGAAATTCTCCCCCTACATCTCAAAAGCCAAAATACCGGTCGGTAACGGTATAATTACCGAAAATCGGCCGTTACCGACCGGTATTTGGCTTCCTACATGAGGCCCTAAGTGTTTAGATTCAAAACCTTAACTGTTATGTTAATTCAATCCACAGGTACCAAAACTGATCTTACTCTGGTAGAGGCTGTCTTTATATTGGACGTGGTGTTATGCTTGACTTACCTACTGTATGAATGTTTACAATGGCCTGCCCCAACTCTGAGATTTTGTTATCAAGATATTCATGCATCTTTTGACATGATACTGGAAAGTGGGAAGTGATTACTTCAGTTCAGTTCAGTTCATAATCTTTATTTCCATCAATGAGACCACAAAAGTCCATTACAACAATACACCATTGTGGGGTAGATACACCCTATTACCATAATACTTTGTGTACGTACAAAATTATTTAACATTGATAGTTAAGGATTTTAGAACCGCATAAAAGTTAAGAAGTTCACTAAAAGCATAAATGCATTGTATTCATTAATAAACCACACATATTATTCTTAAAATGCTTTAAAAATATCGCTTACCATAAAAATATCCTAAAGTGAACAATTAATAAGAAAGAAGAATGTAAATCCTCGAATGGCCGTAAAGTGATCAACATAAGAACTGTCAATGATGCATCGGTATATGCAACACTAATATAAGTATTAAAATATAAAATTCGATACCTATGACTGAAGATATACCAAACAGAAGTTTGAATTAGACGTTACTTGTCGAGCTGCCAGTATAAAATTATCCTAACCATTTATATATCGGCTTGCTCAGTTTGCTAATCACTGAGTTGGATGAGCTTAGAGCTCTTAATCATTTTCTCATGAATTAACCACATCCAGCTTAGGAATTTAGCAGTGGCTATTATACATAATTTGTTTGTATTGGTCAGCAATATTCTCATTGCAATGGAGCTACACCTGGTACCCATGTTTCTACACAAGGGTTTCAACCATTTGCTCCGCGGTGCCTTATAGGCCGGGCAGACAAATACAATATGCCAGTAGGTTTCCTCAAGTTCCACACACAATTGGCACTTACTATCATTTAAATTGTGCCATTTGCATGTGAAAGAATTCACTGGTAATGAGCCCACCCGGAATTGAAAATAGAGTTGTCTATCTCATGGTTTGGATATAAAATACCAGAAGGGTTCATACTGGGGATAGGGCTTGAACTCCAAAAATGTACCCAACACCCTCACACTCTCTGTGACTTGGATACTATTCTTCACAACCATAGACCAATAAAGCTCTTTTATTTCTTTTTATGAGGGAAACCGTTGGCCCTCTGGGTCATCCCATAAATGCTGCACACTTATGTTAACCAGTATGTTTTTGACCTTTTGCAACCATATCATTTTGCATGAGGTGTCAGCTTCCCAGAAGTCTTTAAGGGCGGTGGCGTAGTGCCATAGCTCAGAGTGGTCCATAATCTTTGCCGAAACGCTATTGGGTGAAACCTAGCTATCTCTTCCAGTCTATTCCAGCCTATATCATAGTATAGAGGCTTGAGTGGAGTGTTCTGGGGTAGACCAGTGATGCTTCTCATAAATTTGTTTTGAGCTAGAACTACTGGCATCAAGTTTTCAAACCCCAAATTTCGGCGCCGTATAATCCAGAAGCTAAGACTTTGGTGTAATAGATCTTTGGAACAGAATTTATGGGCTTGGTTAATGAGGACTTGTGTTCCTTCAACAATGCACCAGATAGTTAGGGAGGTTTCAGGGTCATAGATTCTATCTGGGGATTCCAGTTGAGTTTGTTTCAAAGCGTGATTCCTAGTTAGTTAAAGCATCCGTTTGGTTAAGATATTCATTACTTAGGGACACTCTCCCCTTAATAGCCTGATGTTAATGGAGTATCGTAAATTTGGTTTTATCTGTGTTTATCACAAGGCCACGGGCTTCGCAGAATTCTTCAAACCTCATTAACGCCCGTTGCAAGGGTATCATCTGCAAACATAAGTATGGGTGTTTTTATGCTTGTGAGAGTGGGTGCATCGGTCGGGAATGTGGAAAAATAGTTGACAACCCCATTAAAGAATAGTGAAAATACTGTTCGGGCCATTACACACCTTTGCCGGACCCCTTTAGATACCGGGAATTGATTAGTGATGTTACCCTGAATACCCAATCGAACCTGGGCAAAATTCCCCTTGTGAAATATCACCACAACAGATAACAGTTCTAGAGGCATCCCTAGATCCTTGAGGACCCACCAAAGTTTGTTACAGGGGACCAGATCAAAAGCAGATTTTAGTTCCACAAAAGCAGCGTAGATGGTGCCTCCCGCCAGCATTAGAACACACCAATAAATTAATACAATGCAAAAGACCTGGTCGACCATACTCACATGGGTGCGGAATCCTGCCTGCAGTGGAGTCAATATATCATTGTCAACAATCCAATCCTGGATTCTATTTAACATCATTCTTGCTATTATTTTTTGTATGGCGTCAATAAGGCATATTGGCCTCTAGTTACCAGGGCTTGAATGATCACCTTTTTTGTAGATTGACAAGATCCCTGCACCCCTCCAGGAGTCAGGAACGGAAGCCCCACAGGTTATTGCATTTGCCAGCAGCAGTATATACTCTTGCCAGATGGCCCTATCATATAAAAACAAATCTGCCGGGACACCATCGGGGGCCTGGGTCTCTTCCGCTGGTAACTGAACCCAGCGCAATTTTGAACCTCCCCCATGTCAAAGTGCAATACAGCATCATAGGGCGGGGTTGAAAAGGTTCTTCAGTTTTTCCCTCTGCCTCTACAGTGAACTGTTTGGCAAAATGTGAGACCCACATTTCAGGAGCTACATGATTATGCGGTGATGGTGCTTGCCTCCCTCTGCCCCATTTTACCAGCTGCCAAAAGTATTGAAGGTTTTTCCCTAGGCTAGCCTGGTAGAGGTCTAGCGATCTCAATTTGTCCCAGTCCTTTTTAGCTTTATACTTAATGGCTTTACACTTCTGACGGGTTAGCTTGATAGTGGCCAGATCTTTCTGTTTGATGGCAGCCGCCAATGACTTGTAAGCTTCCCTACAATCTTTGTTGTACCAGTTCACTTTGTTTCCCTTCTGCTTACTAAGATGACTAGATGGTTGTAAAAAAATATTTCTTGATTTTACCAAATAGGTCTTCGTGGGACCTAGTAACATTTTTATTTGACTGGGTCTGGGTGGTAATAGTTTGTAACTCTGCCAGTGTGTTAATGATGTCTGCCCTTATGTCTAGGAGTGTTTGTTCACTTTCCACTAGCTTTTTCCATTTAACCCTCCTCATGTCATTACAGAGCAGGGCAGTGCTAGTGGAACAGAGCATTTTTGGGGTTGGCAGCAAACTAGGTCCTGGAGCTTTCATTTTCAGTATTAAGGGATTGTGATCACTTTCAGATCTCTCCTGAACCTCCATGTCGATAAGGGAGGACCAGTGTTCCAGATTAATAAGTATATAGTGATACAGATCATACTCACACCATTGTTAAAGGTATTAGAGCACTGCTTATCTGAAGGAGTTCGCCCATTTACTGCCCTGAGTCCTCTCCCCATACAAAGGGCTTTAAGTTGTAATGCTGCCTCAGTCCATCTCTTGATTGGGGGCAGCTCTAAGGAGCGGATGCTCCATTGTGCATCTTCTTCTTCAGTAAGTTTGCTATCATCATGGTCAAGGGGCCCAAAGGTAGTGTTAAAATCCCCTGCAATTACCAGGTCAGGGATACCAGTCGTCCTTTCCGAAAAGTCCTCTAGAATGGCAACTGTGTTAGACAGTTTTCCACCCGTGATTTCCCTGGCACAAACGTTAAAAACTATTAACTAGCCATTTGGGTTAATCCGAAGACAAATAGCCATAATATATTCGGGCTGTCGATGTGAACTTCATGGATTCTATTAAACAGGTCCTGTTTTACCCAGATTGTTAGCCCTGCTAATGGCCTACCCCTCTGCCCTTGAATTGAAGGTTTATGAAAGTTAAGGTATCCTAAACTATGTAATGGATTTGTGGAACACACAGATATCGTGGACTTCGATTGATTCTGACCAGTTCTGGGACTCTAGTTTCTACTGTAGTCCTGCAATGTTCCACGAAATGTAAGATAGCTTGGCTGGTTTTGGGGAGGTTACCAGGTCTGAGCTGCCTATT
Source organism: Triturus cristatus (assembly GCF_964204655.1). Taxonomy (NCBI): domain Eukaryota; kingdom Metazoa; phylum Chordata; class Amphibia; order Caudata; family Salamandridae; genus Triturus; species Triturus cristatus. The sequence goes on along the minus strand of NC_140589.1, from coordinate 538,618,784 downwards.
AATGCACATGGGGTGGGATCCTTGCTTTCCTTATTTGGGTAGGGAGTTGGGTGATTGACTAACCCATTGTTACTTAGATAAGTCCGATAATCAAAGGGATTTAGTCAGTCACATTGCTCTAGACCGCTAAGGGGGGGCAAATCTATTCTCTAGAGTCACTCCTACATTGCCTATGTTGTGTGGTTTGTCATGCTTTGAGTGCCCCCTCATAAGAGCACTAGTTTCTTACCATTGTGTGGGGGTGCCTATAGAAAAATGCATAGGATAGTGCTCTAATTTGTGTACCTTTAGGTGGGTCCCAAGTTCATAAATGGTCTAAAAAAGAATGCAATACATAACGATTATTAAAATTTAAAAACACACATTCACTCTCCAATGTTTTCTTGGTTGGTCCCAGCCACTCTACCCTTCTGGCTATTATAACTTGATTTTCCAGTGAAATCCCCCTTTTCTCCCTACAAGTTGTTTGGTTGGTTAACCAGTGCAGGGATTTATTCATAAGTTGGGCAGTAGTTTCGGACTGGTCCTCCCTCAGGGGTGGGACATTTCCCAGAATCAGTACAAGAGGTGATGAGGCCCGTGAAAGGTGTAGAGACTGATATGTGTTGAGAGGTCTCCCCGTTTATGATCTTGGCTGCTTAGAGCGAAACCCTTGCATGAAGATGCCCCTCATTATTACAGTCCCTTGGGCAAGACCCCCTCGCTGTGGATGCTAGGGGGACTGCTACTACTTCAGGACGTGAGCATATGCAAGAGCTTGCAAGAGCTTGCACCTTGATTATGCGTCGATCTACCCAACCCTTCAATGTGTAGCAATCTCTCCTCAATTTGCAATAGTTTAGTTAATAGGGCATTCAGGAGGACAGTAACCAAAGTCTCAAGTCGTATCCACAGTTCATCGTTGCCTCCTTGGACGAATGAAGTTAGAGTATCGTCATTGGCCGTAGGATATAGGATTGTATCCTTATCTCCAGTTCCTCTTTGCTCGGTGGGTTGTGACTTTTGTTTGGGCTTTTGCTTTTGAGGGACACCACCCCTTTTTCGTTTTACAGGTGGCTTACTGCTGGTGTCTAATGAGGCAGAAGCAACACGGCCCCTTGTGGCTATTTTGGCCTAGTAGAAACTTCAGCGGTGCCAGAATCAAGTGCCACTGAGGCCACAGGGGTTACAGGTGATACTATGTTCATATGCGTGGATGAGGAGGGCATGGGGGAACTAACCATGCTTATGCATCCAAGAGAGGAACGCTTCTGGATAGCGACAGAATCCAAGGAGAGTCACCTCTCTGTTAGTTCTATTTGGTGGGTCAAAACCGACTCAGCCCTCGTTAGGAAGGCGTCTAATGTCCCTGCTATTCCATCCCCAAATGAATGCTGGTATCTTTATGCTTAACGATTTACGTACACTGCACTTATGTGTGGAAAACAATATCAAAAGCCAGTACCTCACATGAAGAATCTTAAGGAGTCACAGTCCTATCCTACTGTTAGGGAGTGGACCCAGCCCAGCCTCCTCTGGGCTCTGTCCCACACCGCACGAGCCCTGAGTCGCTTTTAAAGCGCCTCCAGAAAATTGATGTTGGCGGGGACCGGATGCCATAGCAGATGGGGGATGGAGTCCCCGTGTGACGCTGGCTGACAGTGCTGGCAAAAAGGCAGTGAAGGGCCATTACTTTGTGGAACCAGATTGAAAACATGTTTAAATGTTCAACACGGATCACCCATGCAGTAGCTTAAGCTATGAACAACAGTTGCGTTGGTGTATTTCTCGCACAACACTTCTCATTTATCTCCTTAGAGAACACAATTGTTTAAATGTATCCCATTTTCTCTCTCCCCCTATGCAGCGCAGGCTTTTTCACCTATCACTGACGTGAAAGGGCCCACGCAGCTATTACAATAGTGAGATTTCAAGTATTTTGTGCTAAGTGGGTTACTAGATTCTTGGTTTAAAAGAAAATTAGCCGCAAAGCTTCATTCAATCTTTGGGGCAATTTGAATGAACAGCTAATGCCTAGCTTTAAATATATCAAGTAAAAATGTTAAGACAACAGCATTGTAATACACTCTAATATATCTACGCAGTAAAAAACTAAAATAACAAAGTAAAACCCCATAACCTAATAAACACACAAGAAATCAAGGTTGAAAGCCTGGCACCCACTACCCAGTCTAACCACAGCTTTCACAATGAATGCAAGTTTAGTTAATAGGGCATTCAGGAGGACAGTAACCAATGTCTCAAGTCTTATCCACAGTTCATCGTTGCCTCCTTGGACGAATGAAGTTAGAGTATCGTCATTGGCCGTAGGATATAGGATTGTATCCGTATCTCCAGTTCCTCTTTGCTCGGTGGGTTGTGACTTTTGTTTGGGCTTTTGCTTTTGAGAAATCAAGGTTGAAAGCCTGGCACCCACTACCCAGTCTAACTACAGCTTTCACAATGAATGCAATGGTTGCCATCTCTGAAAAATGTATAGAAACTGTCATGGTCCTCCACATAAACATCACGACATCCACTGCATCGTTTGGCATCAGCAACCATTTGCGATCACAAGAAATATTACAGTGAAAAGACAATATGATGAATACAGCCTGCAGAATTTTTTACTGAAACCTCAATATATTAATATTTCAATTTTCAGTGTTCAGATTTAAGATTCAGCTTTTAGCTTAGGGTTCAGAGCTTTACAATATTTTGAAACTTGCATATTCTGTGTACTTAAGGTGACTGCAACACCAGGTCCATGGTTCCTTGTCTAGTAAGGACATAGCTCTATATTGGGAGAGGGTTAGGAGAAATTGGGTTTTTGAGCTGTGCAGGTCTTTCGTAAGCTGTGGCTCTAACTAAAAGCAAGTCAGGGTTATGAGGCCCTTTATGGAGCTGATATTTGGGGCCATTGCAACTTGGAAATCCTAGAGAGCACAGAGAACATTTTCCTCAAATCACTATAAAAAATTCCTCAAAGTTCCCCACTCTTCCTATCCATATGGACCTAAATCTATGACCCAGTTCCAATATTGCGGCATTGATACTGATCCAATATTGGTTAAAAGTTTGGGCCACAGTGAGGTTGGAGCCCTACAGGCAATGGATTTGAGGCTTGCTAAAGGGTTCTTGTGCTGATAGGATTCCTTGGTGTGCTTTCATAAAGTCCTGGTTATATCAATGAGGCTTTAGGGGCTTTTGGTCAAACTCTCTTGATCTCCCTTGCAATGCAATGGAAAAGCTCAGTTTGGACTATCTGAATTTTGAGTTGGGAGTGAATATTTCAAGGTAAACCTCAGGTAGTCTAATACTTTTGAGTTTGGTGCATATCTATATATGATAACTAAACCCTCTGTGAGAGCGTTTTCTGTCAGGCTCAGAATGGGCATATTACTGTAAACTACGTTTACTTGCCATTCAAAAAAGGAGCTACATAGATCCTAACATGCCCAATTGGACGTGTGACTGCAGAGTCCAATGAGCATGTTTTATCCTTCTGCATGGTCTTCATAAAGCAACATGCCCATTGGATGAAGCCATTCTGTAAACTGATGGGCTTTAGGGATCGCAATGCAGTGCTGAGAGTATGTAGAACAAATACAAGTTGCCCGATTGTCTTTTCAATTGGTAAATGTTTGTCAGCAAGATGGCATGTGAGGCCTAAGAAAATCCACACATAACAAAATATGATTACCTATCCCAAGTGCTTCCCGAAGATTTTTATTTATTAGTATTGAAACTGTTACAGTTTGTTTTTATAATTTTTTTATCATTTTGTATTGTTTTATAGACAAATATACATCATTGATTGTATGTATTCTATTCAAGTATTATTGCCTTTTATGGTTTTATTCTGAACCGAAATCAATGAAGATTATGAAGTCATTTTGGTGCCAACCTCTGTTCAGTCAGGTAGGGTGAATGGATGCCGAATTGTGGCTCAATGGTGCATTTTCAGACACCCAGGCAACAGAGTGAGGTGGGGGCCTTTCTTAAGACCATGGAAGATGGAAACTATTGGGTTTTAAGAAAGAACAAAATTTGGGGGTCCAACACAAGCATGCCAGACACAGCCACAACTCAGCTCACCTGCATTTTTAGGTTCATCTTGGAAGGCTCTCCACTCATCCCTGCTGACTTGTCACTGAGTTGTCAAAAGGCCTTCATAACACTGGGATTTATCATGAGATGAAGATTTGGTACAGTTAGGTGAAATTAACCAAGTACCATAATTCTTAAAGTGTGCTTTTTGCAGTTGTTTCATTAAATATGTAGATGCATTGGCTTCTCACTGTGGTAATAGGACATCTAATTCTTTGCACCAGTAATCCAATATGTTGAATTATATTATGTTAATATTATTTTATGCTCAGTTATATTTGTTTGAGGGAAATATGCGAAGTCAGATCACCTTAAGCACCACAAGCTAGTAAACAAATTATAAATGAAAAGACAATTGATAATAAATGTTTAGAACACAACACTTGTTCAAGGAAACAAGTATGAGTCCATAAAACATCTGTTGCAAAGATTGTGTTATAGCTTTTGTATAGAGGAGTAGAAATGTGTCTCTTTCTTTCTAGTTGTGTGATTTTTCACTTTCCTTGGACTGTATTATGTGATAGTACCATGACTTTTTCTTCAGTGCCACCATGTGTGTGCTCTTTCTCTAAGCATATAGTTAGGCTATTAAACTTTCCAGTGATGTTATGGCATGTTGCACCAGAGGTGTGAAAGTTAATTGTCATATGTGGGCCTCAGTCTCTATTTATACCACCCACACTTATATCTAAAGTATATGTTCAAGAAATCTAATTAGTTGGTGTGGATGGTAGTCCACCACAAGTAGTAAAGCTACTAGCCTGAGGTCCTGAAAAAAGGCGTCCATAATTTAAACATGAGCTGATAAATTGGTAGCTATGGCACAAAGCAAACAGGCTTAGCTTAGAGATAATTTGCCAAGTGTTTTGGGGGACCAAAACTGTTAAAAAGTAGAAAATACAACACAATAAAATTATTATTTTAAGTAAAATTTAATAAACTAAATCACACAAAAACAACACCAATCTCACAAGAGGAACTGCATATGTGAGTTTCAGATGATTTAAGGAAAATATTGCAAAAAAGCCTTCAGCAACAGCAATAGAATACAGTTATGGTATATCGCAAACTAGGAACAATTTTAGGCTGACCATGATGGAGCGCAGGTCAGATACACCAAACAGGTTTGTTCCGTTTGGAAAGTTTTACATTGAGACTGAGGGCCTGATTTAGATTTTGGCAAATGGGTTAACTCCGTCACAAACTAGAGCATTATATCCAAAGGCACTTTTGATGCAGCATCTGTCATGTTTGTGATGATATAACCTGTCTGCCGAACTCTAAATCAGCCCCCTTAGTCCCTGATGTGGAAATTGAAATCCTCCAGGTTGCAGGCTGCATCAGATAAAGTCCTCTCAAAGTCAGATAGCCATTGGCCGAGGTTCTGCTGAAACCATTGTTTTTGGCTAAAATCTCAGAGGGGGGAAATCTAATTTCTAACCCACGGAAGTCCTTGAATAGGTTGGATTCTTTTTGAACTTTTGCCGCATCAAAATATTTATATTCAGACTTAATCACTTTCTCATAACTCAGAATCCTCCAGCAGGACAGGGTTGTAGGTTGCATCCAAGAAGGAGTTCCACAAGGCCAGATACCTTCTTGCCTAGGGCCTGTTGAAATTGATTTGATCCTGAGGAGCAGATCCAAGCAGGAGAAACCTATTTTTTCTGCACAGCAAAACCACAGCTTGGTCTGATTAGCTTGGATGGTTGGTCCCCTGTCCTCCGGAGTTATGGAAAGATGTTCTAAGTCCCCGTTTGTAAAGTTGCTAGGTGAAGTCTAGTTAAACACAGCCTTTAGTCCCAGGACCTCTGGAACAGCACTTGGAGGTCTGGACTTACTCCAGAAGAGGCTACAGTAAGGGCCCAGTCCAGTTCCTGTTGCTGCTGGCCAGCTGGGCACTTCAAGGAAAAGGCCTCTTACAGCTTGTTGTTTTTCTATAGCCACACAGGAGGTCTGCCAACTGACCATTGGAGTCCACTTTTTTGTCCTGGGTACAACTGGGAGAAGGTCCAGCCCTTCAATTCTCCTTACAGGTCTCAAACAGCATGTGCAGTCCTTCTTCTTTCCCACAGGTCCAGAGAGTGTTTTGAGGTGAGTGCCCTGGGATGCCATACTTATGATTGGCCCCAGCTAATGCACTGAAGTGACTTATGGCTCCTTCCAAATCAATGGGGAATACATTCCTAGGGACAAACCCTTCCCTCCTTTTCAGCAGTTCTCTACTGTACACAATCCCACCATGCACTTTACTCCCAAAATCTAAAATTGGGTAACCCTTCCTCCCTTGTACACAGCCTGTGTGTCCACCCAGAAGTGTGGCCATGGAAATGAGCAGTACCCTCTTCCGTGGTCACTGAAAAACAGTTCTGGGGTGGATCCACTCCTATGGGTTTTGGTGCCAGCCTGGCTGGTACAGCAAAAGTTGGCTTCTCCAAGTCTCACCGTACATTTACTTCTGAAAGGGCAGGCCCCTTTACATGTTAATTAACTAACCTAACTGATTTTCCTGCAAATGAAAGAAAACATCCCCCCACACCTAGGACATTGTTCCTGCTGTAAGAGTAGTTTTCAAATCTCATTAAGATCAAGCACTGGCTGAGCAGCTGTTGGAGTGCTACTATTAATTTCCCCCCAGAAGTTTCCGGAAGGGAAAAGGAAACTTTCTAAAAGTTACTATTCCTAAATATACATTTAAAATAGACGTTATCAGTGAATTGGGCATTTAATATCTATTAAAAATTGGGAATTGATTATTTTCTTGCTGGTTCCAGACCTGAGATAATAGAAACAATATTGTGATCTTTAATTTAGTTTTCTCATAGGACAACCAGAGTCTTTCACAGACAAAATAGCTTTTACTTTTGAATGTTTTGTCAGTGTCAACACAACATCTCACATAACCTTCTTCATATAATTTTAATTTTCCTCTCTGTAGTGACTGGAAGAAAGTATTATATTATACCTGTTATTTGGGAAGTTAGTCTGAGGATGGTCTGTTCCACATTTGACTATTTCTTAGCTCTACTAAAAGAGAGAGTTGCACTTGAGTATTTTGTAATGCTATTCTTAATTGGACTTTGTAACTCTTTTTCAATTAGATTGCCACACTGGTTTTATTAATGAATAATGTAATGTGCTTTAAATGCTAATGTATGTTCATATGGATGAAAAAAGTCTAACAAATTATGGTTTACTAAATTCTCTGCAGCTTGGGTGATGTCCTGCAACAATTTTTGGTTTAATCAAGGTTTCTGCAGAAGTTCTGAAAATGATCGATTTTACCTCAGCAATGTCATGTGCTCCCTTGAGCAGGTGGACTCTGGATTGTTGAAGTCAGAAGCAACATCTGAAGCAGATATGTCAAGACTCAGTTTTGTTTACATGTATATCATTGGAATAGTTGAAAGACTGTTCTACAGCAGCACTTGATTAAAATTGTTAATACCGAGTTATTACACTGTGTGTGATGTTCTTACCATTCTGGGTATATCTTCGTGCTTGCAAGGTCTTTGTTGAAAGGAGGTGAATTCACATCTTTAAATGATCTAGGAGCGTAGGGTCTGTTAAATATTATATGTGTCAAAATAGCAGTGGTGGACACACTTCTTAAAGAGAGTGACAAATGAATCAATGGTTTCAAAATGTCTTTGAACAGTGAAATGGAAAATGAACCATTCATGATCCATAATTGTCTTAGGTAGGAGGTATGTAATTAGAATTTGAGTTTTGCATGGAAGTCTTGTGTACCCTCTTGCATAAGCAGATATATAAATATAAAAATGCTGGTGGCTTTTGCAGGCAGTATTTGAAATATTCTGTCATCATCATCGTGTTGGATTTGCACCATAGTATACAGTAAATGTTTGCACTCAAACCGTTTCATATATCATTTGCTCTACATGCCTTTGAACTTCTTTCTGGAAATCTAATCTGTTGACACTCGTTGATCAAGAGATAGGGGTTGTTTCCCAGTAGCAATGGCCCATCATACAATTGTGACAGGAGACATGGAAGTGGCCAGAGATATTACAGTGCATTGTGTAAGCTCTTTCATCAGCCATTGACACCAGGCCACACAATGCCTACGATTGGTTTAGTCCTTCCCACAGCAGTGCCCAAGGCCCACTATTTGATGGTCACAGTAAGAGCATCAAACTAACAACCATGCCCGGTCACATAAGGCGATGTGTCAGTATGTGTCAGTAGGAAAGTGAGTGTGAGGCTGCTAGCATACTCTTGCTCAAATAAACCAAATACAGCATACCAGCTCTGCTGCTCTGGGCTAACAAGTTACCGAATTTCAATTTAGCTTTTGCAAATTATGTTTCGGAATTTGGAAGGGGTGTGTTCAGGGAAACCCTTCCAAGTGCTCATTGGCACTGGTATGGATTAATGTTTTGCAACCGAATTATCGTTAAAAAAACATTTTTTACTGACTATGGGGCAAATGATAAGGAGTTACAATGGGACTCCTTCCTTTTTGAGAATGTAAAAATATTTTGTAAGAACAGGCTCTGGTCTCACACCACTGCCTACTCTTATAAATGAAACTTAAACATTTAATTTATCGCTTTTCAAATGCATCTAATTTTACTTTAAGGAAAATGAGCTTCAATAAAAAAAATATTAATTCAAAAGCAATCACAGAGACGGTGGTCTGCTGAATCCAAGTCTCACTGCATGCCCCAATCCCTGTGATGGCTATAATTCCTAATGGGTCAAGAACTGCGACCCATCTCACTAATGTTGATGGGGTAGGTTGATTTGCGATCTATTAGGAATCACTAATTAAAGGTTCTAAGGTTTCTTACATCAGGAATTGTGATTTTCTAATTGCGGTTTGGTAAGAATCACAATTTGGAAATGACAATTCCTATTTCTTACACATCTGGCCTTGGATGTTAAGTTTCAGTTAGGAGGTGCCATTTACCTTGGGTAACGGAGTTGTGTATGAAACAAAAATCAGGAATCATTAGCTGTTTTATCACAACCCAAACCCCAAATACTAACTTTGAAATAAATGTGGTGGTAAGTGGTATAGTCATTATGCTTCACTATCCAAATTTCCAGAAATGCATACGCTCACAAAGTAAAATATAATGGGGCAGATTTATGTTTAACTTGCGCCTCATTTACGCCGCCGTTGCGTCACTTTTGTGACGCAGCAGCGGCGCAAATCCTGCGCCATGGTGCGGGGTATTTACAACGTGACGCATCTGGGAGATGCGTCACGTTGTAAAGCCCTGCGCCACATGTAAGCGTTCCAGGGCAGGTGGGGGCGTTCCTGCACAGAAACGCCTCCTAAAAGTGGCTGAGTGAAATCTAGAAGATTTCACTCAGTCACTTTTGAGCCCATGCTGCGTCAAAACCCTGCGCCTGCTTGAAGCAGGCGTAAGGATTGACGCAGCATTGTGCAGATAGGGCCCCCCAGAGCATTGCTGGAGCTGCGTCGCGCTTGCGGCGCAACTCCAGCAATGTGCCACTTTTACGGCTCAGATGCGTGACGCATCTGTGCCGTTTTTGCCCCATGGTGCGCCGCATTATAAATGCGGCGCATCCATGATGGCGGAGCTGGGGCGCAAAATAACTGGCGCATCCCTGCTGATATGCAGGGATGCGTCAGTTATTATAAATATGCCCCAATAGGTCTAGTGAAAAGAGAATGCAACAAATGAATAAAGAGGGTCAGGACGATGCCTAGAGCCACAAACCCAGAGAGTAGGTCCAACTCTAAATATGGTTCGGTTGTAAAAATGCAATGCTATAGTGTACATTAAAGGTCGTCACTAAATGAGCTGGTATGCACAAAGCCAATCAGAAAAAGTACGAAGCACTAATGTTGTCTCTCTGTCATCCCATTTAAAGTAGAGAAGGGTGCATTCTTTTACAGAAAAAATTGAAACTATTAGGAAAGTTGTAGGGCCGCACTTAGTTTGGCCGATGGGATACTCAGTCACAAATGTGACGGATATCCTCTCCACCCTATATAATGCACTTGTAATACATCTGTTGTGTTTGTGTTGAAGCATTCTATCCGCCAAACTCTAAATCAGGCCAAAAGTTCTGAATAGACCTGTACCAATAAGAATGAGTGACAAAACGTCCAAGCTATGTCAGTAACAAATGTTCCAAGTAATTTTGACAATCGGGGAATAAGAGAGATAACCTGCAGACTTGCCCAGCATGATTCAACTGCAGGCACAGCTAAGATGCTTCTGCTCTTTTGCCGATTTCTCTTTTATGTGAAGTATGCATGTTTGATGCAAAGAAACCATCTTACCTTTCATCAAAGAAAAAACACATTATCTAATTCTCTTTGTTTCAACCCAGATCACTGATGTCTATTCTTGTAACATCTTAATGTCCGTCATTGCAGCTAGCTAAACTATAAGGTCTTTGTTTGAATTTTATGGAACCAAACTTTTATTAGTTTTAAACGACAATCCTGCAGTAGTAGTGTTACACAGCTGTATGCCTAGAACCACAGGGGCCAGCAGCAAGAGTCTCAGATATAATACATGAACACAGCTTCTTTGTTTGTTTTAATTTTAAAAGTGAGTTATAGGACATTGTTTTCTCTTCTTCAGGTCAGCCTATTGCTTTGATTAGATCCCAGGCCATAGCAGCTAGAAATATAGCTGCTGTATAATTTTGCTTTTGTATGATCAACAATGTAAAGGCAAATAGCTTTTAATACATCAAAAACATGGTGAAGGAAGGTGGAGTATTATGTGGCGATGATGGTTATGCTCACAGATCCCACAGATGGTCCTTGGATTCACAACAATAAATCCTTAGCTAAATCCTACTAATATGACAAAGAGGATTCAGGCTATACTGGATGAACATGTGTGAAACATTTCATAGTAAAAACATGGACAATAAGTAATGGGCACAACTTGATAGAAATCGAAACCAATTTATAAACATAAAGTGTATTTATTTCTTAATTTAGTCACCAAAATGAACGTAATCAGTTAAATATAACCAGAATTATGTATTTTAAAAGAAAAATTAAAATACAGCAATTCAATACTGCAGAACTTTTGCATTGCAGACAATGGGAAAAAGTGATAGTGACAATTGTTCACTTGCAGGTCGAGTTGCTTGGAACCCAACAAGGGCAAAGGTGTTGTGGGTCACAGAACCAAGCCATAAGAGTTAGTTACATTTTACCTGGCCTGGGTGCGTAGTTCTCCTAGCGGTCCCTGGTGCTGAAGGGGGAGCCATGGGAGAGCTGCTTTTTACCGCTCACACAGTGCTGCGGGGAACAAGATGCAAAAGCACAACAATGGGGTGGTTGCTGGCATCAGTCAAAGATCAGATGGAGTTCCCTCTGGGTGCAGCATTGAGTGCAGTGGTCGGTTGCTGGACTGGCGACCAACAAGCCTTGGCAGTGGTAAACTTTGTAGAAAGGTACTAAGACATTCGGTGGTTCCGGGGTACACGGTAGCTACCTGTTACTTCATGGAAGGCAGGACAACAGTTCCCACAATGCACTAGACTATCTCGATTTGGGTGATCCCTCAGAGGGTCCAATGGCAAATGATTGTGGTGACTGACATATATTAGAAAGCAGTTCATTGACTCTGCCACACATTGTGATGGCAAAGTGGAAATTGAGATGTTTAAACTGTTCCTGCATACTGCAATGGCAGGCCCACCATCAGTAGTTGACTTGAGTCATTCAGATTGGCACAAACTTTGCTGCAAGTCCTGGGGACCCCTTTACTACCCATGGCCTGGGTACCACTGGTATCATATTCAATTGACTTCTAAGGGGGTAAAGTTCTTGTCAATTGGAAATGCCAATATATACATAGCCATTTAAGGGAGAGAGAGCTGATGCTGGGGCCTGGGCAGCAGGCTGCAGTTGCCTTTCAGAGTCATAACCATCAGTATTGAAGCAAAAAGTGTGTTGGGGGTTGACTATAGAAAGAAGGCACTTTCTTACCCATAGAGAGTTTTAGTTTTTTTTACATTGTATGTTTCTCAATTGTCCTGGCTTCCCAAACACCAAGTACCATTGCTTATGTCACTGCTCTTTGACAAACATAGTGTATTTGCAGTGTGCCTATTGAACAGAAGCCAAAAGTACCCTAATACGTGTTCCTTGGAAGGAACAGCTGGACATGTGCACAATTTGTAAGGGAGCACATACACAAATCTGGACCTTGCTAACAATTTCACAGTATCAATCTCACCAGGTGTTCAATCATGTAGTGTGAGGGACCACAAAATGTTGAAGCAAAGTATTAAATTAAAATAAAGAGGTACTCAATTGCTGACACCACTCTTCATGAGTAGTTAGGGATTCAGTGTGCAGAAGCTAGCTGCATAGCTCACCTAATGTCTGTGCTCTGCTCCAGGGAGTCAATACCTTCCTTTAACAGAAAGCAGGGCCCAACCAATTTGGAGCAACACACCACCACTTCCATATTTGGGACAAAAATATCTGCTATCTTTTTTTGTGGTGGATATACTGCACATCTTGCAGAGGATCCTTCCAATGCACGTTCTGTGATGAAACATGTTATAGAGTACCACTTATTTCCTAAATCTGAGAGACAGACCAAGAATATCCAGATTTAAAAAAACTGCTCAATGAACAGGGCCAATACGTAGAGCCATATAGAAGAGATTCCATGGCTCTTCTGCAATAATTCACTTACAAGTTCTATTTGTGCATGGTCCGAGTTGCCATTAAGGGACCCGTCTACTAAGCTTGATATGCTCTTACATTTGGCATTCATTAGAAGTACAATTATTCAGCAGCAGCATTCTCAAATACATGGATACAAGGGTGGTATGAAAACTGAGACTTATCTTCATCTTACCTCAGTTCAAATACATTTCTCCTCCTGCACTATATGTGAGTGACTGTTATATCGAACCAAAAGTCTAGGGGCCTGTTACGTGTCTGGTGGTCTTGCGACTGGCAGACTTGCTTGGGTGCAGGAGTGGTGGTCCACCATTTTGCTGTTTATGACTTTGTAAGTCGTATTAGCTTTGGACCGCCTGCTGCACGAGGGGACTATTGTTCCCTGGCGATAGCACAGGAGCATCACAATGTAATATGTTGAGCAGGGACAGGCATAGTCCCGCTCAGCATATTTTGATGTCCTGCTCCACCAGCCATTTTGATGCAGAGCCCCGCCATTAAAAGGCTGGCAGAGCAGGAACAAGGGTTTCACTACAGGGCCCCCACCATAGAGAGACATTCAGTGGGGCACAACATGTGCCCCCCTGTCTGTATCCCCACAAAGTTCCAGCACCGCATGGACCTCCACATCCAAGCTGTGCTGGAACTTTTGCGATGTTCCCATTGCTTGCCTGTTTTCCAGGGACTGCAATGGAAAAAGGCAAAGGACTGCAGACGTCTCACGAGTTAAACTTGTGTAACGTGAGTTCAACTCATGATACAGTAGACGGTCATTGCATGGGTTTGGTGCAGCGGAGGCGGTGTTGAGCCGGCTCCGCTGCACCAAACTCGTAATCAGGCCCTATGCTCTTAATGTAACTATATCAACATAACATATGACACATATATATGCACAAATAATTCACATTTTGCAATTACATTTTCATACTTGCTTGCATTTGCCAGGCTCTCGTTTTGATTAACGTAATGCAGCACAATGAAATGTAAAACTGTTGTTGCAAAGCCAGAGATGATGCGTATGTGCTACTTAAGCATGACTGTAAAGTGTCTAAGCTCTTGGAACCTTTGAGATCTCCTCAAATATTTAGTCCTAGGAATAAGGGGAATGGTCTTGGAAAAGGATTGATGTTGTTTCCAAGTAGAATATCAAATGATATTCTTTTAGCGGCACCAGTGGGAATTCAATACATTCAATTTGTTAAACCAAGTGCGGGCTCCACTTGAAACACAAAAATCCTGTGTTGTAGCCATATTTACACACGCTGCCACTTTTCTCACTATGATCCCCTATTTCCTCTCTTACAGTGGCTGACATGGTAGGCTGCAACACACCTGTAAAAGCGCAAATCAAAACCTGCTGTTATATTTCCGGGTTACGCCCATGTAGAGAAGCTTACATTGTCCTCATGAATAACGTTTCCAAGCTGTGACCTTTTGCATACATTTGACAAACTAAACTTGTTTTACATTTAGCTTTACACAACATTATTACAATGCCCTGAACATCATGTACAAGGCCTCATACCTTACTACGTACAAATATCATCACTATCTTCATCCACGGGACAATGGGACTATCTTGATAACTACAACATCACTAATCTATGCATACATTGCAAAGCTGCTTTCTGTTATAAAAGATGAGCATCCTGATAGATTAGTAGAGGAGGTACTTCCGCTGACACCAAGGGTCCATGCATGCTGAGAAACTACCACGCAACGGTCTGACATCCCATGATGGGTGTCCAGTTTGTGACCAAGATGGGGTCCTTCACTCTATCCCATCAGGTAATGGGGTCGGATCGTCCCTTGGGGGGATTCTTGACTCTACTCCTACACACAATCTAGGTGCGCTTGGAGTAGGGTCAGCATGGTAGGAGTATGCTAGATTACTGCCTTGTTTATATGCCTGCACATATACAATTGTTTAGCATAATAGTAGAAATATATCTTCTATTTACAACTTTGGTGCTTGTAATCCCGTTTATCTGCTTCTCTCTCCTCATTATTGCAGCATACGTATATTGTGCAAAAATAATGTTCGTTAAATATAATTGAAAACGTCCCGCTGTGTATTCTCTTTATATTTCTCTGGGAATAAGTAAGCACAAGTGATTGGGTGAAAGGTACTGCACTGTTATCATGATCCCTGAGGGATCAGGGTAGTCATGTTCAGTGGTTGCTAGAAACCATTCGCTCCATGGTAAGGTTAGAGGGGCTTACGGTGGCACTGTGAGCTAGCTGGTCTATAGGTCAACACATCCTGTGGGGTTGTCTGGAATCAGTCTTGACGCCAGGCCCTTAGTTTATGTTGTCCAAACAATACGCAGGTCCTACGGATTGGTAGGAACTACACAGCACTGCTATTTACTAATTTAGCAAGAAATTCAATTCCTGGCAAATGCTAAGAGGAAACACAGCATACCCTAATGCTTACATGCCTGTAACTGAACAAATTTAAAGCTTAATTTACAATATAACATCATCTTACTCGAAAAGTGTATAGTCCAGTTCACCCTCAATAAACTAGAGATATTTCGCGGTAAAGAGAGCACTAAAACAGATTGGGATATTCACAGTGGTCAGTACGTGATAGACAGAAGGATAGTTTTGGGGCAAGTGCCATCATCTAATTAGATTTGTAAGAAATTTGTGAACTAATTTCATGATTGTTCTGCATGGTGATTGTGTTATAAGAATTGTTCCCATGGAGGTTTGCCTATCACAATTATTTAAAGTGAAATTTCCATGTCAGGTTTGTGCATTGTTCTCTACAATGGTCACTGTCATGTAATAGCAGATGGGCACTGGCTATCTTTTCTAAACTTTGGTTTTATGGAGCACAGGAGCCAAAGTTGCTGCCCTGCATTAAACAAAGCGAGATATATACTAAGATACGGGCTCTCTTAATCTTGCACCCTTGCACTGTAGTCTACAATGCATACATTTCAGATTATATTTTTTAAAACATTTGTAAAGCATACCAAATTAAATTAATTTGTCAATGATGCCTTATTTGCTTTATCCCATGTACATCTCTAGTTGAACTACTGACACATTCCTTACTGGTGAGTAATATATCATAATTTATTGACCTATTGAAAGTAGGATGTGGCCTAACAGCTAGGGCAGTCTATCTTAAGTCTGGGGAACCGGGTTTGAGTCTTAGCAATGACGCTCAACATCCTGTGATTCTGGGCAAATCGCTTAATCTTCGCTTAATCTCGCCGTTCCTAATAAAATGTGTCCTTGTGTAATGCAACTGGTGCTCATGTAAAGCGCTCTGATACCTGGTATTTTCGGGTCATGTTTGCGCTATATAAAACTCCTAAAAAAACCTGACCATTACACAATAATATACACAAAGTAACATAACAATACAAGTACATCACAACAAAACAAAAGAAAAAAACACGACAAAATCCTATCGAAGTAATTAATCACAAAACACAAGCACCAAAAACAACAGAACACATCCCAACCACAACAAAATGCCACACTACAAATGTGCAAGAAAGGTGCTGGACATTCATTCACACCGCCAGAATCCTGTTTTAATAAAACAGTATTAAAAGGTTCTACGAGCAAGCACTGCCTTAACTCACCACTCAGGACAGGAAATAGCGCCAGTTAAAAATGTTTCATTAGCCAGCCATTAACATCAAGCTCAAGGGGTATTTCACAGTCAGGTAAACACAATCCTAGGGCACGTTTTATGGAAGTTTTATGGAAAGAGTTTATAAAAGGATTGAAACTGAAAAGGTTAAATCAAAACATTTGCACCAAACCTGATGCTACTGATTATTTACCTAGAAAAGTAAAGAACAGTAGAATACTTTCCATATGGCTTGTAACACGGTTGATACTCAACTCGAAAATCGATCAGGTAATTGCTAAAAGGCAACATGTCCTTGCAGTTATGACAGATTAAAAAACCCTGGTTGATTTTCAATAAGTAAAGTTCTGGGCTTCAAGGCCTAATGATTCTTCCCGACTCAGATTAATTGAAAGGGACTTTTTCATGATACAACCCTGGTTCATTTCCTTGAATCTATTAAAGTCACCATAGAGAGTGCGCAATAAAAACTAATTGCTGTCTTCATTTACAAAAAGAAAAGACGCGCGTGTTATTGAACTCGAGTCAATAAACATAGCCTGTCAATGGGTTTAACATCTTTAATGCGAGCAACATTTCTGTTAACACGAGGTTAGGGAATTGCAAAATGTTTCCTTTTCGTTTATTTAATCAAAAGATACAAAGGAAAATACCATATTAGAGTTTAGACACGTGTTGGGTTATCTCCGGTAGTCCACACAATTGTATGTATTATTCAAAGTGGGTATTACATGATAGTGGGTTCGACGCTCTGCGTCAATCAGTCCCTAGACATAGTGCATTGGTGTTATTCCTGCCCTGATCTGCACCAAGGAAATAAAAACAAATGAGTCCGACCACCCTTAACAGACCTGTGGGTGGAAGGAAGGGCAGGTATTTCATCTCAGATAACATTTCAAAACATTGGAGCAAATGGTTTCTCTTGTTCAAAGAAATTTCATAGTCTGGCAATTGGCAGACTTTGGGAATGAAATGCTGCACAATTTATAAGGTTAATTTAGTTCTTTTTTTTTATTGTAGGTTTTCCCATACCTTGCAGCTGACTCTGGAAAGATTCAGACATCCTTTACACAGGACAGAGAATAATGTACCATGATGTGGTTGTTACAGATTCATGGCTGACATTGCCACAAGCCTGCGTGTAAAACATCATATTAAGAAAAAGCGACATCTAAGAATGACATTGCAAGAGCCTGCTGGGGGGAGGAGTATAAGAATCTGTTGATGCTGATGGAGCACTGGGCCCGTCTTACCATGTATCCTGCGATTCACCTATTTTGTCACACGTTAAGTACCTGTAATCAATAAGAAAAGTTAAAGGAGTTTATTACAAATTAAGGGCCAAACTAATGTATATAAATCTCAAAAACATGTAAAGATATGAAATCACCACAGGTATGCCAAAGCGTAGAATGAAATTTAGTCTGAGCAACATAAAGCACACAAGGAATTTAGTTGCGGCAATACTACATACAAGATATCAATTTTGATGGGCATTATACAGGTTTCGATCCTCTCATCTATGCATGAATAAATCTAAAGTCACCTAGACTAGTCTAAACTAAAGTTGAAAACCTGGGAAACCTAATTGAATCAGAAAAGTCAGTCAGTAGAAGCTCTCCAAAACAAGGCAAAGTATAGCATAAAATCACAACAATGGAAATATGTGAGTCATTGGGAGGCCAGGAGGAGGGGGGTATAAGTAAAGCGACTGAGGATGGTGAGTCTTTACTACCTCTCCGCCCGAGAGTATTGGACAGATAGTGGAGGGCCAGGAGGGGGGGGTCATCTGAGTTCAAAGAAATACAACCCAGTGGAGACTCAGACAATACCACGCCTGTGATAGGAAAGGTCCCGACAACACACGCTGCGAAGAGGGGCAGGAAACTAGGTGTAGCTCGAGGGCCCATAAAAGGGAACATTGCCGAGAACACGACTAAGCTACCCTTAGTGGGCAAACTTGCCACACATACATATAAAAAGGGTGGTACCAGTGAAGAGACAAAGCCTATAGATAGCTCTGATAGCTCGCCCTCTCAGCCCTGTGAGATTAAGGGCAGAGGCTCAAAAATCAGTAAAAAGAAGGGTCGCTCCCTAGACTCTAAAATAAAATCACTCCTTCACTAAGGTCCTATTTTAAAGTACTGGATGTAGCTAAGCAGAGAGAGACTCTTAGGAAAGATTTTGGGTCTATAAGACAGACCACTATAGGTTATATGGAAGAGCTCCCTTGAGTAACCACTTTCCCTCTGCAGAAGCTAGGGAAATAGTTTATGCACTTCCAATGAGGCCTGAGTTTAGTGTAGTTTTCATTAAAATAAACATATCCATTGTCCTTTAAATGAAGTTTCCCTCTTTTAGACAGAACATAGTTTTCTGAGGCCAGGCTTTCCATTATGAATATTTAAATTCTGAAAAATAGAGAAACGATGTTTACAAATGAATTTACAGTTTTATATGAATTTTGTTTATGTTTTAACTTTATCATATCCTAACTATATTAAATTCTGATGACTGTTTAGGTTCCCCTTTTTCTGTAAGTAGTACTGGTTTCAGTGAACATTTTCAGGTTATACATATAAATCTGTAGAAAAATATACATGAGAATAGGTTATTTTGTATTTTTTATACTTGCTTACAACAGTTTTCTGTAACTTATAGAAACATTAGTAAGGAAAATGCATTTTTTTATTATTTACTGGAAAAACATAAAAAAGGTTAATAGTATTGTGAGAAATTGAGTTGTTGGTTGCCTGCGGTGTGAGCCCTGCTCAAGTAAAAGCCATAATCCCTTGAAGGGTGAACTACAAAAATTCAGTAAATTAACCTGTGCTTACCCTGGGTAGCTAGGCACAGAAAGCAGTCAAGCTTAACTTAGAGGCAATGTCTAAAGTATTTATGCAGCACACAAACGGTAATAAACTGAAAACACAACACAATATAAATCCCATACCAATTTAGACAAATTGAGTCAATTTTAATAAAGCATGACACCACAACAGTAAAAACTGGAGCCTAAAAGATCAAAGTGCCAACCACAAGTATCTAGTTGCGTGAGACAGGGACAACGTTGAAAAATATGCCTGACCACAATGGAGCACAGTTCGAGTACACAAAGTCGATTGGGCCCGGTCAGCGCTCACTTCCAAACTTGGAAGAAATGTTGAGAAATATGTTCTGTGAAGGTAAAGTTCAGGAGGTATCCGAGGAGGGAGTACTGTTGTCGTATACTCCAATGCCCTCTTACTGGAAGGTGAGAGAATCTTCTAGACAGTGGCTTTGAAGTGCATGGAATTTCCTGACTCCCCTGCCATGGCTCCAAGCTGGCTGCAGTGAAAACATGGAGGTAATAGGTCCTTTGTGTATAGGAAGAACACTCCCTATTCAGTTGCAAGTAGGGCTGTGCTCAGCTCTGCCCCTCCATCCTGCCAGCTGATGGCCCACTCAGGCACATCTAATTCCTCTATTGTGTGATTGTCTGGGAGGAATTCACAAAGTCTAACTGTCAGTTACACCTAGCCACGGAATACAGGATGTTACAACACGTGCTTTTACTATGCGGTCTGTAACAACGCGGTTGTTACAACAACCGCCTTTTTACAATGGAATGCCAATACTACGCAAGTCCTAACATCGACTTGCAGTAGATGGCGCCGTAACATTAGGAATGTATAATTTGCGATTCCAACTCCAGCCTATGCAACAGTAGGGAAAGTGTTGGAATAGTAAATATACTGTTCCTTATGTTAGAGCGCCATCTACTGCAAGTCAATGTAATGACTTGCGTAGTATTGGCATCGCGTTGTAACAAAGTGCTTGTTGTAACGACTGCGTTGTAAAGGCATCGCTGTCTATTGACCGTGATGTAAAGGTTGTTTCCCTAGCCACGCGATCCAAAGTTAACTACAAGCTACAGGCACAAAAGGGAAAGAGCAGAAAAATGCCAACTTTGCAAAAGTGCCGTTTTCAAAATGGCAATCAAAAACATGACGTTACCATTAAATAGGATTTTCATTACAATTCCAAAGACATTAACCATGACCCAGCTATCTGCTCCCATTTGGAAATTAAGCTTATTAAATGTAAAAAGGAATCCCCCATTGTTATCCTTTGGGAGGGGTAGGCCTCACAGTAGTGAAAAACAAATGTAGGAGTTTTTCACTACCAAGACATATGAAACCAAAAAGTAAATATTCTACCTTTTAATTATACAGCACCCTGCCCCATGGGATTCCCAGGCCCTACTTAGGGGTGGCTTGTATGTAATAAAAGGGGAGTTTATGGCTTGGCAAGGGGGTTGTAATGCAAAGTCAACATGGCAGCATACAATTGCGTTCAGGGTGCAGCGGTAGGCTGAGACCATGTATTAAGGTGCTACTCAAGTGTGCAGTACAATACATGCTACAGGCCCACTGGTAGCATTTAATTTACAGGCCCTAAATATATGGATAACCACTCTACAAGGCTCTTATAAGTAAATCAAATATGCCAATGGGGTGCCCTCTAATTTAACCATGTTTCAGGGTAATAAGCACAAGTATTTTAGCAATGGTTAGCAATGGTAAAATGCACAGAGTCCTAAGCTCAACAAAAATAAGTTCAGCAAAATGGAGGGGGAGAGGGAAAAGGTTTGGGACAGTTATTATTTTAGCTCTAAATTTCTTATCTTTTGTCATAATTTAGTTGTTTTAAAAAAACATTCTAATGACCTGTTCAAAAAATGGCTGTTAGTTTTAGACATTTTTCAATTTTATTTAAAAAATATTACATTTTTAAATGTGATGTTCAAGTGATTTGTTTGTCTTTATTTTTGATTTCATAGTCACCTTTACAATGATGTATCTCCTCGGGAGTATATGGTTTTTGAACAGATGATTAATTTCTTCTGTATTCGTTGTGCTGGAAAAAACAACACAATGGATATTTTTAATAAATATTCTCTATACTCTAATATTTGTGATTTTTTTGCATTGTGCAGAGCAGAATAATTTTGTTGCAGGGATTCTGCACATATACAGAGCTAGGCACAGGATTATGGGAACTTTAGAGGTTAAGCCTTCCTACAGTCTTAGTGCCCACGAGCCCATGGCCGACTAGCTATAGTGTCTCACTCGCTCTTCTACTTATAGACACAAAAACCAATGATTAGACACCCGAGAACACAACACTCCTGGATCTCTCAGAAATCGTGGTAACAAGACACACCTTTTTGCTCACACTCTAGTACTTGTCCATGATAAGTTCAGACAGAGACACAAAGATAGTTTAAAATATTTATTTTAACTAACATGCTCTAAAATGCAGTATACATGCCACAACCAGCAGCACAATGCATAATTTCAATACAGCTAGCATTGCAGCAAGGCCATATTTCTTAAAGGGAGATGTAATTTGATAAAGACAGTAAATAGAGGACTAGAAGGCCTAACCACTCTCCCCTTGGCAAGCATAAGTATTATTATATAGTAGAAGATCACTGGGCTTTGTCAGCAGACCCCATATCTTAAGCCATAAATCTTATTTCTACATCACAGGTGCGTGTTGCTCTTCTCCCTGGAAAGGTCCCTCTCCAAGTGCATGTTACCTAAAAATGCATCCCATAATATCAAAGTATGGGGCATATTATCAAGGGCAGTATCACCACTTTAGCGGCGCTTTTTGCCGATAGAGCGGCGATATTTTTATCGCCCTATTAGCAAGCTGTCGCTAACAGCTGTTAGTGAGAGCTTAATGGCGATGGCGGGCGTTTTTTTACCGCTTTGCATGTCAGCGATTTTATCACTAATGACATGCAAAGTAGGCATTCCTCACTAAAAGTAATAGGAAGAGGTCGCTAACACAACTTCTCACTATTAGAAATGCCCGCAAAGCGATAAAAAAACTCACGCTAACCGCGATTATTGCTGGATTTTAACACCTGCTAAATCCTGACTTAGCCATTGTTTTCTATAGGAGGTGGATTCTATGGCTGAATCCTCACCTGCCTATTAGCAACCTTTTCCTTAGCGATAGGAATTCATCGCTGGAATTCCAGCGTTATTGCTGGAGAATCGCCGCTTTCGCTGGTTTATTATCGCCTTGGAGATAAACGTTGATAATAACGCGTTATCTCCATAATGTAAACCAGCGATAGCCGGCGATAAAAAATACAGCGCTAAGCACGCTTAGCGATAATTATCGTTCAACCTTGCTAATATGCCCCTATGTTTCTCCAGCAAACACAGCTGAATTGGTATGATTTGTCTAAGTGCTAGGGCCAGACCAGAACAGAATAACAAGAGGCATTGTTTATCGGGCTTGCTCACAATGTTCAGACTAAACTCCAGGAACAGGCAGAGAATGGGCGTAGCAAAGAGTTCTCTTGTGTGAAGCATAAACAGAGTCTCGAAAAAATAAAGACATGTAGTGTTGTGCACAAAAGCTGCAGCATGGCTACCGGGCTCTTGCTAACTTAAAGATGTCGAATATGAATCTAGCCCCCACGTGACAATTTGCTGTACTGTAATTAGCCAAAACTATAGCAAAATTGTGTGAGATTATGCAGAATTACACGAGGAGAGGACCTCAACATGTAGGTCCTGAGGATGCATTTTATGCTAAGAAAATAGCACTAAATGCAAGAGATCACCAACAAGCAACAGTCAGTAGTTGCTCACGCTTGCCAAATTTGTTGTACCATTGCTCCCAGAGTAGGACTTTTGTGCCAAATTATTCATAATTAGGCAAACAGGTGTATTTGCATAATTGTTGTTAATTTTGTGTATTTAAAATTTTGCTGCGCCTATTTTTTTTAACACTTGTGCAAAATCATTTGGCACGATAGATGGTAGTGTGCTTTCAGGTTGTAAGAGATTCCTCTCCTTTTGTTGGAATGGTCTTCAGTTTTTTATTTATTTATTTAGTGCATTTTTATAAAGCGCGGACATTACCCAAAGGTGTCAGAGCGCTGTACAATAGAGCTAGTTACGTTACAAGAGAAAAGTGGTACAGAATATAACATTACACAGACTAAAAATGAAGGGTACACAAACACAAAATCCAACACAGCACACAGGGGTGAGGAATGTACAGGAAAAAATACAAATTTACAACGAAGAGCGAACTTCCAAGAGGGGCCTAAGAATAAAGGGTACACAAACACAAAATCCAACACAGCACGCAGGGGTGAGGGATTCACAGGAAAAAATAAAAATTTACAATGAAGAGCGAATTTCCAAGAGGGGCCGGAGTATGAAAGTATTAGTTCTGAAAGTGTCTTTGGAAGAGAAGAGTTTTGAGATCAGCTTTGAAGATCCTGGTAGAGGAGGTGGCACGGAGCAATGGGGGAAGTGAGTTCCATATTCTCACCGCATTGCCTGAGAAGAATTGCACCATCAATCTTTTCCTTCTGAAGACGGGGGGCTCAAGCAGAAGCTTTTCCGCATTACAAGAGGGTTGAGAGCCTTCGGACAATTTCA
Organism: Triturus cristatus; assembly: GCF_964204655.1. NCBI lineage: Eukaryota > Metazoa > Chordata > Amphibia > Caudata > Salamandridae > Triturus > Triturus cristatus. The sequence goes on along the minus strand of NC_140589.1, from coordinate 538,594,957 downwards.
ATTTATTTGCCAGGTAACGAGGGGGGGACATGTGCAAGGCTTTGTGTGTGATGCAGGCAGTTTTGTAAATAGATCTTGCCTCAATCGGAAGCCATCGAAGAGAGGACAGGATAGGAGTGATGTGGTCGCTTCGTTTAGACCCGGAAATTAAGCGAGCTGCTGAATGGAGGATGGATTTGAGAGGGGAGAGTTGGGATTTGGGTAGGCCCGTCAGAAGAGAATTGCAATAATCCAGTCTTGAGACAAACAGCGATTGTACCAAGGTTTTTAAGTCATTCTCCGGGAAGAACCGACGGATCCCCCATAAAAGGCGCAACTGAGTTGATGTGGGAGATTAAGTTTAGTCTTTTGTCAAGAATGACACCTAGAGATTTAGCGCTGTCGACAATGATGGGTTTGTTGTTGAGCAGATTCAGCTGATCCATCCACGATTGAACAGGAGGAGGTGAGAGAGAGGTCGAAAGGAGGAGGAATTCAGTTTTGGCGGGATTTAGAATGAGTTGGTGAGCTAATATCCAGTTGTGGATGGAGTTGAGAGTAGAGTCGAGTAAAGAGAGATCGTGTGGGGAAGACACCTGAGGTAGATTTGAGTGTCATCCGCATAAAGATGGTAATGGATCCCAGATTTGCTTAGGAGGTTCCCTAATTGTTCCAGGTAGAGAGTGGGTGCCAGGATAGAGCCTTGAGGGACACCTTGACCTACAGCCAATGGAGATGAAAGACTGTTTGCTATCTTAATCATTTGAGATCTGTCTGAGAGGAAAGAGGCAAACCATGAAAGCACTGTGCCATCCAATCCCATTCTCTGTTGTAGAGTGTTGAGGAGTGTGCTGTGATTAACAGTGTCAAAGGCTGCAGAGAGGTCAAGAAGAATCAGAAGACAGGATTCCTTGGAGTCGAGTATATGCAACACATCATCAATCACTTGCAGCAGGGCTGTTTCAGTGCTGCAATTTTGGATGAAGCCAGATTGGAAAACAACAAGGAGATTATTGTCCATAATATGTAGGGAATGTTGTTTCGCAACACATTTTTCAGTGATTTTCAAAAGAAAAGGGATGTTGGTGATAGGGCGGTTGCATCAGCGGAGGTTTTTTTTAGAAGAGGGGTAACCTGTCCTGATTTAAGGGCAACAGGGGGGGAGCCTTGGCTGAGGAAGAGAATAACTAGCCCGGTCCAGTAAGGGAGAGTATGGGTGTAGAAATCGATGGCGATGATGCTAGGGATGGGGTCAGAGGAGTGGTTGGATGGTTTGGTTTCAAGGATGCATTTGAGGAGGTAATCTTCCGAGATGACGTCAAAGTATTGCCAGGTAACTAAGGATTTCCGCTCCTCAAAGGGAGTGGGGTGGGCGACTTGATCCACCAGTGCTTTGACCTTTTCATCAAAGAAAATGGCGAAGTCGGCTGCTTTCTTTGTGGAGACCTCGGGCTTAGTAGTTACTGGAGAACAGTTTGGGTTTTTGATGAGGTCAAAGAGTTTTTTGGGTCTGTTTTTGGCTGAGTCAAGGAGGGATCTGAAATGGGATGCTTTTTCATGGAAGATGGGGTTATGGTATTTGGATCTTTCTGAACGTAGCAGAGAGAGATTGAAGGTAGAAGGAGATTTTCTCCAATGTTTCTCCAGGATTCTAAGGTTTTTCCTTTCATTGTAGAGAGCTTTATTGAACCAAGGTGCTGAGAGGGTGTGTCTTTTCCTTTTGCATTGGAGTGGAGCGACATTATTGATTTCAACTGCTAGGACTGAGAGTCACTGAGTGGTGAGAGTGTTGACATCCATGTTAGGGTCAAGTCTAGTAAGTGACCGCATAGCAGAGTCACAAAAAGTGTCAAAATCAATGTTTTTAGTGTTGCGGAACCAGATAGTAGCTTTTAGGTTGGCCGAGAGTTATAACATGCGAAAGATGAAAACGGAAGGGAACGAGGAAGTGGTCAGACCAGTCTACATGGATGGGGGGAGCAGTAGTCAGCAGGTCTGCTTTGGATATAACAAGATCCAGAATTGAGCCCTTGGAATGAGTGGATTCAGAGCAATGTTGGAAGAGATCATTGGCTGAGAGAAAGGTGGCAAGCTTGTTGGCAGCCGAGTCTTCCAAAGAGCCCCAATGGAGATTAAAGTCACCCAGGAAGATCTGTCTGTCACTTTGAGAAAATTGGTCACTGATGAAGTCAGTGAGTTCCTCCACAAAGGACGAGCAGTTACCGGGTGGGTGGTAGATGGCATGGAATCTAAAAGGTGAGCCATGATGTATTTGAAGTTCCAGGGATAGGCATTCGAATGTACGGAAAAGGGTGGTAGGGAAGGCTTTCATTTGAAGAGAATTCCTGAAGATGATGGCGACACTGCCCTCAATTTTGTCTGATCTGTCATTTCTGAGGATAGAGTAGTCAGTGGGTACCAGAAGATCAAACAAAGTATGAGAGGAGTCATTAAACCAGGTCTCAGTGAGGAAGAACATGTCAAGATTCTGGAGGGTGATAATGTCAGAAATTTCCAATTTGTGTTTGATTGCAGATCTGCAGTTGTGTGGCAAGCAGTGCAGCTCTGACACAACTGTTGTAGTGATGGGGGTGTTAGGGCTGTTAAGGGAGATAGGGATAAGATTCTTGAATGAGGGTGCCCAGTAAGAGGGAGGCTGGTAGGTTCTGACAGAGGAGATGGTCTGAATAGTGCACTGCGTAGAGTTAATGGGAGATGAAGGTAGAGGGGGAGTGACGCTGGTAGTCTTGTAGCTGGCTGGTAAGTTGGAGATGTCTGTAGAAGACAGACTGTGATTTGCTTTATTGGGGCGCGGGAGCACGGAACTCCTCGGGCGGGTATTAGGGAAGGGGGACATCTTACCGCTTAAAAGTGAGATGGCCGCTACAAGCTGGGAAATGGAAGAGATGAGAGAATCAAGTTTATTTTCTAGGGAGAGGAGAGCTGAGCACGGAGTGTTGCGTGGTTTGATGGAAAAGGGTGGGAGTGTGGAGGGAGAGGGGGACGGGTGGGGGAATGGGATAAGGGAGGTGGAGCAGAGGGTGATTGAGGACGGGGAGATATGGATGAGCGGGAAATGGGAGGGAGTGAGGAAGGACAGGGCAAGGTGGGGGAGGGGGAAAAGGGAGGAAGTAAAGTGGGAGAAGGAGGGAGGGGAGGGGTGGTGGAATGGGTGGGGAGTTGGGGAGCAAGAGTAGAAGGTGGGAAAGAATGGTGGGCGATAGGACAGGATGATAAAACAGAGTTGGGAAGAGAAATATTTTTACTGGTGTTGAACAGAGGGGAAGAGTAGAGATCATAAATAGGAGGAGAAGGTTGAGGAGTTGGAAGGGGGTCAAATGAAGGCCAAAGGTAAGGGGAGAAGAGAGGAGAAGAGGCTGAACAAGGAGGGGAGGACAGGGGATTAGATAAATGCCAAAGGTACGTGGAGAAGAGAGGAGAGGGTGCTTTACAAGGGGGGGAGAGAGGGGGATCCAAGGAAGGCCAGAAGTATGGGGAGAAAAGAGAGGAAGGAGCTGGACAAGTACTGTAAGTTATGAACGGTGATTGAAGGGGGACAGGCAACAGGTGGAGTGAGGGGGAGACGAGGAAGGAATTGTCTAGGAAGGAGACATGGTTAGGAAGCACGGGAAGAGGGAGGTGAGGTTGAAGAGAGAAGGGAGGTGGAAGAGAAGAATTAAGGGGACGAGGGACGGGGAAGAGCGGAAAGGGATGAGGTGACAGGGGGAGGGAAGGGGGAAGGTAAGGAAAGTTGATCGGTAGACAAGGTTGTAAGACAGGTGGAATAATAAGGGGGGAGGTTGGTTGGATTAGGGGGGAGGAGAAAGCGTAGGAGAATCAGGCAGGTGCAGGGTGGGGAGGGGGAGTGGATGCCGGAGGCAAGGTAGAAGAGCTAGGGGGAGGAACCAATTGGGAAGGGGGAGGGGTGGGAGGGGAGGGAGCAAAGGTAGGGGGGAACAAAGGGTAGCCCTGTGACTCCCGGGAACGTGGCCTGATCGAGTAGCGGGGAGTCAGGGGGGGGAGAAAGGAGATGAGCTCAAAGGAGAATCCGGGGAAATCATAGTTGTAAGGGTTGGATGAAGGGAGTGGAAGAGATGATCAAAGAGGGAAAGACAGGAGCCTGTAGCTTGTATCAAGACAGTACCGTTATTGTAAAGTGTAATGGTGAGAGAGCCATTAAAGCTAGTGGAGGGGGACATTTTTAGCCGCTGTCCATGCGGGATAGATGAGGAAGAAGAGACGTTGAAGGAATTGAAGAAGCTGGTGGACCAGGAAGGGATATCGTGAGTGAAAAAAATTAAGTCATTTTTGAGTTTCCCTAGGCACCCATTATGGAATTGATCAACAAAGAGGGAATCAGGGAATTGTTCAATGGTGTTGTGCTTGAACCGTTTTGCTGCTGCTTTGGTCAGATTGGGTGGGTAAATGACTTTGAAGCAGTTAACTCCTGACTTAATTTGAATGGAAGCCATGATAGGGAGAGGAAGGGCCACCAGGGTAGCGATAGTGCAAAGAAGAAGAATAAGAAGAGGAGGGCACATATTCCGGAAGTCAAGTGAGGATTATCAAATGAGATTGTGGACAGGAAGTGACTAGAAATGCACGGTCAGGGACTCTGGTCTAACTCCCCTCTAAACCATCATACCGGTGGGATAGAAGGCTAGGTAGTGTCCAATGGCGGAGAGGGAGTGGGATCGTAACGGGGCCAAAACCTACCACCCAGGGAATAGGACCTCCAAGTATGGAGGTCAGCATGGGAGTGGAAGTCCCCTAGAGGATCACAGTGCTAGGTAGAGACATTGATCCTGACCTGGATTGAAACTCCGGGCGAAGGCAGGTATATGGCCGCCGTAGTAGCAGGACCAGAGGGGAGGTCATCATGGTTAAGCAGAGACAAAGGCGGTTGTAGGGCAGGTAGAATAGGACTGATAAGGAGGAACTCTTGGCCACCCAAGGTCACAGCGTCATATTTTTCTCTTGGTACTAATGTTTCTATTTAAAAATCTTTAATAGATTGTGTTTATTTTTCTTTGAATGTCTGCCACATTTGTGTGTTTATGTAAATGCCATGTTGGCTGGAGACATTTCGTTAGTAGCTAGAAAATGCATCTTTTTAAGTGAAAACGTTTAATTTGACAATGTATTTATTTTACTTCAAATTTATTGTAAATGTCTGTGTTTTTAAGATATGCAATGTAAACGAAAAATAAGCACTGTAATGCTGTGTGTTGTAGTGATATATTAAGCAGCGGTGCATTACAATGCCACGTAATGCCATGGGTGTCAAAACCGCTATATAAACTACCAAAAGGCAGCATAGTGTGAAGTAGCAACTGACATTATTTATTTATTATATTTTATTTCTAATGTTTTATATAGCGCTGGCTAGACCCAGAGGTATCAGAGTGCTTTACAGGAGCAAGAGAAAAGGCAAATATCAATGGAACAATAGTTACATGCAAAATAAAGTCAAGAACATGCGAAGCTCAACATTGAATCAGGAGAAAGGCAAAAATCTTAGGACTCAAAGGTTATATACAGTTAAATTAAATAAGGCAGGTATAACCTAGGAGCACACAATACAATGTAACAAGGAAACATTTGTAGTGGTAAGAGGGAAGGGGTAACTGGAAAGAGGTCAAGACAAATTAGCAAAAACAGGGGAGAATGCCCCAAAAAACCTACAGAAATCTAGTTGGAGCTGACAAAATACATAAGAGACCAAGGAGACCAAAGGCAGGAGTAAACAATAAGGAGAACACAGGGAAAATGAAAGGTCATCGGGTTAGCAGAGAAATGACCGATACAGGTGATGAAAGAATATCAGGATCGGAAATAGTTATGGACTCCAGCATTTATTTAGGAGATGACATTTTAGGTCTTTTGAAGCCGAGGTAGGAGGGGTTGGAGTGAAGGTCCCTCGGAAAGGGCATTCCAGATGCTCGGCACATTTAAGGACCGAGTCTAGGTGGATTTCTTTTTTAATAACGGGGGAATGAGGAGAAGAGCATTAGAGCATCTCATCAATCTGGCGCTGCCCGCTCTTGTGAGTTTATCAGTTAAGTACACCGGAGATTGAGAGTGAAGTGTTTTGTAGGTGATGCAGACAGTCTTGGAGATGCATCTTCCTTCGATGGGGAGCCATTTAAGGGATTTGAGGGCAGAAAAAGATTTGAGAAAACTGTTTGCAGTCAATAATAAGCCTGGCAGCCATGTTGATCATGGCTCTGAGGGGGCCAGGTGAGCTTTAGCGGCTCCAGTGAGAATAGCGTTGCTGTAATCATGTTTAGAGAGGACGAGTGATTGACCCATTTAAGGTCGCCTTGAGGGATGAAGGGTTTGATTTTTTTAGGTGTTTAAGAATGAAAAGCGCTCCTTTGGCACCATTATTGATATGGTCCTTCAGTTCCACGTTTTTGTCCACGATGAAACCTAGGGATTTTGCTGAGTTGGATAGAGTTAGCGGACAGTTGAGGGCGTTGAGGTCAGAGATTCAGCCTTCGATAGAGAGACAGTTACTTTTAGGGGAGAATAGAATGATTTCTGTTTTGTTAGGGCTCAATTTTGGATGGTTAGAGTAAAACCAGGATTGAATCTTGCTCAGAGTGTTGTTTAGATGAAGGATATCGCTGTGTGATTTGATTTTGTAGTAGAGTTGGGTGTTGTCAGCGTAAAGGTGATAATTGATCCTGGCTTGTTTCAGAATGATAGTAAGGGGTTCCATTAAGAGGTTGAAGAGAGAGGGGGAGAGAATTGAGCCCTGGGGGACACCAAGGGAGACAGGTGTAGGTGTGGAGAGGCAGGAGTTGATTTTTAATTGTTGTGTTCGGTGTTGGAGATAGGAAGTGAACCAGTTAATGACACTGCCATTGAGGCCAGAGCAAGACTTGAGAGATTCCAGTAAGGATGAATGATTTACTGTATCGAAAGCAGCTGAAAGGTCAAGGAAGATAAGAAGGCAAGCCTCTCCATTCTCTAGAGAATTATGAATGTCGTCGGCAATGTTCAGCATAGAAGATTCGGTACTACAGCCTTTCCTGAAACCAGAATGAAAGGAGTCAAGTAAGTTGTACTTGCCTATGCGGCTGAAGTGTTGAAGTAAGACACATTTCTCCATGATTTTGTCTACATATGGGAGGTTAGAGATGGGACGGAGGTTATTGGGATCATTAGGGTCTGCCTTAAGGTTTTTAAGAATGGGAGTGATTTGCCCAATTTGAAGGGAGTCAGAGGTGTTAATCATTTTTGTCCAACATGGGGCAATGATGTGGTGGTTAAGGTTAGCTATTAGCTTTGTCTGGAGTGGGTCTTTGGTGTGGGAGGTTGGCTTTAATTTCACAATGATATTAAAGACTTCGAGCTCAGTCATGAGTTTGAAATTAGTCCAGGTGGCGTTATTTTTCAATTGCGTGTTGGAACCAATTGGAGTAGATGGGTGAAGGAAAGGATTAGGAGGGTGGGTAGATGTGGAGAAAGGGGGGATGTTAAGAGAAATTAGGAGGCTGGAAGGCCAAGATTTGCTGGAAGGATTAATCAATTTTAGCAATTTTGTCCGTGAAGAAGTTGGCAATTTCCTCACATCTTTCGTTAGAGGCTGTCAGTTCAGGAGGGGCAGATGAAGCTTGTCTTCTAACAATGTTAAAGAGTTCTCTGGGCCTACTTTTAGCATGATCCAGTTGGGAAAAAAATATGTTTTTTCCATGAAAATGTGCTACTTGTATGTTGATCTTGCAGATCTGAGGAGGGCTAAATGAGAGGGCGAGGGTTGTTGTCTCATGTTCTTTCTGCTAGTCTAAGTTGTCTTCTTTCACTATTGAGTTCAGGATTGAACCAAGATTGCTCTTTGTTGTTTTAGTTTAAGCGCTGCAACTTGGTCAAGGACATCAGAAATAGCCTTGTTGAAATGTTCAGTAAGCTCGTTTGCGTTTAGGGAGTGCGGGAGAAATTGCAGTTAAACTTGAATATTAGACTCAAGTTCAATAGGAAGGACTTGTTTGAGGTTTTTGGTCTACATCTTGGGTTTGTTATTTAATACTGGGGGATGAAAGACGCTGGTTAAGATGTTGAACAGAATGAGATGGTGGTCTGAACAGTCAATGGGGACGATGTCAGTAAGAGAGACCAGATCAGTGATAGTGATGATTGCATCAGGAGTGACACCTTTGATATGGGTAGGTTTGTTGCAGAGTTGCTTTAGGTCATTCATCTCAAGAACGTTAACGAGGCACCTAACAGAGGGATCATAAGCATTGTTCCAGTGGATGTTGTAATTTCCTTAAAACTAATTCTTTGAAACTGAAAGGGAGAAATGAGTAAGAAGGTCAGAAAATTCAGCAGCAAAGGGAAGTAGCTTACCCGGAGGGTGGTAGATATTATGCAGCCTGAGAGGAGGGGCCCCTTTGACATTGAATTCTATGCCGAGGTATTCAACGGTCAAGTATTCCGTTTTTTTCAGAAGCGAGAGTTGAAACTCAGTTTTGTGGATTATGGCTAGGCCACCACCTGCTCTGTCAAGTCTGTCCTGTCTAATGATGGAGTAGCCAGGAGGAGTGACTAGGTCAAGGATGGCCATCAAGTGGTCATTGAGTCAGATTTCAGTGAGGAAAGCAATGTCAATAGCCTTCCTGAGGATGGTTTCAGAAATCTCCGTAGCATGTAGTGATGCAGATCTGCAGTTAACGAGCATGCAAGAAAGCGGATTGGTGTTATCCTTAGCTGATTTGAGGGTGTGGAAGGTGGTGAGTTGCGCAGGAGGTCTAGGCGAGTTGACGGGACTCGGTTGACCCCCACTCTTATTGGAATGTTGGAGTAAGGGAGATGATCAGTCGCCTGGGACTTATGGAGATAGGATTTGCTAAGGGCATTAAGGTCAACAGTGAAGAGAGAGCAAACAAAGCGGTAAGGCCTGTGATTCCATCTGCAAAGGGGGATGGTCTGCCACCGGACGCGTTGAGAGAAGTTGGGAGAACTTTTGGGAGAAGTATCAGAAGTGTAGTGGTGTGCCCATGAGATATGGTTAAAGAGATCCCCTCTAAGAAGAGTCACTTCTGTAGCCAAAGAATTGAGTTTGAGTTCAATTCTGTTCAGAATCTATGCAATAAAGTTTGGGAGGATTCCTGCAGATAAAATGGCGGGGGACGAAGTTGGGTCAGTGTTGACTTGGGAGGGAGATCCCACAAGGGGAGGGTGAACAGAGATGGGGAGGGAACCAACACATTAGGCAGGTGGTCAATGAAATTCGCAGAAGTATTTAATTAGCTCTAGGTGATATGCTTAGAGTCAGCCATATTATATGAGGAAGCGTTAGAAGAGTGAAAGTGAGAGGGTGTTTTGAAGGAATAAACCTCATTGTATCGTTTGGAATGGATTTCGTTAGAGGTCGAGTCACTAGACATAGAGGAGACAGCAGTAGGAGACCCAAAAGAAGGCAATTGTATAGGATGCATATTTGAGGGAGAAACTGGGAAGATGGTTGGGACAGGATGAGATCAATTGTTAGTGAGAGAGTGATCAATATTGAGAGAGGGGAGGCAGGAGGTCCTACGCTGAGAAGTGAAAGTCTGAGGTTCTGAGGAAGGCCCTCGACAACAAGGGTGAAAAAGGAGAACCACTAGGGGGGAAACATCAACTCTAAGATTTGATGAGGCGGGCTAGGGCCCAAGCATCCAGGTGGGGCAAGACAATTATCAAGGATAGTTTTAGAGAGGATGCCCATTTGAGAGGGCAGAGACGTCGGTAAGGAAAGCAAGGCACAGCAGTGAGAATTGGAAGCGGTGAATGGATTACAGGAACAATTCAGGTGGGGCCTTAATGAGGATGACATGATAGAAGGAGGGGGATGGTGAGACTGATCGGGGAGAGTGAGTGACGTCATGAGGGAGCAAGGTAATTGGGATGCTAGCGCTTCTGGGCCCATTGAAAGGGCAAATTGCCATAGAACTGAAATGGCTGTCAAAAATGTTGAGGTGTAGGTCAGATCCCTGAATAAGAATGTTTCCAGTCCTGAATATGGATATGGATTTCCCCGTTGAAAGAAAGCCTCACCCCACCAGCACTCAGAGTGATCCTGCTGTCTTAGCCAGCCCACACATCACTGGTAGCAAGTCCAGCGAGGCCAATGGGGTCAGAACTGCCTAGGCAAGGTTGCTGATGAAAGTCATCTCAACCTTCGGAGGCAGCGTGAACTACGAGGCAGTTGGGTACAGGAGAGGCAATGGGGGATCGCTGCTGAACAGCCAACTGGGTCTACCGCAGCTGTGTCCATTTACCAGTTCTGTCTACTGTGGGCCTTTCGAAGTGGAAGAATCCGCATGCCATGAACTTTCAATCAGGTAAGATTACGTAATAAGAATTATGAATTTGACCAGAGTTCACACTCACAAACTCGATCGGAGGTAGTCCAGAACACCTAGTCTCACATAGTAGGAGGAAAAGGGTGGTGGATGGCTAGGCTATTTCAGGGATTTGCACATGATGTGTATCCCTAACCTGGAGCTTCCTACGAGAGCACCTCTCCGATGGCCATCTTGGATCCTCTTGGACATCCATCTTGGACATTCAAGTATCATAGGAGAATACAATTGATAATAGGTTATGTTACATTATTTAAAGGTAATAATAATACTAATAATACTAATAATATACCTACTATGATAATATAGCGGTAGGCAATGGACTGCTATGTGAAATCATTTTAAGTTGGTATAGTGTCATAAAACCACTCTGAGGAATCAAATGCAGATCAGAGCATAATACCCTTAAATGTAAAAGACTGCTCTCTTTATTGTTTTAGCAAAACTCCAATGCAACAAGTCGGCAGTTGCATCCAAAGTCATTGGCTAATGTGAACATCAACCAGGTCAGCCATAATAAAAACTTCAAAAATCATGAATTAGGGCATGATGGAAGGCCTTGTTTTTCTTAAGTAGAATATGGTGTAAGTATAAGTTAAAGGATTAAGAATGCATCAAGCCAGCACCTTAAAATGAGTCTATTCTTGACTCATTTCTGGTCTTAGTATTAAAAGTTATAGACATGGACTATCTGGGAAGAATTAACATGGACCCCAGCACCAACAGAGAAAGTACTGACCAGTTGAAGAGCTGGATTACATCAAGTAACCTGGAATGTTCAATGCATATATTAAACACATTAAGCATGTTTTTTAAATATAAAATGAGGTTTTGAATATTTTGAAATCAAACCATTCACAAACATGTTAAACAAAACTGTGTTTTCATTTCCCAATGTGTGATTGAGATGTGATTTATGTTATTCTAAGCTTAATTAAATATTTGACATGTCTACCAAAAATTAGAATGTTTGTCCATGATAAGAAATGCGTGAATGAAAAGATAAATTAAAAACATTTTCAGTCTGCCATGTAATGACAGAATCCATTTCATAAGTACTGCAAATGAAAAAGTGAACTACTGCTCCTTGTGTTAAAAATAAATTCATAAGGCATATTAGACCAAAAAAACACCTCATCGCTCGAATCAGAGAACATCTCAATAAAATGTGCTGTTGTGAATCCTGGATTCTAGACGCCAGGTTTGCAGAGATTAGGTTCCCAACCAATGTATGCCAAGACTTTGGGCCTGATATAGATCTTGGCGGACAGGTTACTCCATCACAACGGTGATGGACATACCCTCCGCCGAAATAAAAGTCCCATAGGATATAATAGGAATTATATATCGGCGGACAAGATATCTGTTCCACTTGTGAAGGAGTAACCCGTCCACCAAGATCTACATCAGGCCCTTATTTCATTGTCACTGAGTAAGGAAGTGCATTTTAAATGCAGCTTCACCCAACCCTCTGAGCATTGCAGCAAGGGTGCTGCTTTCTAGGTTACTAACATTCCCATAAAGGGTTAAGGGACAGAGTGGTCACTCAAGCTCAATTTTGTTCTTTGAATAGCACTAAGAGACGACATTTCTTATTTTAAAGTGCCTAATTAAAGAATCTTATTCTTTTGCTTATACATAGATAATAACAACACAGAATATTATTAAAACAACACTTTTTGCATGTTTCTAGCAGCGAGAATAAAATTAAAAGTTCTAACATGTTTGAGATTGTGGCTAGCAACCTACCATGGTACTTCTATGGGCTACACTATGAGAGCATGGAATAGTTAATTTGCCTCTAGGGTTCTTGGGGACCTGTGAAATGCATGCCTGTTCAAAGCAGATCAACTGCATTTATGAGTCTTCAGCCTAGAAGAGAGAATGCCTTGACAAAGAAAACAGCTAGTTTTAGCTCCTCTTATCACCGGATTGACTCCTTTCATTAGAGTGGATGTTCCGGCCATCTTGCCAGACCTCTAGTGATAACCTGGTGTGAAGGCCTTTCCTCTTTAATGATCAGTACCAGGGACGTATACCGAATATTAACTGCTGACTTTTTGCTTGGATTGCAAAATTAAGTGAGGATTTCCCAAAATTTGAGATGCAATTGATCGAACCAAATGTGATGAAAATACGTCAACCTGGACTACTTGTTTACCTTCCTTATCTAATGTTAAACATTGAGATGTAAATATCGTATAGAGTTTGTATCAGACTTGTATCACCTGGTGTTTTAACAAATCAGTAATTAAATGAAAATGATGCCATTCCAAGTTCTGCCAAAGGTAACATCATGCTAACTGTGAATTATAGGCAGACAGGATAACTTAACATTTAAAAAATAGAGCCTGACTTGGCAAGTCACATCAGTATGAGGTTGACATTATAACAGGCAATTATCAACTCCTACATAAGATGTAAAATTCCTTAAAATGAATAATGAAGAACAAGAAGGTCTTTCTATTCTGAAAATAGAGACAAGGCAGAAAATGAGAGACAAAGTGAGATTGTAATAATAACCTGAGAAAAGAATGGACATTTTCTGTAGTGACAGTTGTATGACCAGCATGCTTTTTACTAGCTAACAAAAATTGTACGGCAGCTCAAAATTCCTAAATGGACAATATAGAGAGAGCTGATTTGTTTTTCAGCAGAGGAATACAGCATGTATGTATGGAACCTCCAATGCTGTCTTAGTTATCTAACCCCGCTCCAACTCAAGAGTTCTCAATAAATCCCAGTTAAGTTTGATTTCTATACATTTCAAGTCTATAACATTGCTTCTGAAGGACACTTTTTTGGCATATATGAGTATGATGCAGCCAAGTTTCTTGAGTTTCACAAGAAACCATTGACTGTTCTTAAAGCATATTATTGATAATTTTAAACTCAGATTAAAAGAACACTAGTTGCTGCGTTGTGTTTACATAATTGAAAATGTTCGTTTCAGTGCTTTCTGGATAAGGCTTTTCTTGCAGAAACACTGATTGGCAACTATGAAAGTGAAACAATTCCTTAGACTTTGTAAAAAACTGAGCTTTAAACATTTTCAAATTGTTTTTGTACTCCAATATGTTCAATGCTCCTGCAATTTGGAATATGAAATACATTTAGCATTTTTGAAAATTAATGTGAACATTTGTATTGAATAAACAAGAACAATACATTTTATTTACATTAGAACAATCTTTTCATTGGTCATTTTAAAGCCAAACTTTCTTGGTAGTGATTGCCCTTTTGATCAATTATAACTGAAACTGTTTATCAGTCGCATTGCTCTATAAATGTTTGAGGTTGATGAAGCCTAAATGCCATAGAAGTGAATGGATTATTGATGTGCTTTCAAGTTAGCTAAAGTGTACAGTACAGTTTTCAGGTCTTATCATCATTGTAGAATATTGAAATAGAGGCATAGATGTGTTAAGCTGATTTACAGTGGAACCAAATCTACGTTAAATGTCTAACATTTTAAAACTGTCTTGCCTTGTCTACTCTCATTTCTAATGATACACCAGTCCAACAATGTATGAATTTACTGTAAAAACATTGCATATGTAAGATACATGTGTCTTATGCTGACATTGCAAAAATACAGAACAGTTTTCTGATTCAGAAATCATTAAAGGTCCACTTGATGATAATTGTATTCACCACTTCCAAATGGCTTTACATATTTTCACTTTCCAGAGTATACCTGTTTTAAAAATTGCATTACTTCGATTTCCTTTAATTATTACTACACTTACTGTGGTAAAAATTCAAGTACTTGCATTCAATTATAAGCCGCGGATCACAAATATGTTTACAGCCAACCAGTGCTTCTGTTTATTTATGGGCTATTAAATCATAATTGAAGTTGCAGCCAGTCAGCACATGTTTTGCCGAATCATCCATTTCTTAAGGGCCTTTGGATGAAGCTTGTTTCTCTACCCAAAAGCCAAGTTCACAAAGTTTACATTAGCTTCAAGCTTATATAATACAAAGTACGAAACTACATACATTTGTTGTAATCATCAGACTTACATTATAGAAAGTGTAAAACTGTACAAGTTTGTGAGCTGCCACCTAGCATGTAGGGATGTAGAAGGACTGGTTGGCAGTTACAATACTATGACCAATAGCCTATAATTGAATATATGGGCTGGAAAATAGGACACTAAATGTGGTGATAATAGTAGAAGATAACAGTGATGCAAGTTTGAGACCAGGTATTCTCTCGAAAGTAAAACTGTTCCATTGGCAAATGCTGTAAAAATGCTATAACAGTGGTTCCTGGAAATAAATAATCTTGGTGAAAATTATCATTGGAGCAAAATTATTCCATTGCCTGTGGGAAATAGGTAATTTGGGAACAAGTCATTTACAAAGATGCAATAAGTTGGTCCTCCTTCCTCTTGGAATAGAGTTGTTTGCAAGGACTGATAAATACAGAACACATATTTAAGTCTATCTTATCAAAATATGAACAAGTCTACATAACAAACCCATGACTATCCCTACCTTATTTAATGGAAGAGCTCTGGAATCATATAAAATTACCATATTTAAAATCATCAATAAGAAATTAGACATACGTATGTAACCCTCAAAGGAAATTGGAAAAGAAAAGCAGGATGATGTTTCCATTTAAACTGGCCTATGAAGCATTCAGTTACTTGGCACTAAAATAACCAGGATGGTGCTCTGTGCAATTGTATTTGAGATAATGCCTGAAAGGGCATGCAATATATCACTCAACATCCTCTGCACATCGAATCAACACGAAATTGCATTTAGAGTAATTTAAGCATTGTGATACTTGTGTTTACTGAGCCAAATATGCCAGTCATGTCCGAATCATGCTTATTCTTTTCTTAAACATTTCTTTTCTTAAATTTTGTCAATTAGTGCAACACAACTGACCTAAACTTTAATCGTCCTTGCACTGCGTAACTTTTAATAAAAAAACAAAGGTTACAGGGACGTTGTAGTTAGGCTCACATTTCATTCATACAAAATCATAGAAATTCAGCAATTATAGTTACCTCAGCTAACACTAGCTTACGCCACTACAATGCCCTGCTTAGGACCTCGCATATTATATAACTCATGATGTGGACAGTGATCTTACTGATGACATCACTGCTAACATCACTGATGATATCTCAAATGAGATCACTGATGACATCATCCAGTGATTGTGAGTATTTTCTAAATGTTTATGAGTGTTAAATATATTTACACGGCACTACAAAAGTCAAATTAGTTTAGTTTTTGTATTGCCAATGAATGATTCTATTTTCAAAAAAAGATTATGGCAGGGTTTGTGTAACTGTGCATATCTGTGTGTGACTGTATTGGTTAATAAGTGGGTGCATGAGTAGCTTTATGGGTGAGTAATTGGCTGTGTGAGTGCCTGTATGGCTGTGTGAGTGGGCGTGTAAGTGGTGTATGGGTGACTGAGTGGCTGTATGAGTGGCTGTATGGGTGAATAAGTACGTGTGTGAGTTTTTGTATGACTGAGATAGAGACTGTCTTAGTGGTTGTATAAGTAAGTGAGGAGCAGTGTGAGTGGCTGTATGGTGAGGGGCAGTGTAAGTGGCTGCATGGGTAAGTAAATGGGTGTGTAAGTGGCCGTGAATGGTGAATGACCGGGTGCATTAGTGGTTGTATGGGTAAATGAGTGCGTGTGTGAGTGGCTGTAAATGATAAATGAGAGGGTGCATGCATGACTGTATGGGTGAGTGAACATGTGTATGAGTGTTTGTATAGGTCAGTGAAAGAGTATATGAGTGGCTGTAAAGGTGCATGAATGGGTATGTAAAGGGGTATATACATGAGTGAGTTCATGTGCCAGTGTCTGTATGAGTGATTGTGTGAGTGAATCTATTGGCGAGTATGTGAGTGTAAGAGAGGCTGTTTTTGAAACTATGTGATTCTCTCAGTTACTGTTTAGATGATTGAGTACATATGTTATTATCTGTAAGTGAGTCAGTGTGAGAGTAGTTTTTATGGGTGAGTGAGTGGTTCTGTGAGTGATTGACCTGGTCTGTGAGTGCCTGTAAGAAGGAGTGAGTGGATGAGTAGGTACTTGTATGGGTCTGAGAATGGGTGAGTGGGTGAATGGGTGAGTGGTTGTATGGGTGTGTGAGTAGGTATATAAGAGGTTGTATGGCAGTGCGAGTGGGGGTATGAGGTATTAAGTAGATGATGTCATGAGTGATGTCACTGACCATGTCATGAGTGATGTAATATGTGAGGTCATAAGCAGGGCATTGTGGGGCATACGTTATAGTTATCTAAGGTAACTATAACTACTGAATTTCAATGGTTTTGTACCTCTCTAACTGGATCTGTGAGTGGGTGTGTGAAATCTGGGTCTAACTATAACATCCTAGTAACTTTTGGGTTTTTTCCGTGAAAAAAACCAGGGTTGCAAGAAGGTAGATGTCGGTACAAGGAAGTACCTTTTGCTTATTTCACTACCTAGTTTCCATAGGAAAATCATTTTTTGATTTGTGATAACTTTGGCATCGTTTAATGAATCTTCGCGAAATTCTCCATAAAACAAGTCTGTCCAGGTCAGCTCCTATCCTGAAAATTTGGGGGCGATACGTCAAGCAGGGGCTGGGAAAAAAGGGGGGCCCCAAAACGCATTTTACCCATGGTAATTTCCATGGGAAATTTTGCGAAGAGCTACAGCCCGAACTGCTGAACGAATTACCCAAAATTTGTAAGAAAGGTAGAGCTTGGTTCAGAAAGCAACCTTTTTTTTAAATGGCGTAAATCGGTTCAGTAGTTTTTGAGAAATTCAAAGAATAAGAGTCAAAAAATCAATTTCCCATAGGAAACTTTGTGCAAGGCTAGAGCCAAAACTACTGAATGGAATTACCCCAAATATGGCAAAAAGGTAGTGCTTGGATCAGAAAGCAACCTTTTTTTTTAAATGGTGTAAATCTGTTCAGTAGTTGCTGAGAAATTTGAAAAATAAAAGTTTTGATGTCTAAGTCCTAAGCGAATTACTAGAAAACAGAGAAACAAAGGTATAAAACAAGAGAAGGGGGCAGGGAAGAAACACCCTGACCCCCTAGGCCTACTCAGGGGGTCCCAGAAGGACCCTCAGGGCCAAAGAAAGCATTACAAAAAATTAAAAAATATTGGCGCAATTCGCGCTGGGGTCGCGGGTTCCCATGTTTTATTTTACTGAGACCCCAGTGTGGGCTAGGTCCCGGGGGCATTTCTCAAAAAATAATAGTGGGGGCTCTGTGGGGGCTGCAGGGGCCCACTGGGGTCCCCGCAGCCCCGGAGCTTCACTCATGTTGGGAAAGGGGGTTGCACGGACACCCTCCTGGAGCCCTCCATTTTCTTATAACTTTGGCGTCGTTTGACGAATCTTCACTACATTTTCAAGAAAGTTTCTCATTTTTGATCAGCTTGTATCTTGAAAGTTTATGGGTCTAAAAAAGTGTTTTCGCAATGCATTTTCCATAGGAAACTTTAGACGAGGCTACAGGTCAAGCTGCTGAATGGAACTACGCCAAATTTGGCAGGGAGAAAGGTCTTGGTCCAGTTAGCTTGCTTTTTTTGAAATGGTGAAAATCCATTCAGTAGTTTTTGAGATATTAAAGGAAAAAACATATATATATCTGGACGGTGCCTAACTCCCGAGCACGAGCTTGCCTCTGATTGGCTGCTAACACTTCAAACCAGGAAGTGTTAGCAGCCATCTTGTACCTCACATCGAGTGAATATATTAAAGAAAGGTCCCAGAGGCAATTTAATATACCAGAGCTCTATGTGTGCGAGATACTTCTTTCACGCTGCATCTCCCTACATCAGCAGGTAACGCACCCTTTTCCACCATCAACAGCATACCTCGAACAACATTCTCGGGCCCGCAAGTCTCCCTCTGCGAACCACTTGTCGGCTCACAGCTCTTCGGTGCGAGGTCTCGGGCCTGCAGTTGTATCTGTGAAGCTAAGACTGAAAATATACCGCAGGTCTCTCTCTGCGAGATATGCTCTTCACACTCCCTCTCCCCACATCACTGTTCTGCAGCTATCCCTATGCAAGCCGACAGCCCACACCTTTCCCTATACCAGTCAGCCCGCAGCTCTTCCTCTGCGAACCGCCGGGCCGCAGCTCGCCCTCTACAAGCCAACCAGTCAGCTCGTAGCTCTTCATCTGCGAGCCAGCCCGCCAGCTCGCAAGTCTCTGACAACAGTTGCAATGGAGCCAACGATCATGCAGGTCGGACATCCAACCCTGCTCAGACACCCCCCACCAGCTGCCCCTTGTCTGCCATCCTCCCTCACCCCCACCCCCCACAAATTGGGTAATGTTCGAACTGATTTCAGACCAAATTCAAAATGTACCCCGATGACAGCAAGGGATATAACGGACATATATATTGAGTTGGCAACTAATGATTTGAAAAAGCTAGGAGCACGATCAAAACTAGTTAAGAATACAGAAAGCACTACAAAACAGAAAATGTATGATGCTCTGATTAAGAAATTGTCTAATGAAGATAATTGCATAGTACGTAATGCAGATAAGGGGGGCAATATAGTCCTTTGGGACAAACAGAAATACCTGATAGAGGCCCATAAGCAATTAAACAATAAGAACTGCTATGTAAAAGTCAACGAGAACAATATGACTTTGAGTAACAACGAGTTTATTGTGGAACTCAATCAATGGTATGAACAGGGCCTCATAAAACATGATGAGTATATGTTCTTAAAGATCGAGCAGCCAGTAATACCAGTATACTATCTAATTCCGAAAGTCCACAAGGATGTTAACAACCCACCAGGGCGGTCAATAATTTCGGCAATGGGTAGTGCTTTAGAGAATACATCAAAATTCGTAGATTCTTTTCTAGGCCCACTAGTTAGAACACTTCCATCCTATATACAGGACATGGGAGATTTCCTACGTAAAATATATGATCTCCCCTGGGAAAGTGATTATTTGTTGGTGACAATTGATGTATCAACGCTTTATACCAGCATTAAACATAACGATGGGTTACGAGCTGCAAAACACTTTCTAGGGACAAGGCCAATACAACTATGTGCACATACACAGATGATTATAAGAATGATTGAGAAATGTCTGAAAAGCAACTATTTTTGTTCAATGGGCAATTATACCATCAGGTTTGTGGTACTGCAATGGGCACCTGCTTCGCCCCCAGCTATGCTAATTTGCATATGGGCTGGTGGGAGGAGCAGGTGATCCAGGTGCAGTACCAAAATGAGTGGGAAAATCATATAATGCACTGGAGTCGTTTTACAGGCGACCTGTTTATTGTGTGGAAGGGCACTGAAGGAGAAGTAAAAAGAATTATAGACAAGATACAGACAAATGAACTAAATCTCAGCTTTACCAGTGTAATCAGTACTTCCAATGTGAATTTCCTTGATTTAACTGTATATGTCCATGAAGGCAAAGTGCAAACAAAGCTTTTTAGAAAACCAACCTCAGGTAACACACTCCTGCATGCAAATAGTTTTCATCCGGTAAACCTTAAACGCAGTATCCCTTATGGGGAAAGCCTTAGAGTGAGGCGGAATTGCAGTGAGACTGAGGAGACAAAGAAAGAGCTCAACATTCTGAAACAAAGATTTAAGAACAGAGGATACCCAGATAGTTGGATTGACACTGGAATAAGGAAAGCTACAAATAAAAAGAGAGAAGAATAGCTTTTTGATGCAGATAAAAAACATGACAAAAAGAGTGAATCACAATGTAGATTCATTACAACATATAGCCAGCAACATGATGATGTAAGGAGTATCTTAAACAAACACTGGTACCTAATTAAGAATGATCCAGTATTGGGTAAAAATGTGCCTCGGAGACCACAAATTACATTTCGAAAAGCCAGGTACTTTAAACAGGCTTTAGTTAGCAATAATTTAAAGAAAGCTAAACGAAAGAGAACATGGTTGAACAAAAAAAAAGGGGTTTGTAAAATGCGTTAAATGTATGGCCTGTACGCATGGCATAAACACTGAGCAATACAGACTAGGCCTATCTAATAGAATGCGTAAGATCAAAGGGAAGTACACGTGCAAGACGAGTTTCGCTCTCTACGTGCTGCAGTGCCCTTGTGGCCTGCGGTACATGGGCAGCACAATTCTGGAAGCACTCAAAAGAATCGTACAGCACCTGAGGGCTATTAAGAACGGAGACAGAACATATCCAGTAGCCAGACACTTTGAAAAGGTGTGTGGGAAAGAGACTAAGGGCCTGACTTTCTATGTAATAGATGCAGTTGTACAGAATTTGAGAGGTGGAAACCGAGAGAAGAAATTAAGATGATTAGAGTCTCGCTATATAATAGAGTTAGACTCTAAACAACCAGGAGGATTAAATATTGAGGAAGACTTGCACACACATTTGTAGATTAATCATGTAAGGGATGAACGGCCATTAAGTGAATAGTGCAGCAATGATTTTTAAGTAATAATAGAAAGAGGTACATTTTTTTAGCAGACTTAGACAATAATGAAAGGCTGTTAGTCACGACAGCTACCAGTAAACCAAGAAATGAATTTGCAACAAATCGAATATGTAAGCCCACTTGGGCGTAATTGTTTTATCGTTTTTCGCAATTTTTATGCTGGGAAACGCAAGAATGAAAAAGCTCACTTGAGCAGAATTGATGTGAGCGCGTAAACCGGAAAATCAATTTGCGCCGAATATGACAATATAGCATTAATGCTTATTTGAAATGTTCTAACTTTATTTGTACAACATTGCAATCAATTGGTTTGTATAAATTATTCTTACTAATTATGGAAAATGATTTGTATAATGCGAAAGTTGCGTTATGAAACTGACTGGCTATTTGGTATGCAATGCCTGTGAAATTGTAAAAACTACGAGTCTGTTTTCACATTCATCTCGTTTGTAGTTTCATGTGATTTGTTTTCAAGCACGTTAAGCACTTCAAAATGGCCGTGCGTTTTAAATTTTGCTATCAGTGAACAAGGCTGCTTTGCAGTTGAAACGCGTTTGATAACGGCAGTTTAAAATAAATCTTTGAACCGCACATGGCGTCGTCTTTACTGGATTGATATATATATATATATATATATATATATATATATATATATATATATATATATATATATATATATATATATTATCTACTGGCGGTCGCCAGTAGATAGTTATAGTTAGGACCGTGTTTCCATAGGAAATCCGCAACATTCTATTTGGAATAACTTTGGCGCCGGTCGATGAATCCTCGCGAAATTTTCAAAACTAATGGGGCGCTACGCTCCGCTCCTACCCTGAAAGTCTCGGGGGATTCATCAAGCGGGGGCTGAGAAAAAAGGGGGGTCCCAAGACGCGTTTTCCCCATGCATTTTTCCATAGGACCTTTAGACACAGCTACAGCCCGAACGGCTGAACAGAATTACTTGAAATTTGGCAGAGAGGTAGTCCTCAGGTCAAGGATGTGCCTTTTGTAGGTCTGGTGTAAATCTGTTCAGTAGGTCCTGAGAAAATAGCATTTAAATCAATATATATATCTGTAAGCGCGCTCCGTGCGCTTACCGTAAGCTTACCGTACGCGTACGGTGCCGTGCGCGAGCCCAATTCTGATTGGTGGTTACATGACTGTAAACATTCGAATCGGTCGAAATCAGGAAGTGTCGGCCGCCATTTTCTGTCTCTCGCACTGAGAAACAAAGGTGGGGAACGTGAAACGGGGGCAACGAAGAGAGTTGCAGACCCCCTAGTGTTTGTCAGGGGGTCCAAGAAGGACCCAAAAGTACGAAAAATAAATGTAATTATTAAAAAAAAAAATCGCGGGGTACGCGTACGGTAAGCTTACCGTACGCGCACGGCAAAAAAATAAAAATAAATAAATAACGAAGTAACAATCACATTTATTAAATAAATTAAAGGACCCACAAGGGAGAAAAAAACAAATGTTACTGCGTAAAAAAAGGCGAGGCGCGCACGGCATGGACTGTGCAACGTGGGCGCTTGGTGTGCGAAGCGCACCGAGCGCCCACTGCGCGCGCGCGGTGCGCGGAGCGCACCGTGCGCGCAGGGTGTGCGCATAGTGAAAAACCAGAAAAAAAAATAAAAAATAAATACATAACTTAGCATTTAAAAAACCGTACAAATTCACTGAAAAAACCATAGGTTTCACACACGTTATAGTTAGGAATTATCATTTACAAAACCTTGCAAATTCACTTAAAAAACCATAGGTTTCACACATGTTATAGTTAGCTGTACATTTCACTCGTAAAAAACCAATGAAATTCCACGTTATAGTTAGATCAGGTAACTATAACTTGCGCGACCGCAATCCACAATGTGTAATTTCAGATGTCATCATTGATGTCATGAGTGATGTCACTGACCATGTCATGAGTGATGTACTATGTGACGTCATCAGCAGTTTATTGTGGGCGCGCAAGTTATAGTTACCTGATCTAACTATAACGTGGAATTTCATTGGTTTTTTACGAGTGAAATGTACAGCTAACTATAACATGTGTGAAACCTATGGTTTTTTAAGTGAATATACATATATATATATATATTACCTACTGGCATTCGCCAGTAGGTAGTTATAGTTAGGACCTATTTTCCTTAGGAAATCCGCAACATTCTATTCCCAATAACTTTGGCGCCGATTGACAAATCTTCACGAAATTTTCAAAACTTTTGGCCAGCTCCAGTCCGCTTCTATCCTGAAAGTCTCGGGATGATTGGTGCAGCGGGGGCCGAGAAAAAATGGGGGGTCCCAAAACGTGTTTTCCCCATGCAATTTCCTATAGGACATTTAGAAGCAGCTACAGCCCGAACTGCTGAATGGAATTACACCAAATTTGGCAAAGAGGTAGTCCTCAGTTCAGACTCATGCCTTTTGCTTAAATGGTGTCAATCTGGTCAGTAGTTCCTGAGAAAATCAAAATCACATATATATCTGGGCGGAACCTAACCACACATCTCATAGTGAGATCTGATTGGCTGTCAGCACTTCATCCAAGAAGTGTTGGCAGCCATCTTGGGACCAATATACATGATAGCACCTCATTAAAAAGCATTGCAGTTAATAGAAGGTTTTAAGACTTTAGTTACATTATAAATAATTTGTTGACGGTATCATACTCATTTTAGGAATTCTGGTGTGTTCTAAGGTGATTTTACCATGTGAAAAAGCCTTCTGCTGGGATATCATGAATCATGTTTGAGAGAAAAATATTTTCTCATGCTTTCCCACAGAGGATTGGAAGGTGATCTATAAGCTAAACTGAGAGCATATTTTCTGTAAATTCACATTATCTTTCTCAGTCATGTGAGTATGAAGTGGTAACTCTTGAAACATTTAATTTAAAAAGGAACAAAATAAGGGGGTTCATTTTGCCATGGAAAAAATTATTAGTGCTGCAGAAAGAAAAATTAGGGCACATTTTGAGTGACTTCTCAAATCCTCTTCTATTTCATTAAAAAATTCTGACATGCAGACTGAAACATGCACTTTGAATACCACAGCAGACTTTCCTGGTGAGCAGTAGCTTTACTACAGTGATCTAATGAGCAACTAGAGTGCTAACATTCAGAATTTATGGCAAATGTGTGACACATCTGAATGCCTTCTTCATGGAACCAAAGTAAACAAGCATTGAAAATGCAATAAGTCTCACCCTCTTTTAAGTTAAAGCAATTCTGTTTGTAATTAGGTGGCTTTTTAGCTTTGCTTTTATTAGTGTTTTTCAAACTTTCATGTACATAACATGCATATGTATGCATATATGTATATGTATGCATGCATTTATATTTGTATTTATTTAGATATGCAGATTATATATATGTTTATATATGTATGCACATATATACACATACATATATATAAATACATATGCATATAGAGAGTAGTAGAGTGAGTAGTAGAGAGTGAGTAGTAGAGAAAGAGTAGTAGGGAGTAGTGGAGAGTGAGTAGTAGAGAGTGAGTAGTAGAGGGTAGTGGAGTAGTGGAGAGTGAGTAGTAGAGAGTAGTAGAGAGTGAGTAGTAGAGTGAGTAGTAGGGAGTAGTAGAGAGTGAGCAGTGGAGAGAGAGTAGTAGATAGTGAGTAGTAGAGGGTGAGTAGTAGAGGGTAGTGGAGTAGTGGAGACTGAGTAGTAGGGAGTAGTAGAGAGTGAGTAGTAGAGTGAGTAGCAAGGAGTAGTAGAGAGTGAGTAGTAGAGTGAGTAGTAGGGAGTAGTAGAGAGTAGAAAGCAAGTAGTAGAGAGTGAGTAGTAGTAGGGAGTAGTAGAGTAGTAGAGAGTGAGGAGTAGAGAGTGAGTAGTAGAGGGTAGTGGAGTAGTGGAGACTGAGTAGTAGAGAGTAGTAGAGAGTGAGTAGTAGAGTGAGTAGTAAGGAGTAGTAGAGAGTGAGTAGTAGAGTGAGTAGTAGAGAGCGAGTAGTAGAAAGCAAGTAGTAGAGAGTAGTAGAGAGTGAGTAGTAGTAGGGAGTAGTAGAGTAGTAGAGAGTGAGTAGTAGAGGGTAGTGGAGTAGTGGAGACTGAGTAGTAGAGAGTGAGTAGTAGAGTGAGTAGTAGAGAGTAGTAGATAGTGAGTTTTAGAGAGAGTAGTAGAGAGAGTAGAGAGTAGTAGAGTAGTAGAGAGTAAGTAGTAGAGTGAGTAGTAGAGAGTAGTAGAGAGCGAGTAGTAGAGACTGAGTAGTGGAGAGTGAGTAATAGAGAGTAGTAGAGAGCGAGTAGTAGAGAGTGAATAGTAGAGAGTAGTAGAGAGTGAATAGTAGAGAGAGAAGTACAGAGTGAGTAGTAGAGAGTAGTAGATTGAGTAGTAGAGAGTGAGTAGTAGAGAGAGAGTAGTAGAGAGTGAGTAGTAGAGTAGTAGAGAGTGAGTGGTAGAGAGTAGTAGAGTGAGTAGTAGAGAGTAGTAGAGAGTGAGTAGTAGAGAGATAAGTAGAGTACTAGAGAGTGAGTAGTAGAGAGAGTAGTAGAGAGTAGTAGAATAGTAGAGAGTGAGTAGTAGAGAGTGAGTAGTAGAGAGTAGTAGAGAGTGAGTAGTAGAGTAGTAGAGAGTGAGTGGTAGAGAGATTAGTAGAGAGTAGTAGAGTAGTAGACAGTGAGTAGTAGAGAGTGAGTACTAGAGAGTGAGTAGTAGAGAGTGAGTAGTAGAGAGTCAATAGTAGAGAGTGAGTAATAGAGAGAGAGTAGTAGAGAGTGAGTAGTAGAGAGTAGTAGAGTGAATAGTAGAGTGAGTCGTAGAGAGGGAGTAGTAGAGAGTGAGTAGTAGAGAGTTAATAGTAGAGAGTGAGTAATAGAGAGTGAGTAGTAGAGAGTGAGTAGTAGAGAGTAGTAGAGTGAGTAGTAGAGAGGGAGTAGTAGAGAGAGAGTAGTAGAGAGTAGTAGAGAGTGAGTAGTGGAGTAATAGAGTAGTAGAGAGTGAATGGTAGAGAGTAGTAGAGTGAGTAGTAGAGAGTAGTAGAGAGTGAGTAGTAGAGAGTGAGTAGTAGAGAGTAGCAGAGAGTGAGTAGTAGAGTAGTAGAGAGTAGTAGAGAGTCAGTAGTAGAGAGTGAGTAGTAGAGAGTAGTAGAGAGCGAGTATTAGAGAGTGAGTAGTAGAGAGCAAAATGCGATACAGCGCGCGCAACGACGATTACTGGGCTACCGATGTTTTTGAAGATTACGAGCTCTACTTACCTGGTTTCTCTGGCTCTACAGCGGCTCTGCTGACCTGGTTCTCTGGCTCTGGAGGAGCTCTGCTAACCTGGTTCTTAGGTTCTAGAGCAGCTCTGCTGACCTGGTTCTCTGGCTCTAAAGCAGCTCTGCTGACCTGGTTCTATGGCTCTAAAGCAGCTCTGCTGACTTGGTTCTCTGGCTCTAGAGCAGCTCTGCTGACCTGGCTCTCTGGCTCTAAAGCAGCTCTTCTGACCTAGTTCTCTGGCTCTAAAGTAGCTCTGCTGGCCTAGTTCTCTGGCTCTAAAGCAGCTCTGCTGACCTGGTTTAATGGCTCTAAAGCAGCTCTGCTTCCTGGTTCTCTGGCTCTCGAGCAACTCTGCTGACCTGGTTCTCTCCCTCTAAAGAGCTCTGCTGACCTCTTTTCTCTGGCTCTAAAGCAGTTCTGCTGACCTGGTTCTCTGGCTCTAAAGCAGCTCTGCTGACCTGGTTCTCTGGCTCTAGAGCAACTCTGCTGACCTGGTTCTCGGGCTCTAGAGCAGCTCTGCTGACCTGGTTCTCTGCCTCTAGAGCAGCTCTGCTGACCTGGTTCTCTGGCTCTAGAGCACCTCTGCTGACCTGCTTTTCTGACTCTAGAGAGAGCAGCTCTGCTGAACTGGTTCTCTGGCTCTAAAGCAGCTCTACTGACCTGGTTCAATGGCTCTAAAGCAGCTCTGCTGACCTGGTTCAATGGCTCTAAAGCAGCTCTGCTTCCTGGTTCTCTGGCTCTCTAGCAGCTCTGCTGACCTGGTTCTCTGACTCTAAATCAGCTCTGCTGACCTGGTTCTCTCCCTCTAAAGAGCTCTGCTGACCTTTTTTCTCTGGCTCTAAAGCAGTTCTGCTGACCTGGTTCTCTGGCTCTAAAGCAGCTCTGCTGACCTGGTTCTCTCCCTCTAAAGAGCTCTGCTGACCTCTTTTCTCTGGCTCTAAAGCAGTTCTGCTGACCTGGTTCTCTGGCTCTAAAGCAGCTCTGCTGACCTGGTTCTCTGGCTCTAGAGCAACTCTGCTGACCTGGTTCTCGGGCTCTAGAGCAGCTCTGCTGACCTGGTTCTCTGCCTCTAGAGCAGCTCTGCTGACCTGGTTCTCTGGCTCTAGAGCACCTCTGCTGACCTGCTTTTCTGACTCTAGAGAGAGCAGCTCTGCTGAACTGGTTCTCTGGCTCTAAAGCAGCTCTACTGACCTGGTTCAATGGCTCTAAAGCAGCTCTGCTGACCTGGTTCAATGGCTCTAAAGCAGCTCTGCTTCCTGGTTCTCTGGCTCTCTAGCAGCTCTGCTGACCTGGTTCTCTGACTCTAAATCAGCTCTGCTGACCTGGTTCTCTCCCTCTAAAGAGCTCTGCTGACCTTTTTTCTCTGGCTCTAAAGCAGTTCTGCTGACCTGGTTCTCTGGCTCTAAAGCAGCTCTGCTGACCTGGTTCTCTGGCTCTAGAGCAGCTCTGCTGACCTGGTTTCTCTGGCTCTAAAGCAGTTCTGCTGACCTGGTTCTATGGCTCTAAAGCAGCTCTGCTGACCTGGTTCTCTGGCTCTAGAGCAGCTCTACTGTCCTGGGTCTCTGGCTCTAAAGCAGTTCTGCTGACCTGGTTCTCTCCCTCTAAAGCAGCTTTGCTGACCTGGGTTCTCTGGCTCTACAGCATCTCTGCTGACCTGGTTCTCGGCCTCCAGAGCAGCTCTGCTGACCTGGCTCTCTGGCTCTAGAGCAGCTTTGCTGACCTGGGTCTCTGGTTCTAGAGCAGCTCTGCTGACCTGCTTCTTAGGCTCTAGAGCAGCTCTGCTGACCTGGTTCTCTGGCTCTACAACAGCTCTGCTGACCTTGCTTCTCTGGCTCTACAGCACCTCTGCTGACCCGTTTCTCTGCACTCACGATGCACGCACCCTACTTCGCAAAAATATATTTAACAATAATATAAGTTTATTATAAGTACAAATATGTTATTTTTATGACTATCTTAGATAATCTCTTGGCCTAATATGTATATTAGAGATACATACATATCATTTTGGAACATAAAATTTGTTTGCTGGACGTATATGATATCACGCAGGACCCACCATCGCGCAAGCATCTCGTACCGTAATGCGCATGTGTCGTGAATGCGCAGCAGCAGGAGTCACGGACTGGTCACATACCAATCGCGCACATCACATAATATTAAATGTATATGATGTAACTGAAAAACACGCAGCCGTCGCACACCGTACGCGGATCCTTCATGACTTTTCTAAAATAGCGGCTAGAATCCGCGCAGCCACCGTGATGTATACGCTTTGAGTACGCGACTCCAGAAAAAAATTGGAAAAATTTTTTTTTTAAAGAAAATATTAGAAAAATATTAAAATAATAAATTTAAACAATAAAATGAATCAATATTTCAGTTTGATTTTTTTTAATGTTTACTTTTGCAATTTTCTATATAGTTAGTTCAGCTGAATTTCTCAGGGTTTGTGCGAGTGACATGTGAGTCTAACTATAACGTCCCTGTAACCTTTGTTTTTTCTGTGAATATATTTATGTCTTGCACAATGATATCCGCCAATGATTGCCGCTCTCAGCACAGCGGGTGCCACAGCTCATGAGGTCGCCCTCGTATATATAAAACACACCAACAGTTCCAAAGATGCTGTGGCGTACTCAGGCTATTAAAGATGATTTTTTTTTTCATGCAACTTAGAGCACAAATACTGACAGACACATGACAATCAATCCGGGGGACAATATATAAATTGAAATATGGTACACAACTTGAAGATAAACAGTGATGGCCACAGTTAGGCATCCATGTCATATACTCAAGTATGTTTAAAGATGGCTGATGTTTCTTATCTACTTTGTATGTCTCAATAATACACTCCCTTTTCCATTTTTATTTTTATGAATAAGTCGCCAACCAATGAATGTGACTTTCATGAAAAGGAAGTACTTAGCATAGAACTACTGACATTGACGAAAGCCAGGAGGCTGAAACACGTTTGTCAGTATTTTTGCTCTAGGTTGCATGAAATAAAAATTGATTCATCTTTAATAGCCTGAGTGCACAGCATCTTTGAAACTGTGGGTGTCTTACATATATATATATATATATATATATATATATATATATATATATATATATATATATATATATATTCAGTGAAAAAACCATAGGTTTCACACACGTTATAGTTAGGAATTAGCATTTAAAAAACCTTAGAAATTCAGTGAAAAAACCATAGGTTTCACACATGTTATAGTTAGCTGGACATTTTACTCGTAAAAAAACAATGAAATTCCCCCGTTATAGTTAGTTCAGCTAACTATAACTCGCGCGCCCGCAATGCACTGCTGATGACGTCACATATTACATCACTCATGACATGGTCAGTGACATCACTCATGACATTACTGATGACATCTCAAATGACATCACTGATGACATCACTGATGACATCATCCAGTGAATGTGTGTTTTTCTGAAAATTAAATATGTTTTATATATGTATATCTCAAGGTTGATAGAAGAATAAATGGGTATATTACTGTCTAAATGGATGATTTCTTTTTGAAAAATTGATTGTGTAACTGACTGATTAAGTGTATCATAGTGAATACATGGCTTAGTGAGTAATATTTAAATATGTAAATATCTGTATCATTTTTTCACTTTGTGTATAAGTGGCTGCATGGGTTGGTGAGTAGCTACATGGGTGTCTATATAGGTTATTAGTTGGTTTTTTGAGTATTAGTCTGAGTGTCTGCATGGTTCGGTGGGGGGTATGACGTAGTGCATAGGTGCATGAATGAGTGACTCACTGTTTGTATGTGTTGAACAGAGCATGTGTGCAGGACTGCATGGGTGGATGAGTGTGTGTATGGGTGTGTTAGTGAGTGAATGACTGTCTCAATAGTGTCTTTATGAGTAACTACATATGTTTAAAACTAGTATATGTGACTATTGGTTTATATATGTGAGTATATGTGAGAGTGAGAGATTGAAAGAGTTCCTGTATGAATAAGTATGTATTTCTATAAGTGATTGTTTAAAAGACTAAGTATGTGTAAGTTTCCGTAGAAGTAAGTGTGGTGGTGTGTGTATAACTGTATATGCAAGTAAATGTATGTTTGATTCTTTATTAGCATGAGTGACTATGTGTGTGAGTAGCTCTATGGATGAGTGGCATTGTGTAACAGGATGTATAGGTGTATGAGTACATATGATAAGTGAGTACATGTATGAGTGACTGTATAGGACTGTTGGTGAATGAGTGGATGTGTATGTGGATCTTAGAATTACTGAAGAGGTTGTTGTAACTGTTATTGGTATGTCCATTGTTTTGAAAATTTTAGTCTCTATTTTTGAATGCGTGTATCAAAGGTTATATTAGGGGAAGAGGAGGTCTGCCACTCTATCACAAGGATGATGTCATCAGTGATGTCATCAGTGATGTCATTTGAGATGTCATCAGTGATGTCATGAGTGATGTCACTGACCATGTCATGAGTGATGTAATATGTGACGTCATCAGCAGTGCATTGCGGGCGCGCGAGTTATAGTTAGCTGAACTAACTATAACGGGGGAATTTCATTGGTTTTTTACGAGTAAAATGTCCAGCTAACTATAACATGTGTGAAACCTATGGTTTTTTCACTGAATTTCTAAGGTTTTTTAAATGCTAATTCCTAACTATAACGTGTGTGAAACCTATGGTTTTTTCACTGAATTTCTAAGGTTTTTTAAATGCTAATTCCTAACTATAACGTGTGTGAAACCCATAGTTTTTTCAGTGAATTTGCAAGGTTTTTTAAATGCTAATTGTTTTTTTTTTCTTCTATTTTTTTTAACATATTTTTATTTTATTTTTCTTACCTTTTATAAAGACTATGGTTAAATTTTTTAAATTCTTTAATATGTTTTTTTTTTAATATATTTTTTAAAATAAACATGTAAAATTTATTTGCAGTACTTTTTTAATTTTTTTTTATTATTTTTTTAGTACGCGTACCGTAAGCTTACGGTAAGCGTACGGTTTACGCAACGCCCGTAATTTTTCTACGCTGCTTGCGTATAGTTACGCAATTTGCGTAGCCGCGCGTACTCCGCGTGGGACGCGTGCGCGCGTACGCTACACGCGCACGTTACGCGGAAGTGTCGGGTAGTGTCTGTTATGCGCATGCGCGCAAGCGCGTGTCTTTTTACGCGCATGCGCACTTTTGACGTAAGCGTACCCTAAGCGCACCGTAAGCGTACGGTAGGTCATGTGATCATGAAACACAACTTTTGATTGGTTGAAACTACTTTCAGTTCTAGAACTCTCCTACACCACACCCATTCCCCTCATTTCTGCTTGTGATCCCTTAGGAGAAGGAGCTGGGTTGTCTTTGTGATACGATGGCAGAACAGCAGAGCTCTTCTGAGAGTGAGGCTAGCACTAGCAGCACTGTTTTGAGGCAGAGAGTGAGGAAACAAAAGCCCTCTTATGTATGGGATTATTTTACTTTTCCTGAAGGCCAGCAAAAGGTGAATGCACCCTTAGTAACTTGCAAGCTGTGTCAGCGTGTACTTTCAAGAGGTAATCCTGACAGGAAGTATTCCTTTGGGAATCATACCATGAAGAGACACCTCAAGGATGTACACAGAAGGACACATGGTCATCTTTTTGGAGGTAACTCTTCAGAAAGACAAGCAAGTACATCCACAGCAGCTCAGCCTGGACCATCATCTGCAGAGCTGACTCCTTCTTCTGCAGGTCAGGTGAGCCCTTCATCTGTGGGGGGAGCATCTCCTTTTGCTGGCCCTCTGGAAATGAACCCTCGATTTCGGAGGGTTGATATTCGATGCGCCTTTTGTCAAGATCTAATTTGCCATAGGGAGACCAGTGTTTCCCTAGTGAACAACAAAATAGATCAGCACACTTGTCGCTTTGAATAATTTTCCCATTCTTTCTTTCCTCTGTCCCTGCATGAACACAACGGTTCTTTTAAGAGCCAACCTTATCTTTCATCTTTTTTTTACATATGTTTTTTAAAACTTTTTTTATTTATTTTTTTACCGTACGGTGCGCGTACTTTTTTTTTTTTTTTTTTTAAAAACACTAAAAATCAATATTCACATTACAAGGTCCTTGAGAGACTACAATTATTATTATTGACTTACCATACCCATTTGTTTTTTAAAAAAATAGCTTTAAAAATGGTTCTAGTTTTCGAAATTTTTCTATATCAATCTGAAAAAAAAGAAAAAAGTATTAATATTTTTAAAACATTTTATAATACAGTACACATATTTACATATTTTTCAAAAAATATTTTTGCCTTATTTTTGCTGTTTTCAGAATATATTGCATTTCACTATAAATTGTGAAAGCAATTGCATTCATCATTTTACAGCGGGCAAAAAAAAATAACAATCACAAAGATTGTATTAAAAAAGCCCAGAATCTCTTTTTACTTAAACTTAACATTATAGAAATGCAGAATTATCTAAAAAAATATCATCTAATACCAATACTTATTTCTTTAAAATACCGTCTGATATGTTTGTTTCAGAAGTATAATCACAATATTATATCTCAAATAACTCCACAATACATCTGATTCCATTTCCTTTAGGCCAAATAGTAATTTTAAATTTTTTTTGGGAATAAATTTCCAACGGTAATCCAATAAAATTCTAAAGTTTAATTTGTTCAGATCTCACTGATTCTCTGTAACATTTTGGTTCACGAAAATTTTTTGAATAATTTATTAAGTCCACAATAGAATTGGTTACTTTTCCACATGGCCAAATAGTAATTTTTTAAATCATTTTTGAAAAAATTTCCAATGGCAGTCCAATAACATTCCAAAATTTAAATTGTGCAGATGTTACCGATTATCTCTAAATTATTGGTTTTTGAAAGTTTCATTAAAAATTAAAAAAGTCCACATTACAATTGGTTATCTTTCCATTAGGCCAAATGATAATTTAAAAAATCTTTTTTTTTACAAAATTGCAATGGTAATCCAGTAAAATGGTAAAATTATTTTGTCCAGATCTTGCCAAATCTCTCTAAAATTTAGGTTTCAGGAAGATTAGATAGGAATTTGCTAAATCAAAAGGCAAACGTTGTTTGAAAATCAATTGGGAATCATTACACAGTGTCCAGCCTTTTTCACATTTAAGATAAACTGTGTAATGTCCAGAAGTAACAGTAGGTCCATCATGGAAAATTATTGCAAAAGTTACAAAAGTTTTTCCTGAAATTGATAATTGCTGTCCTGTAAACTTCTTTATTAAAGTATCCAATTTTGAACCATCAGCTCTACATCGTTGCATCATTAAAATTACATACTGTCCGTATTCCTTTAAAATTAACGTTGAAAACATGTCAGATTTACACTCACCACATTTCATGCTATGATTAGCATCTTTAACTAATTTTGCAAAAGTGACTGTTTTACTCTCTGGCAATGTCAAATAAATAAACCTTTCATTATCAACATTAGAGCCACATATATTATAACAATTTTCACAACTATGTTCCCATTTATAAGAGAGACCAAAAAAAATTTCAATGGGAACTCCTTCTTCTTCCACTACCTGAAGAAAATACATCAAAAATTCGTGTGCATCTTGCTGTTCATTTTGAGAAAACTGTGTTCGTCCTGAACATATATCTAAAAGTTTTCTAATTTCAGTAGCACTTTCTATTTGAGTTTTATCTTTACTCAGCTTTTGAAAAAGGAGACTCAGCTCTGAACAGAATCTTTTTCCCTGATTTACTATTATCTGCTCTTGCAAACTTTCCAGATAAAATGCAACATTCAGCACTACATTTGCGTAGCAGTTGACACCAGAGCTATTTTCAAAATGACATCCTACAACCTGTTCTTCATTTTCCTTTTTCTTTTTGCTTGCAATTACATCACTCCTCTTTTTTTTCCTCTTCTCTACATCTTCATTACAGATATTCTCATTTTTTCTTTTACGAGAAACTACACGTTTCTCCAACACAGGATACTGACCTAAATGAGGAGCATAGCTTCTTCTTAATCTATTATACTCCTTTACACAGTTTGTATCAGCACTAACTTTTGAATCATCAAAGTCTATCATGAATAAACCTGATAATGTTTTCACTCGTGACAAAGCAACATATGCCATACCTTCTTTGAACACAGTTGAACCAATGTTCACAAAAGCACAATCTACAGTCAATCCTTGAGACTTGTGAATAGTTACAGCATATGCTAGAGAAAACGGAAACTGCTTCCTACGTACATATAAGTCTTTCACAAGCATGAAACGAACTGTACAACGACAAATATCTTTAACCTCTTCTATCTGATCAAATTTTATTTTTAAACATTCAATTCCTTCTTTTTTCTGATAATTAATAAAACCCACAACTCTTCCCATAGCTCCATTAACTAAACCTTTTTCAACATCCAAATTTCTTCTTAAAAATACTCTACAGTTCATGCAAACATATAGATTTTTTTCTAATCCAGCTGTTTTGGAGATGTTCTTCTCTAGTGAGTCCAATTTATTTTTCAGTTTGCCTGTTACTGTGACAGTAATTCTTCCATCCTCAATTTTGTCCACTGCTTCCAATTTCCTGATCTCTTCCTTTTCCAATTTCAAAAGCTCCTCATTAAATATTGAGCATTCACGTAGAGTTGGCATTAAGCAGATGACACTTTTGTTTTCTGCAATATTCTTGTATATTTTCTCTGCAACTATTTCTTCCTTTGGAAATAAATTATGTAGCAGCCGACTCTGTAATGCTTTTTTGCCAACTTCTGTGAGTAGTCCAATTCTGATATCTTTCAGAATACTTCCATATTCTTCATCGCTTGCTTGCCTCATATTAGTAGTAAGTTCCTTGTACTCAAAGAAGGACCAAATATTTGTATTTCCGATGCTTCCCAATGACTTCTTCGTGTCTTCATGTGTGACAGTATTAAATACTGGTTGTCCTTTAACTGGAGTAAGCTGCAGAAGATCTCCAAAAACTATGACATGTTTTCCACCAAATAACATGTCATAGTCTGTCTTCAAAATTTGCTGCATTCTTAAATGCACAAAGGCAAGCATTAAGTTTGATACCATGCTCACCTCATCAATAATGAGAACTTGCATCTTCTTCAATACTCTTGAAACTTCCAAGGATGCTTCTCCAGTTAGCTTGTTGTATTGTATTTTGTTCTCATGCTCCACTGGTAACATTAGCAAACGATGTAAAGTGATTCCTTTTATGTTATATGCTGCTAACCCAGTTGGAGCAGTAACCACACAAGACAAAGTAGAATCCGTTTTTTGCTGTAGGTAGCTTCTGATGACTTTTATTATGAAACTTTTTCCAGTTCCAGCTTGTCCGCTTACATACATCCTGATTGGATGAAATGATGTGCATGAGCACTCTTTTTTTTCATGTAGAAATCCGTGATCAATTTTGTTTTTGATCTCTTCATAAATTTGTTGCTGCTCTTGATTCAGTTGTCTTTCCAAATTTTCTAAGTCTATAAATTCTTCTTGAGCTTGATTCATAGCCGTTTCCACTTCATTCATGGCTATTGATGCTTCATTTTCAACGATTGGTTGTCCTAGGGGATCTTGACTGAGTGTTCCTGAACTTTGTCTGTCCTGAGAACTGTCTCTAGCTATTTCTGCTGCAATTGTAGTTTCCTGTTCAATTTCTTCATTTAACATTTGCAGATAAGTTGAGAATGTACTGCATTGTATGCTGTCTTTGCAAGCATTAAAAGAATCTTCATAGCTTTGAAATTCTCCCAGTAGTTCATCCTCTGTACGCCATGGTTTAAACAACTGTAAAAGAGCCAAGTAGTAAAATTCCTTCTTGTCAGTAGTGTCACAACTCAGCTTCCGGTGATTTATCAAACTTCCTTTTGTTTGCTTCACCAAACATCCTTCTTCACCAACGACTTTATATTTTCCATTGTTGATGTCTTCTGCGGCTTTCCGTGAATAAATGTAGTTCTGCAGCACTTCATAGAGACACATGTTCTCCAGATGATGACTTCTCTTGGGATAATAAGTGTCCAACATGTTTGATTTCAAAATATCTGTACTTTCTGGGTCATTCTCGGCCAAATATTCAATTTCTCCTACAGATTTCAGTACCCGATTTCTCATTGCTGCAAGGCCTAAACTTGCCCAAATTATTCTTCTTGACTTCGAGTAGAGACTTGCAGAAGATAACCTATCTGAACATTCGTAGGATCCAATTTCTCGATGCGATAACATCTTCAAACTGAAACTGTACAGCTTCTTACTGACAGTCTTCTCGTGAGAAATCTCTTCCCACATTTCCTTCAATTCTGTTTTTTCTGATTTCGTAATGTAAGACGTTACATATCGAGCAACAGCAATGGAATTGTCAGCTACATACTGTATATCCATGTTAGCGTTCCACATGGATAAAATGACTGGGTTGTAGTCATTTATATTTTTTGATTCTTCTTTTCTTTTAAGGTTGTAGGTATTCTTAGGTGATTTTCTTGTGATAGTATGTCTCACAGCTGACATAAAACTGTTAACTCTTCCATTTGAAAGAACAGGTCTAGGAAATCCAAATCGACATTTAGTGTAGTATTTTTCTTTGCTCTTGTATTTCCGTCGACAGTATTTTCCACACCGATGACTTTGGAAACGTAAAACTTGCTCCTTTAACTTTTTCTCTTCTGTGCTTTTTGGTATAGCACATGTTGCATATTCTTCAATGTAAGATAACACTGCTTCATCAGTATCTGTTCCAAACTTTGGGGCATCCTTGATCCACAACAGCATATGAATATGAGGAGCACCTCTTGCCTGGTACTCTTTTCTCCAAAAGAAATCCACTACTTCTCCAAGAGGTGGATTTTTTTTATTGCAGATGAAGGACATCATAGCCTCAAATCTATGATTGAAATATCTGCAAACATTAACCGGATCCAATGAGCACAGTTCTCCTGCTGTCTTGTATTCGATGTTTTTAATGTTTGAATTTGCCTCTCGTAGAAAATCCAGTAAATCATCCCAAGCGTACTCGGCACAGCTTAGGGTAAGGAACCATGTTGGAGTTCCTAAATTCCGTAACATGCATTTTAATTCACCATGACGTCGGTACCAATATTCATTTGTCCCACGCTGACAAGCCATCAGATTGATCAGTTGTGTTTCCAAATGATCATCTCGGTGCTGCACTTTCTCCATAAAATCCTTAGCAGACACATTTTGTAAATGTACTCCACTTTTTAAAATGTGATTTACTGCATAAGACAGTGCAGACAAGTCGCTTTCAAATAAAAGATGGAACAAATAAGGAATACTTTGTCGAAATCTGGGATCTTCAGCATATAGTCTTGTAGTCCGATACTCAGAAGCTGGAATCTGTTCTGGACGTTCATCGTATCGTCCTCCTTTTCCTTTAGGAAACAGCTGGGGAAAACATCGAGCTTCCAAACTCTCCTCCCATACACTCACGGGAGTTCCTTTTGCTTTCTTCATCTGAAAGAGATCAATATTGTCTCCCATAACTTCTTTTGAATGAAGAGGATGTATGCTAAAATGTTCATAAATTTCTTCTTCCTTTGACTTGTCCACTTTTTCAATTTGTCCAGTTGGTGTTTCTGTGTCTTCTTGTAAATCTTCTTCTTCTTCTTCTTCTATATAAATTGATTCATACCATTTGTTATTCCTTTTCAAATACAAATTTGCTCTTTGTACTTTCCGTACATCTACCAGCTCCTGCCAAATCTTCTTATTCTTTGTAGGTACACCATTAACCAGAATAACTAATGGTTCAGTTTCCAAAGTATCCGCATCAATAGTTTCCATATTTTTTTTCAAATCCAAGGGCAAATACACCACTCTACCTTTTAAACCTCTCAGTAAATCAGAAGGAGGTAATTTACCAGTTTTGGGCTCCATACGTACTATGGTCTGGAACGGATGAACACATTGAATGAGTATAGACTCATAAGTATTTAATTCAGAAATTTCAGCAGGAATAGCATCCAATTCTAAATTATTATGTACAGCTCTGGTCGGCATTCTATTTTCCTCTAACTTGTTGTAACAG
Organism: Triturus cristatus; assembly: GCF_964204655.1. Taxonomy (NCBI): domain Eukaryota; kingdom Metazoa; phylum Chordata; class Amphibia; order Caudata; family Salamandridae; genus Triturus; species Triturus cristatus. The sequence continues at coordinate 538,556,902 of NC_140589.1, read as the reverse complement.
TATTTACAAATACGCTGAACTTCACCCAATTCAAAACAATTTTCAAGAAATATATATGTGGCAAAATCCTTCCACTTATAATTATCTTCATTTTCACTCTTTCTGTACAGATCAACATACCTGGTTTGTTTTCTATAATGAGTTCTGCGGCAACAAATACAAGTAATATTTGGTCTTTCATTAGAGATTTTTTCAAATTTTGTTATGTGATCATTAAATGTCTTACTTACAAATGGTTCTACATTCTCTTCCACTTCTTCCTCATTTAGTGTGTCCTTCTCTGCACTGTTTTGTTCAGGACCAAAGTAACAAAACTGAATTTCATCAACAACCTTCTCTACATCTGATACCGTTCCTCGGAACAGAGCCCTATTCAATTCATCTAACTTTATTGCTGGACTTTTAGCAGATAGACAAGCCAGAGAATGACCCTGCAAACCAGTATTCTCTCTCACTCTGCATGGATCCAGACTTTGAAGCACCTTAATCTTCTGTTTTATACTTTTTTTACTATATTCTCTTAGAAACTCTCGAAATTTGTCAATAGATTCCTGACGCACAGTGCAAATACTACTACAATTCCAAGTGTACACTGGGGCTTTAGGACGTCTCCCCATTGCCTCATCTGCCATCACTTGTACCTCATCTCTTGGAACCATTATCTCCTTCTCCATTATGCAACCATTTTTTACTTCTTGAACTATGCATCCACTTGCCTAAAAACACTTTACAAAAGTTTGTTCTGTTCACTACTCTTTTCCTTTTGCTATGTGATTTCAGTACATTAACCATTTTGTCTAATGTACGCATCCTATTCAAAATTAATATGAATAGTTTCCTTTTTAATTCTAATGCCTTTGCTGCAATGGCTTTTATTTCTTTTTTTCTTTTATAAAACTTTGTCTTTTTCTTATATTTCTTCACATCCTTCATCAAATTAGACATAACTCTTCTCTGAAACATTTTTCTACGTATCTCTTTAAACGCTGTTTTTCTATTTATATAAATCTTTTCAGTTGCTGAAGGTATATTTGCATTAACTAAATTGTCAATTTTTTCCTCTTCTTTTTTTTTAAAAACATCCTTTCGAGTACAGACATTTTGTACATTTTTCATTCTTTTGAATATATTTTTAAGAAATTGTTTTTTTTGCTTACCAGAAGATTTTTTCTTTTTCCCAACATCAGCATCTTCTACTAACTTTGGTCCTCTAGTTGTCTTCAAATATAGGTTTTTTTTTAGCGTTTTTTGAACTCTGGATTTTGTAGGCATCTTAAATTTTGTTCACTGCTCTTCAGCAATACCTGAAAAAAACTAAAAAAAAAATTCCTTTATTTTATTTAAATATATTACTACATTTCTTTTCACAATAGTCACAAAACGAAATTTCTTTGCCAATTTGAATGCACACTTACTGCTCTTTTTTTTTGGCAAGTGAAAATCACTTTTACAGACTGACACATTATGAAACCACTTTTCAGATTTTTTAAAAAGCCCATGTCCAGACTGCTACACTCCAGCAAGGGCAACCAGCCTTAGTGATGCTGAATGTATTTGCATTACAGACTGAAACCTGAAAACCCCACTCGCTTGTAAATACTGTGCATGATTATACATGGCAAGCAGATGGGTGTGTGCTAAGAGTCTGCTTCTTCCCCCAAAAAATCGCTCCCCCTTTTTCCTACTAATGCAACTGTGGAATCACCAGAAAAAAACGCAATAAATCTCTGCCTGTAATTCCTATTTCCACACAGAGTCATGTTTTCACATTAGTCCCAAAACGAAATTTCTTTGCCAATTTGAATGCACACTTACTGCTCTTTTTTTTTGGCAAGTGAAAATCACTTTTACAGACTGACACATTATGAAACCACTTTTTTGATTTTTTTAAATGCACATGTCCAAACTGCTTTTTCAGACCACCACCATGTGTAACCTGGGTGGCTGCCTACATTCCAGCAAGGGCAACCAGCCTTAGTGATGCTGAATGTATTTGCATTACAGACTGAAACCTGAAAACCCCACTCGCTTGTAAATACTGTGCATGATTATACATGGCAAGCAGATGGGTGTGTGCTAAGAGTCTGCTTCTTCCCCCAAAAAATCGCTCCCCCTTTTTCCTACTAATGCAACTGTGAAATCACCAGAAAAAAACGCAATAAATCTCTGCCTGTAATTCCTATTTCCACACAGAGTCATGTTTTCACATTAGTCCCAAAACGAAATTTCTTTGCCAATTTGAAAGCACACTTACTGCTCTTTTTTTTTGGCAAGTGAAAATCACTTTTACAGACTGACACATTATGAAACCACTTTTTTGATTTTTTTAAATGCACATGTCCAAACTGCTTTTTCAGACCACCACCATGTGTTACCTGGGTGGCTGCCTACATTCCAGCAAGGGCAACCAGCCTTAGTGATGCTGAATGTATTTGCATTAACAGACTGAAACCTGAAAACCCCACTCGCTTGTAAATACTGTGCATGATTATACATGGCAAGCAGATGGGTGTGTGCTAAGAGTCTGCTTCTTCCCCCCAAAAATCGCTCCCCCTTTTTCCTACTAATGCAACTGTGAAATCACCAGAAAAAAACGCAATAAATCTCTGCCTGTAATTCCTATTTCCACACAGAGTCATGTTTTCACATTAGTCCCAAAACGAAATTTCTTTGCCAATTTGAAAGCACACTTACTGCTCTTTTTTTTTGGCAAGTGAAAATCACTTTTACAGACTGACACATTATGAAACCACTTTTTTGATTTTTTTAAATGCACATGTCCAAACTGCTTTTTCAGACCACCACCATGTGTAACCTGGGTGGCTGCCTACATTCCAGCAAGGGCAACCAGCCTTAGTGATGCTGAATGTATTTGCATTACTGAGTCCAACCTCAAACCCTTAAACTATTCTTTTTTTTTCCAGTACACCTTAATTTATCGTGAAAACATAGTCCATATTATTTTACATGTTCCTCACATTTAAATTTCTCCCAAAACAGAAAATGATAAACGCAACTTCAACAAAAAGAATTTCCATTTCTATTATTCATTTCTTAATTTACCATATACATCTCCTCTCAAACTCTAACCTCACCTTTAAAATTAGTTAGTTGTGAAAGAAATGTGGCACTCAAACAGCAGATTATCAGAGCCAGGATCTCTGTTCTGTTCACCTCTCTCCTCTCAGCAGAACCAGATATTGGCAAACTTTCCCTCTATTTTTCCACACATATACATGTAAGTTTCAAATCTCAGTGCTTCCCCCTTTTTTTCAAATGTAATCACACATTTCTATTGGTTGAAAACCAACCCTTTTCCAAAAGTACCCTGCCCCCAACTTGACTTCTGCCTAGTACCCTTCCCCCAACTTGACTTCTGCCTGCTACCATAGCAACAGCTCATGGAACACTGCTGTGTGGAGTTAGGTCAGAAGTTCGCCACACAATGTTTCAATTCCACAGAGCAAGAGTGCTTGACTTTTCAAACCTAACAGCAAATCCATAGTACTGTTCTTTGGTAACACATTTGTTTGTACCAATACAAAACATGCTTCTATTAGTTTACACATACAGCCTAGTTTTTATTCTAGAATGGTATGAAACAGCCAATCAGTTCTTTTTGTTTTGAAAAAAATATGTATGCCTCCATTTCCAAACTGTCTTTCTTTTCATATTGCCATTCTACTGAAAGACACCTCCTGAGTGCATCCAGTTCTCCTTTGAAGATGTTCACAGTGTGGATTGTAGGGCACAGCTATGTCTTCTGGAGTGAAAAGTTTGCAGAGAAAACAGATATGGTGAGAGACCTTGCTTTGCCAAATGTAGACATTAAATGGATTGGTCAGAGAGGGTTAAAGTGGCACCAATTGATGCCATTGGTGAAATCCTTCATGCAAATCCAACACCCTGACCTCATAATAGTGCACTGTGGTGGCAATGACCTAGGCACTTTGACTGGGGTAGGTCTGGAAATGCTTATGAAGGACACCTTTGCACAACTGTTTTCACTTTTCCCTAAAACTGCCTTTGTGTTTTCCAACATATGCCAAAGGCAAAAATGGAACTGGTCCAATGATTTCTGTCCGCAGATTGACAAAGCAAGAAAGCACGTCAACAAATCTGTTTCTGCTTTCCTCCGTGACTATGGTATGGGTGCCATTTACCACAACAACTTGCGTTATGACATGCAAGACATTTATAGAGGAGATGGTGTGCACTTCAATGATGAAGGGAACAGAATCTTCCTCTTGAACCTTAGACTCTGCATCGGTACTTACTTGTAGGTACCACTAAAAAATCATTTCATAAACACAACGGCTCTTTTTAGAGCCCCCTAATATCTAAACACTTAAATCTGAATTTCATTTATTTTTTTATTTTTTTTTTCTACCGTACGCTTACCGTAAGCTTACCGTACGCGTACCCCGTGATTTTTTTAAAAATCAATAAATGTTTTCTTTGTACTTTTCAGTCCTTCTTTGACCCCCTCACAAATGTAAGGGGGTCTGTAACTCTCCTCATTGCCCCCTTTTCTTGTTTTCACTCTTTTTTTTCTGAGTGAAACACACAAAATGGCGGCCGCCGCTTCCTGGTTTCGGCCGATTCGAATGTTTACTAAGATCTAACAGCCAATCAGAATCGCGCTCGCGCACGCCACCGTACGCGTACCGTAAGCTTACGGTAAGCGTACGGTAAGCGTACCGTAAGCGGGCTCAGATATATATATTGATTTAAAGGCTATTTTCTCAGAATCTACTGAACAGATTTACACCAAACCTACAAAAGGCACTTCCTTGACATAGGGACTACCTCTCTGCCAAATTTCTAGTAATTCTGTTCAGCCGTTCGGGCTGTAGCTCGTTCTAAAGGTCCTATTGAAAAATGCATGGGAAAAACGCGTTTTGGGACCCCCCTTTTATCTCAGCCCCCGCTTGACGTATCCCCCCGAGACTTTCAGGGTAGGAGCGGAGCGTAGCGCCCCACCTATTTTGAGAAATTCGCGAGGATTCATCGACCGGCGCCAAAGTTATTCAAAATAGAATGTTGCGGATTTCCTATGGAAAAGGAGTCCTAACTATAACTACCTACTGGCGACCGCCAGTAGGTAATATATATATATATATATATGTATATATATATATATACAGATATAGATATAGAGATAGATATAGAGATAGATATATAAATCCGATAGAGATCGCTTTCTCTCAGATGCAGATGGGCACAGACTCCAAAGTTGCTGGTGCTATATTTTTATTGCTGCTCGCTATAAGTCATGACACGTTTTGGTCACCACACGTGACTTTGATCATATATATATATATCGTATGTTATGTATATTTGGATTTGCAAAGTGCAACGTATCACCTACAAGGGTATCCAGGGACTAAAGCAGGTGTGTAGGCTCATCTGCCAGGTGTTAGCTGAAGAGCAAGGTCTCCAGCTTCTTGCAACATTCCAGAACCAAGGAAGAAGCCCTTATGTGCAGAGGGAGTTCAGTCCAAGTTTTTGTATGTGAGGTAGAAGGAGGCTAGGCCTCCTGTTCTGTTTTTGTGTACACGAGGGGTGTGTGTACGAGAGTGAGGCAGAGCATAGGAGTTTAATGGGATAGTGGAAGTAAAGGCGGCAGTTGAGGTTGATTGGACCAATGTTGTTCAGTGCCTTGTATGTATTTGTGAGGAATTTAAATTGGCAGTGCTTGTGTATCTGCAACCAGTGGAGTTCTCTAAGTTGAGGTGTTTTGTGGGTGCACCATGGGAGGTCCAGGGCGAGCCTAGCTGTGGTGTCCTGGATGGTCTGAAGAGGTGGAAGAGGCAGAGGGGGATGCCGGCATATAGTGCATTGTCGTACTCTATTCTCCTGGTGACTAGGACTTGAGTGAAGGTACACCTGGTGCTCTTGAGGATCCATTTAGGAGGATGCATAGTAAATGGAAGCAGGTGGAGCTGACTGCATTCACCGTGAGGCCATGTTAAGTTTAGTATCTAAGATGATTTCCAAGTTTTTTGAGTAGTTGGTGATTGATGCTGTTGGACCAAGCTCTGATGTCCACCAGTTGGAGTCCCATGGTAAGTTCTTTGTCCTAAAGATCAGCACTTGTGATGTCCGAGATGAGTTTCAAGCAGTCGTTTTTATCCATTTCGATACGCAGATAATGCATTTGGTGTCATTATCAACAGGAAAGGACTATGGGCTTTCTCAGGGTATCACTGCATTACTAAAATTAGATGTATGTTATAATCCACCTGTGCAACACCACTGAAATCAGTGGGAACAGTACCAACATAATTTTTCACTGTCCATCACATTATTATCAATGAAGAATTTTCAGTCCAATTCAATAGGGTTAATCAGTCTTCTTTTAATTGCAGCTTGTTTCAACTGCAGCCATAGACCAATCAACAGGGGTCCGCACACTTCAGAATGGTTATGCAAAATCACAATCTACAGAAGTGGTAATCCTCTTCTGGGCCATAAATATACCCCGTAGGAGAGTTAAGGATACATTTTTGGTGCAGTTTCTGGGAGCTTTTGTGCTTTTGGTATCCCCCCAGAAACACTTTCTGACAACATTGGTGGGGCTCCTGTTCTTCTTGGAGCTCTACAAGGGAGAAAAGGGAAATATTTTGGAGCTTATTTGAGTGCCTTACGGGGTGACCGTGCATTCAGTTGTGTAACTCACATGAATAATAATGAGCATTTTGTTGCTCATTTCCCCCTCTGTTTCTTTATGTTCAGGCCTGCAGCTTTGAGCACTGCTATCCTCTTTTAAAACTCTGGTCCAAGCGGTCAATGACCACCCTTTGTAGGAGACCCTGGTGCTCTTTTCCTCTCCTGTAGAGCACCCTGGGTCTTAACCAAAACAGGTCATGTGGGAACCCACCTTGTGCGATTGGCTGGCATCCTTTTTCCTCCCATCCATGCACCTACTGACAAAAATGGGAAAGCACACTAGTGTCTTCTCTTCTGCCTGAATGCAGGTGAGGATTGATGGGGAGGTACCCTCTACTCCCTCCAGATACAGGCAAGGGGAATGGGGGAGGGCAGCCAGATGGATAGAAGAGCTTAATGGCACTCCATTTCCTCTGTCTTTAGTACTGCTGGGATGGGGTACTCCAGGACCAACCAGTTTGCATTGGTGCCCCAGTGATTGGGTCCCAAGACACAAGAGGATCTTGGGGAGGGGACCCATAATAATACAATAGAAAGAAATATGCCAACCGCCAAGAACTTGCTACAAAGTTATTCTCTGCCTTGTTCAGTACCAGGCTTCTTGTGTGGTTTTCACAGGTCCTGTAGGGCCAATCTCCATGATTTTGGTTGTATTTTGCTCCTGGTGGCCTGGTCTACTCACCAGGAGCATTCTTTTCTGGCCTCCTGGTCTCCAAAGATTATTTTTGGAGGGGAGCTTGATTTATGTTGCTCCCTGGCCAGATCGGTCCTTTGCCAGCGCTCCTGATGCTCTTTCCTGCCTTGGCGAGTTTTTTAAAGCCCCTCCACAACAAACTAGCAGGGAACCATCCCTGCTGCACTCCCCAGGTCCCATAGTCTCCTAGCTATTTGCAGGAATACTGAGTGTCAGAGTCAGCAGCGGTTAGTCAACAAATGTTCCAGGTGAACCTTCTACAACGTCTACATGTAAAGGAACAAAGATGGGTGTATAAATTACATACAGATACCCAAGGCCTCAATGACAATATTCCGTGGAATGTATTAAACCATTAAGTAAGATCACCTGTTGGAAAAACATGTACATCTCTTTATAGTCCATGAAAAAGGAACCCAATCATCAACGCTAACAACAAAACCCATGTATGAATGAGTTAAATACAAATAAAATAAATAGAAACCATACATGTCTCACATTCCACCTATACAATATAGGGTTAATGGAATTATTAGAAATATTTAGAGTAAGAACTCGTACTGAGATTAAGCTCACATTGACGAATATTGGCGTGTGCTGTTTGGTATATGCCACTAAAAAGAATTACCGATTCACCACTCTAAGATGGCGCCAAAAAATCACTGGGCTGACAAGTACAACCTCTGTCTCATATCTTACCTAGTCATCACAAGAGTACAAGAATTATGTTTGTAACTTTTTTATCAGTAACATTTAAGGTTAAAACTCATTCTAGAATGAAATTCATGTTTACGAATATCATCGTATGTTAAGTGCCACTAGCCATTAAATAGAATGATCCGTTCACCACTCCAAGATGGCGCCTAAAAATTACTCGGCTGACAAGTACAACCTCTGTCGCATATTCTACTTAGCTAGCACAAGAATTATGTTTGTAACATTTTTATCAGTAATAATCAGGGTATAAAAACTCATTCTAAAAAGAAATGTACATTTACGAATATCTTCGTGCGTTAGTAGCCACTAGCCACTAAAAAGAATGACCCATTTACTTCTCCAAGATGGCGCCCTCAAAAACCACTCGAACGAATGACTAAACATTTTTTCACTCTTTTCCGGCTGACAAGTACAAACATGGTTTTGGGTTGAGTACAACCATGATGATCTTGAAATACACTACAACAAGTCTTTAAGAACTACATTTTATGTTCTTAGGTGGTTGGTAATATACAAACTTCATTGTGTCACAATTAAGAAGTGCATGTCGATTCACCATTGTAAGATTGCGCCCAATACCACTCGGGCGGCCACACCTGAGAATTGTTTTCTAATTTTCCCGCCACTAGAAACATTTAAAAGCGAGCACCGACAGGGACACAACAATATGCGGTGTTCCTGGGAGCTCATAGATTCAAAAGCAGACGGTGCAATCTAGACAAGTAAGTTGAAGAAGAAGCAAAATACTTTGACAAATCTTTATGATTGATTCTCTGGCATCTATTAGTAAGATCCACTTGCGCTTAACTTACATTCTTATATCATGTCCTAGATGTCTAGAGCCTCTCTGCCCCAGCAACACTATGGAGTAGAATTACACCTCCATTAAAGTAGGTTTTATTGATGCAACCTACCGTACCCATGTGTTTTGTATATATGTGTGTATATGTCTATGTGTTTTTCACTGTATTCACCAAAAGAACTTATTAAATATGCACTTTTACTTTTCAAGAAATACAAGGTTTTTCTGACATGTAAAAGAGATGTAAAGTTATTAAGATCCCTAGTCCACATCAATCTGTGGACTTGGGTGTGTAACTAATCCTTATATGTCATTGTATTTTCATACAGAAACTACGACCCAGTACATCTAAGAAATCCTGATAAACATGGGAATCGTATGTATTTTTAAAAAAACAATGGTATAAAAACAGTACAAATTAGTTGTTTGTCTGTAAAAACACGGAGTGGTACATGCAAGGCTGGTCCTTGTATGGTCCTGAGGAAGTGGTTGGGGTAACCACGAAACATGTCGACCAAGTAATTAGGGACAGGCACACATAACGTTACTGTACTCTATTACTAGCCCCATTTTTAAGTACATTTACCGGATAGGAGCAGAATAAAATCAGGGCTCACTATCCAGGTAATTTTTATTGAATTAATTTCACTTTTCACTCCACACAGCACTGCACAACACATCACTACACATAGGTGAAAAAATATAAAAAGTGCTCCTGCGTATTTCGTTAAGTTGTAGCACGCCCCAGACAGTAGATGTCTGGGAGGACCCCTATGATGAAGCATGTCACCCTGGGGCAACCCTAGGTGAGTGAGGGGACTCTAGAAAAATAAGTGTTTTTTCTAGTGTAGTACTCTATTAATTCATAGAGCACTCATACATATATTTTTCTAGGTAGGCTTTATCAGGATCCTTTTTGGTTCCCTTTTTTTGACAGATATATCGTAACAGGAGGAAAAACCTACCTTCCTATCCTCCAACTCCCTTTCCTTTATTGTGGAACCTTGTAGAGTCCCCTAGCAGGTCCATTACCCTAACTGTTGTTCAAGGGCATATGGGCACCTATGCCACTGGCTCTAGAGAGACCCACCCTAGTCCTTGGTGCCAGCTGGTCAAAATCCTAAAGTCCATCCTTCTAGAGATTCATGGGGCTTCTTCCTTCCAGTTGAACATTATTCTGGCACCGCAGCCCCAAGCTCAGTGAATTCTCATGAATGTCTCCTTTGTGCATGGATTTTTAGGGTGGGGGGAGTTCTAGAAAGTGAGCACCTGCCCCATTCTAGTGTGCCACATCATCACTTCACCTCTTCCTGAACCCCCTACACATCATTCCGGGAGATTGAAAGATGCCAACTTCATGTAGTCCATGAAAAGATGGTCCCTAAGAGCTTCCGACACCCCAATTAACACACCTACCTGATCCCTTCCCACCAAAACTTCAAAGGAAATGCCTTCTTGTGTTCGACACCGAAAGCCTGGCCTTCCTCCAGACTCCTTTTAACAGAATGAGTAATTACCTTGGCCCAGCAGTGGGGACAAAGCCCTATAATCTGATTACGGCTGAACCAGGGAAATATTACAATTCTGAATGTGCCATAAGAACTCTAGTTATGATGAATATTCTGTTTCTGCACTCAGGGTGTACTTTTAACCAAAGACCGATACCTCATTGGTCCTTATAGGTCTCAGTGAGGTGAAACTATACTTTGGTAAAGCACCAAAGACTTTCAGTAAATATTCTATGCCAAAACTATGAATGTCCACTCACAATATAGCCCTGTTCAAGGTCCCTCAATCCTTGAAGGGTTGCTTCGGCAACAAGCTACCTACGCGTACATGTCAGTCTGTACAAGAAGGTATCTCACACATGCTAACATGTTCACATGTAACGAGCTCAAGGCCTCTTACCTTAGATGCAAAGCAGTGCTCATATCTTAAAAGGCCAATAGTAGAGATTAACTCTAATAAAGTGATTTCCATAGAATTTGATGTGAATGAGACTCATGTGGCTAGACTTATAGCAAAGGTCAACACTTGCTTTATCAAAAATTGAAAGATTCAGGGGGATTAAATGGTCATAACTCATTTCTTACACACACCACTGCGGGCTGAAGCAAGGGGAAGAGGCTAGTCATTGCTAATTGCTACTCTTCCCTAGTCTGTGACAACAAGCGGCAACAGGTTCTAATTAGACACACCATTTGCCAGTTGTTCGGCACCACTGATATCTGAATCTGGCCTTCCTGCACGAAAGGCTACCAACCTAACTAAACCTTTTATGACACCTCTCACCACAGGACAAAGACCCCTTCATGTTCTATGTTGTCTGTATACAGGACACTACACACCTACATTGCCTGAGAAGGCCTAGGCCCACAGTTGCCATGGGTCAAGCAAATCTCTGTTAACCCAACTCTTCCTGGAAAGGGTTCTAGTGCTTCAGCACTGATGAAGTCAAGCCTGACAGGTGTCAAACTTGTCCTTTAGTTTACTCACTGTTCTCCCTTTGGAGAGTACACAATCCTAGTAACTTCACTCACCTGGATGCCTACACCCTAATGCAGACCCAGGCCCCTTGGAGTACCACTGACACTATCCCCCCAAGATGGAGCTGGAAGTATATTACTGCTGCCACCCTTGCAGGATGAATGACTTTTCTCAGAAAAGAGAATCCCACTCATAATGGAGTACTCTCATGATAGAGAGTCACCCCTGGACAGCCCCACTCATGGCAATGACCACAGATTCCTGGCCCACATGTGGTATGTGAGAAAGGGGTCCATGCACCCCACCTATTGACTCTCAAGCTCCAGTGGACGTGTAACTGGGCATTGTGTATATCACTACTCTCCCAGGCCTACCTAAGGTCACTTTCCAGGATCAAAGCAGTGAAGTAGCGTACCATCTACGGACAATAAGATTCCCTTTTGACAGGTCACCCTTTAGGTACACATTGACGACTTTCACCACACCCAGATGAGGGGATGCCCCACCCACTGAGTCCAAGGCTTGCAATCAAGGACTTTCTATGGGCTTCAGATCATCTTACCCCAAGGCTGATGCACCCAAGGTACACGAAACAGAAGTTTGCTAAGACAGTCCCTTTGCAGACTGTCCATCCAACAGCTCAGAGTGAAAATCCATAAAGAAGGGTCTAAGACCAACCCAGACTGATGCTCAGGGTAGCCTCCTTCTAGAATAGGCATCACCAGGCTGCGTAGTTCTGCCCCTTTGGTTCACTCTCCTCTTATGCCACCTCCTTCAACAGGTCCACTGCTCCATAACTGGCACACCGGAAGTACACCAGGCAGGAGTCTGTCAAGGCAAAGACCTCTGTAGTCTGCCTTTTTTTTATAGCTTAGAGTGACAATCCAAGGCAGAAGTGTCTAATATCAACTGAGACTGATGCTATGTATTCCCCTCCTTCTGAGGCAGGCACCACCTGGCCACCTTCTACAATTCTGTGCTGAGAGTTACAGCCACCACATGAACCAATGCCTGATATGAGAAAGTGCCCCATTTTTATGGTCACTCCCATTTTGGAGGGGGGTGGCTACATTTTATTGCTGGAATTTAGACTCTGTACACTTGGAGACTGCTGTCCAGTGCCCAATGTATGTGCTCTAAATCTTAAAACATATCAAACTTGGCTAATACTTGATTGGCATATTAAACATTCATAGTATATAGTGCCTCAGTACACCCGTAACTTGCAAACCTAAATGCCACCTATGGACTCCAGCCCTACTGTGCGATCCATTATGGTGGCAAAACCAACATGACTCAAGGTTTACCACTGTAGTCTGTCTGCTGCAGTTTTAAAACTGCATCCGGACCTTTCAAAATGACACTTTTTGACAGCAGAAAACCTCTTTGTTGACAATTAATACGTCACACCTATTCAGACCTTGTAATCAACAAGGCAGGGTGAATGATTTTTAAAAGTAGGACATGTAGGGCCCGATTCACAGAACTAACTTAAGACAAAATCCTAAACTTACTACCATTTTGGTATTCACAGAAGGCACTTACTCATTTTGGTATTCACAGAAGGCACTTACTCATTTCGGTATTCATAGAAGTTAGGAGTCCTAACTTTAGGACTCCTAAATGCCTTCTGTGAATACCGAAAGTCTTAAAATTAGGATTTTTCTCAGTTTAGTAGTAGTATAGTTAGGACTCCTAACTTTAGGACTCCTAAATGCCTTCTGTGAATACCGAAAGTCTTAAAATTAGGATTTTTCAGAAAAATCCTAATTTTAAGACTTTCGGTATTCACAGAAGGCATTTAGGAGTCCTAAAGTTAGGAGTCCTAACTATACTACTACTAAACTGAGAAAAATCCTAATTTTAAGACTTTCGGTATTCACAGAAGGCATTTAGGAGTCCTAAAGTTAGGACTCCTAACTTCTATGAATACCGAAATGAGTAAGTGCCTTCTGTGAATACCAAAATGAGTAAGTGCCTTCTGTGAATACCAAAATGGTAGTAAGTTTAGGATTTTGTCTTAGGTTAGTTCTGTGAATCGGGCCCGTAGACTTTTAAGGTTAACATGTCCTTACAGTGACTAGCACCCAAAAGTAGTTTTTGCTGTAGGAAAACCGGCTGGCCCATTGAGAAGCAATGGGGAGCTCTATTAAATTCTGTTATCTCAGGACCACCTAGAAAAATAAATAAAAGACTGTTTATAATATTAAGTTCTAAGGTCAGATTTTAATGACTATTAAAAAAAAAGAGACACTTACATAGTTATTTTTTCCCTGCCAGAAGCTCCGGGAGGCTAATTTTTAATAGCCTTAAGCTGTCAACCCAGCAGGTGAATGGCTCTGATGAGGTATAGAAACAGCTTCCAGGGAAAAGACACTTACCTGGGTATTGGGAGGTGTTTTGTTCCTTTGGTGGAAAGACCAGTTGGGCAGTGTTCAGGAACTTAATTCCCTTCAAAGAGCACTCTCTTATTGAAAAAATATACATTATACATGAACAGGCCCTCTCTTCTGTCCTACCAGTCAAGGGAGGTTGCCAAACAACTGATTCAGAGTAACCAAGGGAGAGGGGACTGCTTATTACCTGAGCACAGAATGGGTGGGCATGCAGGCTTTGCTGAAGGGGAAAAGGGTTTCTCCATTTTGAATTTAATGTGTGAGGGGCACTGCGGAACTCTTCGAAGTAGGGCACACAAGACCAGAAACAAGCGTCTTCAGGGTAACACCACTCATCAGCCAGGCTAGCTTGAAGCCAGTAACACGACAAGCAGGAGACCCACACCTGGGCATACCCATCCCACTTAGAGCACAAAAAAGCAGGGGCAACAAATAATGGACGGAATACTGAATGAATCAAACATTCACCCCCAGTTAAGAGACCTGGGTTAAATCCATTGTTCAATTTCATAAAGCAGAGCACTGCATATCTGTAAATCAAAACTGCAGATCCACAGTTGAAAGTTGTATTCTTCAAATAAGTAAAAGTCCATATGTCATAATCCTGATTATGAGTATATTGATTGGACAAATTGTTGACACGTAGAAATATAAATCAAACAACTCAGTTGGACAAAATGTTGATACATAGATGAAAGAACCATACAGCTGGTACGTGTTTCGTCGCTTGAAGTGACTTTTTCAAGGCTCAAACATTAGAAATCAAATGGCATTCAACAACTTGAACTCGGTCTTCACAGTTGTCAGTTCTTATTTACGGGTTGCGTGTTATACTTCTTTCAAGAACTAAGGGATGTTGCCATAATCCCGGAAGGCATTTACTTGGGCCCGGATTTAGTCTAAATTTTGAGCACTTTTTTGGCTTCGACTATATGTTCGGAAAATACAGAGTTATTAGGTGTTACACATGACGGGTTCCTTGACAACTGTGAAGACCGAGTTCAAGTTGTTGAATGCCATTTGATTTCTAGTGAAAAAGTCGCTTCAAGCGACTAAACAAGTGTCGGCTGTATGGTTCATTCATCTACGTGTCAACATTTTCTCCAACTGAGCTGTTTGATTTATATTTCTACGTGTCAACAATTTGTCCAATCAATCTACTCATGATCAGGATTATGACATATGGACTTTTACTTATTTGAAGAATAAAACTTTCAACTGTGGATCTGCAGTTTTGATTTACAGATATGCAGTGCTCTGCTTTTTGAAATTGTTTCCCGGTTGTATGCGTGGATTTCTATATCGCGCATTGATTGATATTGTGGGTGGCACGATATCTGCATTGAGCACGCTTTATTATACCTAAACATTTTGCTGACTGTGAAAACACGACAGAGGTGCTGACCATGTCTCGATAAACCACTGCTACCTTTCTAGTATCGCTAAATCCATTGTTCTTTTGCTCACTACGCCACCCCAGTTTGGACCCATCCATATGCAAATCAGTCTTGACCCTGCCCCTTAAGGGAACAGTCGAGGCCAAACTGCTCAATCTGGACTGTTCTCGTGGAGAGCAGGGTCAAGACTGATTTGCATATGGCAGGTTTAAACTAGGATGGCACATGGGGCAAACAAATGATGGAATTTGGTGCAGATCCTTGTACTGGGGTGAATGTTTGACATTGATCAGCATTCTGTCCATCAATTGTTCTTTTTACATTTGTCACCCAGAGTGGGACAGGTAATCCCAGATGTGGGTCCCGCTCTCCATGCCACTGGAGTCAAGCTAGCTTGGCTGATGAGGGGTGAAACACAGAAACCGGTCCCAGGATGCTTTGAACCAGTCCAGGGGGGACCTGGCCTGGCAATTCGGCCTAGACAGTTCCCATGGGGAACAGGGGCAAGACTGATTTGCATATGGCTGGGTTTAAACTAGAATGACATGGGATCAAAAAACAATGGATTTAGGCCCATATCTTTGTACTGCAGTGAATGTTTGACATTGATCAGCATTTTGTCCATCAATTGTTCTTTTTGCATGTGTCTCCCGAGTGGGAAGGTATGCCCAGACGCGGGTCCCATGCTCTCCATGCCGCTGGAGTCAAGCTAGCCTGGCTGATGAGGGATGAAACCTTGAAACCGGTCCCAAGATACTTGTTTCAGGTCCAGAGAGGACCTGGCCTAGCAGTTTAGGCTGGACTGCTCACATGGGGAGCAAGGTCCAGACTGATTTGTATATGGCTTAGTTTAAACTGGAATGGCTTTGGGAGCGAAAAAAGTGATAGATTTAGATTCACCTCTCTGTACTGGGGTGAATGTTTGACATTGTTCAGCATTCTGGCCAGCAATTGTTCTTTTTGCATCATTAAAAATGTGGCATTTTTAAAAGAATAATGATAAATTTGTCTTTACCACTAAAGAGGATTTAGCATTACCATTCCAGTGATATGAAACATTATAGTTGTACTACTTCTCAATCAGGAATTACAGCTTATAAAGTGTAATAAGAAATTCCTAATGATAAAAGCAGAGGGTTATGTCTCACAGCAGTGAAAAATTAATGCATGTGTTTTTCACTACCAGGACATGCAAACATTAAAAGTACATGTCCTACCTTTTGATTACACAGCACCCTAACCTACGGGCTATCTATGGCCTACCGTAGGGGTGACCGATATATAGTCAAAAGGGAGTTTAAGGCTTTGCATGGTGTTTTAAATGCCATGTCAACATGACAGTGTACACTACACACAATGGGCCCGATTCACAGAACTAACTTAAGACAAAATCCTAAACTTACTACCATTTTGGTATTCACAGAAGGCACTTACTCATTTCGGTATTCACAGAAGTTAGGACTCCTAACTTTAGGACTCCTAAATGCCTTCTGTGAATACCGAAAGTCTTAAAATTAGGATTTTTCTCAATTTAGTAGTCCTAAATTTAGGACTCCTAACTTTAGGACTCCTAAATGCCTTCTGTGAATACCGAAAGCCTTAAAATTAGGATTTTTCTCAGTTTAGGAGTCCTAAGGCTAGGACTCCTAACTTTACAACTACTAAACTGAGAAAAATCCTAATTTTAAGGCTTTCGGTATTCACAGAAGGCATTTAGGAGTCCTAAAGTTAGGAGTCCTAAATTTAGGACTACTAAATTGAGAAAAATCCTAATTTTAAGACTTTCGGTATTCACAGAAGGCATTTAGGAGTCCTAAAGTTAGGAGTCCTATCTATACTACTACTAAACTGAGAAAAATCCTAATTTTAAGACTTTCGGTATTCACAGAAGGCATTTAGGAGTCCTAAAGTTAGGAGTCCTAAATTTAGGACTACTAAATTGAGAAAAATCCTAATTTTAAGACTTTCGGTATTCACAGAAGGCATTTAGGAGTCCTAAAGTTAGGAGTCCTAACTATACTACTACTAAACTGAGAAAAATCCTAATTTTAAGACTTTCAGTATTCACAGAAGGCATTTAGGAGTCCTAAAGTTAGGACTCCTAACTTCTGTGAATACCGAAATGAGTAAGTGCCTTCTGTGAATACCAAAATGAGTAAGTGCCTTCTGTGAATACCAAAATGGCAGTAAGTTTAGGATTTTGTCTTAAGTTAGTTCTGTGAATCGGGCCCACAGGCTCTGCAGTGGCAGACCTGAGACATGTATTACATGTTACTTATGTGGATGGCAAACTCAGTTCTGCAGGCCCACTAGTAGGATTTAATTTAAAGACCTTGGGCACATGTGGTGATCTCTACTAGGGACCTATAGGTAAACTAAATATGCCAATGGTGGATAAGTCAATCAAACCATGTGTAGGGTAGAAAGCACATGTACTTTAGCACTGGCTGTCAGTTGTGTAATGCTCAGAGTCCTACGAAAAAAAACAATTCAGCAAAATTGGAGGTAAGCGGGCAAAAAGTTTGGGAGAAGACCACCCTAATGCTGGCAGGTCTAACATGTGTCCACTCCAGCTGAAAGTAGGGAGAGCTAAGGTGGAATAACCTGAAAAGACCCCAGGTCTGTGTTCCACCATAATGTCCATTCCCTGTAGGGAGATGGACCACCTCAACAATTTTAGATTTTCACCCCTCATTTGCATTAGCCACCTGAGTATCCTCTGGTCTGTCTGATTCCAGAAGTAAGCCCAAACAGGAATAGTCTTAACTTCTTCAGTGCCCAGACCACAGCAAAGGCTTTCCTTTCAATAGCACTCCACCTTTGTGCCCTGCGAAGTAAACTCCTAGAGATGAAAGCTACAGGTTGGTCTAGGCCCTCATCATTTAGCTATGACAGAACTGCCCCATGCCCTGCTCTGAGTCATCTGTTTGCACAATGATTTCCCTGGAAAAGTCAGCAGCTTTGAGCACAGGAACTGTGCACATGGCCTGCTTTAGGGGGCCAAATGCTTTTTTGGTACCTCTCTGTCTAAATCACATTTTTGGGCTGCCTATTTGGAAACAGTAATGTCAAGGGGACAACAATAGTGCCATAGTATTTGACAAACCTCCTGTAGTACCATGTGAGGCTTAAGAAGGCTTTTACCTCAGTTCGGGTTTTAGGGTGCTCCCAGGCCATGATAGTCTCTATCTTCACCTGGAGGAGCTGCACCTTACACCTGCTGACCAGGTGTTCTAAGTACAACACAGAGCCATGACCTATCTGACAGTAACTGGCCTTGACAGCCCAGCCAGCCTTCTGCAGGGCCGGAAGCACTTCTTGCAGGTGAAAAAGATAGTTCTTCCAGCTGCTACTGAAGACAGCTATGTCATCCAAGAACTGATTCATCAACCTCTGGAAAGTGGCAGAAACATTCTTTTTTCCAAAGGGACTCACCCAGAATTGGTAGTGGCCCTCTGCAATGGAGAAGGCTTAACTATCCTTGATCCTTCAATTAGGGCAATCTGCCAGTACCCTGAAGTAAGAATAAAGGTTCTCTGGAACTGGGCAGTCCTGAGCCCATCAATTAGCACATCAGCTCCGGGGATTGAGATAAACACAGTCTTGGTGACTGAATGAAGCCCCTTGTAATCTATACAGACCTAGACCTGGGTGGAACTTATGGATTTTTGCTCCGCAGAATTCTTTGAAGTTACAAAAAAACTCTGCAAGATTCAGCAGAACTCCAGCAATGGGCGGCATAATCTTCACTGCCCATTTGCATTGCTTTGTCATACCAGTTGTACCTTTCACGCTGAAAAATCAGCTCAAACAGCACCACGTGGTCCACAGGGATTTAGGCATGCAGATTTACCTGCTTTCTGTTATGTGCATGGTGCTGGGCCTGATTTGTCTATCTATCAGAAATATTTCCAATCCCCCATCCCTTCATCCACCCCTCATTTACCTTTATTTTATCAGTGTGTGTCTTTGTGTTTGTGAATTTTATGGTTTTTTTTATCCAACGACTTGTTTGTACTTTTTAGTTCTTCCTTCTTAATTCTTTCCTACTTTTCCTATTTCTTATTTACCTTCCCAGTACCATGGCAGAGCATGGAGACACAGGAAGTGGTGATTCAAGTGCAGCTGCTAACTGCACACCTTGAAGTCGTTGGCACCGCCAAGGGGTGCAGCCCTACCCCGTTTCTTCAGAGGTGGATGTGGCAGCATTGATTTTTTTATGTGCAGAGCCACCTCTCCTCCATACAGTCAGCAGGAGGCAGGCCTGGGAGTGGGTAGGGGCTGTGGGAGTGTCGGCTTCAGTGGGGGAGGATGTACCGGAGCAGTGGGATCCAGTATACCCAGCAGCAGTTAACACACCACTTGGCCGACATATTTGACTAAGAGCAGGATCTGCTCAGTGCCGCTGTTGTGAGGCTCGGTGAGTAATTATTTATTTTTTGTGTTATACAACGCTGATACTTTTTTTTCAAATAGTATGCTGCTCGCGCTCAGAGGTAAGTTAAGTTTATGTTACGAATATGATGTGATCAAGTTTGAGCTAGTCAGATGCTCCGCACTACCTAATGGTACTCCTCAGCACTTGATTGGGCTGATTATTTAAGAAGTCATGCAGACTCCTCTGTCAATCAATCAATCAGGTGTTTGCTAAGCACGACTACTCACCCATAAAGGTCTCAAGGCACTGGGGGTGGGGGAGGGTCGCAGGTTCCAGTCCATCAAGGAGAGGGTCTGTCGAAGAGCCAGGTTTTGAGGTTTCTTGCGAAGATGGGGAGCAATGTTGTCTGTCTGAGGTGGAGCGGAAGGTCAATGCAGGCACTGGCCACGTGAAAGGAGAAGGAGCAGCCTCCTCTTTCTGGTGTGGGGGACCACGGCGTAGGAGAGCTGGGTTGATCATAGGGTGGAATTTGAGTCGGCTGTTTAGGTATGCTGGTCCAGTGTCATGGAGGGCCTTGTGAGCGTGGGTTAGCATCTTGAAGGTGACTCTAGCTTTGATGGGGAGCCAGTGGAGTGTGCACAGGTGCTGGGAGATGTGGCAGTGTCTTGGCAGGTTGAGGACCAGTCTTGTGGCGACATTTTGGATGTTCTGTAGCTTGTGGGTGAGGTTTTTGTTTATTCTGGCATAGAATGCGTTGCCATAGTCGAGCCTGCTGGTGACCAGGGCGTGAGTGACGGTCTTTCTGTGTTCGAGGGGGATCCATTTGAAGGTCTTACGTAAGAGGCGGAGGGTGTGGAAGCAGGAGGACAGGAGTTGATCTGGCAATCCATTTTGAGCTCTGAGTCCAGGATGATTCCCAGGTTGCGTGCGTGGTCCTCGGGGGTGGGCAGGCTTCCGAGGGCGGGAGGTCACCAGGTGTCGTTCCAGGTGTTGGGGTTTGGGCCCATGATGAGTACTTCCGTTTTGTTGGTGTTTAGTTGTAGACAGCTGTTTTTCATCCATTTGGCGACGGCTTCCATGCCTTCTTGAAAGTTGTGTCTGGCGGTGTTGGGTTCGTTGGATAGGGAGAGGATGAGTTGGGTGTCGTCTGCGTATGACACAATGTTGAGTCCGTAGGTTCTGACGATGGGGGCGAGCTTGGATCCAAGAGAAGGCCCTTGACTGGATCCGCTCCTTCCTCTCTGGCAGAACGCAGCAGGTCAGACTCCCATATTTCCTCTCAGACCCTACACTTACCACCTGCGGAGTCCCCCAGGGGTCCTCCCTCAGCCCTACACTCTTCAACGTCTACATGGCTCAGCTTGCCCCCATCGTCAGAACCTACGGACTCAATATTGTGTCATACGCAGTATTAGGGTGCGGTGAGAGACTGAGTTGATCGCCGCTGAGAGGTCGAGGAGGATGAGGGTTGCTGTTTCTCCTTTGTCCAGTAAGGTGCAGATGTCATCTGTTGCGGCGAGGAGGGCAGTTTCCGTACTGTGTTTTTTTCTGAAGCCGGATTGGGAGGAGTTGAGGATTTTGTGCTCTTCGATGAACGTAGCAAGTTGTCTGTTGATGGCTTTCTTAATGACTTCAGCTGGGAACGGGAACAGGGAGATGGGTCTGTAGTTTTTGAGGTTGTTGCAGTCCACCGAGGGTTTCTTCAGGAGGGGGTTGATCTCAGTGTGTTTCCAGGCATCGGGGAACAAGGCAGTTGCCAGGGAGCAGTTGATGGTGTGGCAGAGCATGGGTGTGATGGTGTCGGTGGCTCTGTTGAAAATGTGGTGGGGACAGGGGTCCGTGGGGGCCCTGGAGTGGATTGACTTCATCATCTTCAGTGTGTCTTCGGTGGTGAGGGCTGTCCAGTTGTCGATCGCTGGCTTCAGGGTGTCGAGGGTGGTTGGTGAGGGTTCAGTGGGTTGGCTGTCTTCGTCGAAGTTGTCATAGATGCTCTTGATTTTGTGGTGGAAAAAGGTGCTGAGTTTGACACAGAGGTCTTGTGGGGGAGGGATGTCGGTGGACTCGCTGGAGGGTTGGGTGAACTCCTTGATGATGTTGAAGAGTTCTTTGCTGTTGTGTGCATAAGTGGAGATTCTGGCTTCAATCGCTTTTTCCTCATTTTCCTGATGAGTTGGTGGTGGACATTGGTGGCAGCTCTGAAGTTGTTGTGGGCTTCTGTGGATTTGGTGTTCCTCCAGGCCTTTTTGAGTCAGCGGCAAAGTGTGTCTGGACTCTCTAATTTCGGTGGTGAACCATCTAGCTTTGCTGGCATGGGTGTTGTTTTTCCTGAGGGGGCTATGGTGTTGCGCTGTCGGAGATCCATCTGTGCAAGGTTCAGGCTGCGGTGTTGGGGTTGTCGTTTTGCCCGATGGTTGGGGTGGAGTTGCTGAGTGATGAGGTTAGATGGTCGTTGGTAATTATGGTCCAGTTTCTTCGTGGGATCAAGTGCTGGTGTCTGTGGATGGTGGGTGTTCTGTAGGTGAAGTGGACGCATCGATGGCCAGTCCATGGGAGTTCGGTGGTGTGGCTAAAGTTGATGGAGTTTCCTGTTGTGAAGAGGGGGTCGAGGATGTGTCCTGCTGAGTGTGTCACGATCTGGTGTAGTCCAATGTTGTGGAGGTTGTTCAGGAGGGATGTGGTGCTGGGGTCCAGTTGGTTGTCGAGGTGGAAGTTGAGGTCTCCCAGTAGGGTGTAGTTGGTGGACACGATGGCATGCGGGGAGCTGAGGTCCGTGATGGAGTTGGCAAAAAATCCACGGGGGTAGGGGGTCGGTTGATAAGGGTTCCTCACATGGTGGAGGTAGGGCTGGCCAGTATCTTGAAGTGAAGGTGTTCCATCAGGTCTGTGGGCTCGTCGGGGAGTGTGTTCAGGCAGAGGGTGGATTTGTGGACGATGGCGATTCCTCCTCCCGGGCAGGTGGGGCGGTCCTTCCTGGAGATCTTGTATCCTTGGGGAATGGCGATGGCGATGTCCAGTCCCGAGGTGGTGTTGGTCCAGGTTTCGGGAAAGAATGCTATGTCCGGGGTGGTGCTGTCGAGGAGGTCCCAGATTTCGGTGGCATGTTTGTGGAGGGATCGGACATTGAGGAGGATGCATTGCAGGGTCTTCGGTTCGGTTGTGTTCTTGCAGGTGGGTTACACTGGGTCCGTGGTCTTGGCGGTGTTGCAGGTGTGCCAGCAGCGGGGACAGCTGATGGGTCTGTGGGTGTCGGCTGGTGATGCTAGCTTGCAGTTGTTGTTGCGGCCTGGGTTGAGAGCGTGGAGAGCCGCTGGATCGTAGCATTGGCAGTGCAGAGATCCAGGATTCCTAGCGCTGGTCGCAGTCGGATCACAGACGGGCTTGTCTTTGGCACACCGGTGGCGCGGCCCATTAAGTAGTGGTCGGGAAGGGCTGGACAGCTGGGAGGTGGAAGAGGGGAGGTGGCTGGATTGGGCCGGTCGCACTGGTCGTGCTTGGGGCGAAGGGCCGCGGGGGTAGCAGCGGCGGGGAAAAATGGGCGGAAAAAGGCAAAAGGCAAAAAGAGAGAGAAAAGTGCAAAGAAGGCAGCAAAAGTGCAAGAAAGAGTGGAGGATAGACACAGAGGACAAAGAAGGAGAGTGAAAGGGGGAGATTGAGATGAGGGTAAAAAACGAGTGAAAAACAGAGGGAAGACACAGAAGGAGAGTGAAGGGGGAGCTTGAAATGAGGGGAAAATTACAGACAAAGGAGGAAAGACCCAGAAGGAGAGTGAAGGGGAGATAGAAGTGAGGGGAAAAACGAGTGAAAAAGGAGAGAAAAAGCAGAGAGAGAGAATAGAGACATAGGTCCACTGGACCACCAGGGATGAGGTGCAGGTGAAACCTGCGGGTGGAGGAGGTCCTCGAACACCAACACTTGAGAGTACAGGGGCTATGGGGAAGGCCTCACTTAATGGTGGAGCTGCGACCGAGGGAGCGCAATTTCACTGACAATGAGTCAGTGGTCTTGCTTGCCTGTCCACGCAACGGCTGCCATTAAGTAGGGGTCAGGGAGGGCTGGACAGCTGGGAGGCGGTAGCCGGGAGGGGAGCTGGATTGGGCCGGTCGCACTGGTCGTACTGGGGTGGCGGGGCCGCAGGGACAGCAGCGGTGGGGAAAAACGGTCTGAAAAAGGCAAAAGGAAAAAGGCAAAAAGAGAGAGAAAAGTGCAAATAAGGCAGCAAATGTGCAAGAAAGAGTGGAGGAAAGACACAGAGGACACAGTAGGAGAGTGAAAGGGAGAGATTGAGATGAGGGTAAACACGAGTGAAAAACGGAGGAAAGACACAGAAGCAGAGTGAATGGGGGAGCTTGAAATGAAGGGAAAACAACAGAAAACGGAGGAAAGACTCAGAAGGAGAGTGAAGGGGGGAGATAGAAGTGAGGGGAAAAAACAAGTGAAAAAGGAGAGAAAAAGCGGAGCAAGAGAATGAACCACCAGGGATGAAGTGCAGGTGAAACCTGCGGGTGGAGAAGGGCCTCGAACACCAACACTCGAGAGTGCAGGGGCTCGGGGGAAGGCCTCACTTAATGGTGGAGCTGCGAGGGAGGAAGAGCAATTTCACTGACAATGAGTCAGTGGTCTTGCTTGCCTGTCCCTGTAGCGGCCACCATTAAGTAGGGGTCGGGGAGGGCTGGACAGCTGGGAGGTGGGAGCGGGGAGGGGAGCTGGATTTGGCCGGTCGCACTATCACTAAGATAGTGGTAGCAGTAATATTAGTGAGTGAGCATTTCTTTATGTAGCTTGTATAGTCCAAAGCAATTGCCCAGTCATGTATAATATGCATCTACGCATTGAAAAGGGAGCCTGAGTTGGCCCATCAAAGGAGGTTGAGATGAGAAGCAAAGATTCCAAATGTAGTTTAAGAAATATGTAATAGGACTTAAGTATAGAAAATTAGGAATAGGTCAACTCGAGTTGATAGTAGTCTATAGGCAATCTAATTTAGAGTAGTACAATGGGCATCATTATGATGGCGGCATCATATCGGATACGGGACCGTTCGACTTGCTGTCGGCTGTCCCACCAATAAGATTACAATGCAACCGCCTCCAAGTCGGTCGCAATGTCTATATTTGTATTGTGGTGGGTGCTGCGTGCAGCAGCACACGCTGCAGTACACAATATAGACATAACACATATTCCGGTACTACGTGGCAGGCACCGGTGCCTGCCACATGGTGCAGAGATATGTAGGGGGAACCATAATGCCCAAAACAGAGGGCCAGGGGAAAATGGGGGCCCGCTCTACAATATAGACATAACACATATCCCTGCACTATGTGGCAGGCACTGGTGCCTGCCACATGGTGCAGGAATATGTAGGGGGAACCATAATGCCCAAAACAGAGAGCCAGGGGGAAATGGGGGCCCGCTAAAAGCCCCCAATGTCCATTTCCTTCATGAAATGGCTGTTGGGGAGGGATATTGTAATCCCTATGGTGACCATTGTAAGGACTTTGGCTACCTCCGACACACCGGCAGGCTCAAGGAGCCCGTGGGATACGTGGCAGTCAGTCTTTCCGACCTCCAACCATCCGCCCGCCATTGTAATATGGTGGGTGGTAAACATGCTTACGATGGCAGTGGGATCACTACTGACAGGCTGTCGGTGGCAGCCTTACCGTCATCGGAATCAGGCACAATGTTACTGTATTTTTCTTTGCCTGTCAAAATATGTTTGTGGGTATGAACTGTACCACTAATCAATTTTTTTTATCTTCTTTACTCCTTACATCAGCTTGCAAATGCAAGAAGAGGGCATAAGAGGCAGGTCAGGGAACCAGGGCTGCCACCACCAGTGCTGCGGTGGATAAAATTACCACAACCAGCGCCACAGCCGTGGCTGACAGATGTGCTTGCCCCAGTAAATCCACCTCTTAATATATTATTATTATTTCCCTAACATTTACCTCTCCCCATTTAGAATATTTTTTCCATATTTTTTTATACTGCGACCGTCTCCTTGTATTCCAACTCCTCTGTGTTCTATCTAATGTTTGTTGAATTCTTTCTCTCCCTGCATGATCCTTTTATTCTTTATTTCATTTTTCTGTATCTGACTTCCTCCAGTCTATACTAGTCTGCAGCTTTCTTTTGCTTTGTTAGTATGTTTTCCCTCTCTCCTTAGATAACTTGAGGGCTGGTAATAGAAGACTAATAGAATAGATTTTAGGTACTCTATTGTGAAGATTGTAGTCCTAAGTTAGCTATTCTATACATGTTTGTTGAGAAGGATTTATTTTTCTTGCTTATGCTCAAACCATCAAATGAGAGAGTGGCCATTGTCATGATAGATCCCCCCCACTGTTGGGTTCAATTAGGTATTATGATTTGTTTATGCAGTACACCAGCTGTTTTGAGGACAGTGCAGCATGGCAGGAAATTAGTATGAGGATGGTCCCATTGCATTTGCCAACCAAGACCATATGTTCTTCATTGACCACTTTATCACAACCTTTCAATGTCTTTCAATGACTCAGAGTCATCATAGCTCTGCCCCTACATTATGAAAAGTTTTTGGTTGACTTGACTATTTGGCCTTTCTAAAATTGCTAATAAACAAAATGCCTGAAGTGATATTTTTGTCAGAAGATACTGCTAACCGAACTGTAGTGATATATTGCTGTTGTATTTTGTTAAAAAGTATTAATAATAAGGGTAGGTATATCTCACATCTAAAATATCTAATGTTTTTCTAGCCGCACAGCCCACCAGTGCCAGGGCCAGTGCCAGAGGTGGTTTGAGGGAAGTAACAGTGGTGGCAGGGATGGGCATTGGTAAGTCACACTGCTTGCTTATTCACACATTAAATACTAGTATACTCACTGTGGGGCATATCAAGAAGGCGGCGATAATTTTTAGCGTTACTTTTTCAGCGATAGCAACCGGAATTTTATCGCCTTTCAAGCCAGCGATAATTATCGCTAATGACATGCAAGTAGGCGTTCCTGACTGAAATCCCACGAAAAAAGCCGCTAACACAGCTGCTCCCTATTAACAAGGTTATCTCCAAAATGCTTAGCTACAAAAAAACGCACGCTAACTCCAGTTTTTAACACCTGATAAAAACCTGACTTAAACTGGAGATAAGTGGGTGTATATAAGGGAGAGCTGGCCCGAGCCTTCCCAGAACAGCCCCAGAAGCCATGGAGATAGTCATCATGCAGCTTGGACTCCCACCAATGCAGCAACAACAACCACCGCCAATGCCACCACCACCAGGACCACCACCACCCATGCGGCGACGAAGAAGACAGCGCTCACTGCGCAGACGTGTCTACCTCACGGACTTAAGCCCAGAGGAAGTCATAGCCCACTACAGGCTCAAAAGGACATCCATCCATCACATTCTGACCCTCATTGCCCACAGGCTGACGCCACCAACACTGCGGACAACCAATATCCCTCCGCAGACAACACTGCTCGCTGTGCTGCACTTCTTGGCCTCTGGGACATTCCAACCAACAACAGCCAGAGTCGGTGGAGTATCACAGGGATCCTTCTCAACCTTCCTCCCTGTCTTGGATGGCATACTTAGCCTGATTCCTCAGCACCAACACATCCCCAACACTGTGCAGGAGCAGACTGCCAACAAGCAAGGAATCCATGCCATTGCTGGCATACCACAGGTGATGGGTGCAATTGACTGCACACATGTACCATTTGTGCCCCCTGCGGACAGCGAACACATCTACCGCAACAGGAAGCACATCCATTCAATGAATGTGCAGGTAATAGTGGACCACCGTGGACTGTTCACAAATGACGTTGCCAAATTTCCAGGGAGTGTGCATGATGCATTCATCTTCCGACAATGCATCATAAACCAGCGTTTTCAGGATGGCACATGTGGAAATGCATTGCTTGTCGGTAAGTACCAACTGAACACACCACATGCACAAAAAACACCATCATGTTGACCCATCTTGAGGGAGGATGTAAATACGTCGCCTAGGTACTGATTGTGGGGTGCACAAAATGCATGGGCACATGTAGATGTATTGTGTATGAGGATGAGGTATACAGGCTCCACTGTGTAGAGCACGGCTACTCATAGTATGGCCCACGTGCTGCCAGTGGCCTGGCAAGCCTTTCTTGTTGGGCCATGGACCTTGCAGACATTGTACCTGTGTGCCATGTCTGCAGATTTCATAAGAGTGCCACCAAACACTGCCGCAACAGCGTGGACTCCGAGAGACTCTGCACCATGGGTGCTGTGCGAGTCCAGCGATAGTCAGAGTGGAGATGCATGTGCACCAAGAGGTGAAATATAACAAAAACTTGTTAACAAGTAAATGGTCCATGAAAGACCTGTGAAGTACTGGGGTGTGGCTGTGTGTGTGTGCTCAGGAAGCTGTCCCAGCCCAGGCTGCCAGGGCGGGAGGTGACAGAGGGTGACAGAGGGAGAGAGAGGTAAAGAGACAGAGGGAGGGAGACAGAGGGATGGAGACTGAGCGATGAGGGCGACAGAGGGAGGGAGACCGAGGGTGACTGAGGGAGGGAGACAGAGGGAGGGAGAGATAGAGCAAGGGAGGGAGAGACAGAGCAAGGGAGGGAGACAGAGAGAGAGAAAGAGAGAGAGAGATATGTGTATGCCAGGTCTGGTGGCTCAGTGAACGAGGGTGTCTGCACCAGGGGCCTGTGTCCAACCACATGGTCAGTTCCCTTACTCACTAGCCCTGCCCCCTTCCCCACTGACCCCGCCCCCACCCATGTGGCATAGTGACACAAACCACACAGCAAATTTGGGACCAGTGAGAAAGTATGTGAGTACCCATGGTGTAGAGTAACCCCCAGTACCTGGCTATCCATTTACCTAATTAAAGTCATCTGGACTGGTATCCCAGTCCGGTGTGTGGTCGCATTGTTGATGAAGATGATCATGTTGCAGTTCTTGTTGCTGGTGACCTATTAGGGTAAGCCAATGTTTCACAAGTACTCACACATGTACAATCAGTGTGTCAAGTCTGCGGTATGTCGTGACCAAGGTTGTAACAATGTACTTTGATTGTAGGAAGTGCAGAGTGTGGCAAATGTGCATGCATAGGCCAGAAAATGTGTCATGAAACCACCATACAGTGCCATTGGTGTTGACTACAGTGTTGTTGGTGCTGCTGTTGATGGTGTCTAGTAGCATCTCTTCTCTCACTCTGCCACACATATTTCTCTGTCTCAACCCTGTCATATGGTGTGTTATGTGGTTGCCCGATAAGTAAGTGGATGTGTATTCGGTCACTACTTGCGTGTTGTAATTGATCTGTCAAATGATAATCCATTACAAATGCTAAGAAGTGTGCAAAGGTGAGCCATGCCATGTGTATCAGCGTGGTGAAGTGTGTGGACAGTCTGATCTTGTTGAATAAACCACATAGAGAAAATGATTTGGAGAAGTTGTGTCATGTGAGTCTTATGCTCCGCTAGTGACAGATGATGCAGGCCAGTAAGTTTACGTTGTGTCACAAGTTATTGTTGATGGTGTGTGCCGACCTTCACTGTCCCCAGTGGGCCCTGCAGGTGAGGTGGCTGTGGTCTGTTCCTCCATTTTAGCTCTGGACATACAATTGCATGGCTTGTGTGGTGTCACAGGTCTGCCATCAGCATGAGAAGCATGTCTGAATGTTAGCTGTGCTATGTGTGGCCTATGTCATTTGAACATTCACATGGCGGTGAGTGCAACGAGTGTGGATCAGTGCCATGGCTAGATGTTAGGAGAGCCAGGCTGCCTGTTGGTGTCTCTGGTTTTTGTGCAGGTATCATTCCCATTTTGGACACTTGCAGTGACACTTATGCAACTGTTCAGCAAACACCAGCAAAAAAGATGGTTGGAGGATCAACACTGAGGCAATGTACTCAGCATTGATGCCGCTAAATAGCCAGAAGCAACACATGTCCAACCTAAGTAAAAAAATAGCAAAACTCCCAACCGCAAAATATGTCAACACTGCCAACATAGTATGCCTAATTAGTCATGTACACATTTCCCTATTACATCTCATAGGTGATCAAGGATATGCTCTCTGCCCGTGGATGATGACCCCAATACGAAACCCCACCACCCAGGCACAGAGGCAGTACAATGCTGCACATCGATGCACACGTGAGATCGTGGAGCGTACATTTGGCGTGCTCAAGTCATGTTTCCATTGCCTGGGCATTACAGGTGGCAAACTGCTGTACAGCCCAGAAATGGTCAACAAAATAATACTAGCATGTTGTGTATTGCACAACATTTGTGTCCGCACAAATGCCCCTTGGATCGAAGTGCCTGCAGCACCGGGCGATGACCAAGATGATGATGAAGATCAACGAGGTGGCCCACACACCACTGCCAATGCTGCTGGAATTGCCCGAAGGGACATGATAATAAACAATTACTTCACTTGAGCACATCACATTGTGACTGACAAAAACAAAGACATGTGTATGTAAAATTACCTCAAGAACTCTTTTGTGACAATAAACAAACTCAACACACATACCCTGTCTGCAAGTTACTTTCCTGCCTCAGTATATCACTATGAAATGTTACCATAGTACAATAAATGCAAGTAAGAGTCCAAAAGGAGTAAAATCTGGCACACAATTCATCAATGGTTGTGTCCAATAGCATGTAAATCATGATTCACAGGGTTTGTAAGTGCCAAATAATGAATTTCATGGTTAATTTGGTGTTACATTTTCAGGAAAAATCTGAAAATTGGGCGTGGAATGTTGCTCAAATCCAGGAAGTGGGTGTTGAATGGGGCTCAAATCGGAAATATGGGTCCTAAATTGGGGGCTAATATGAAAAGTGGGTGTGAAATGGTGGATATTCTGAAAATACATCTCTGCATGCATCCAAGACATTGAATGAGCCACCAGCAGAGCTCACATGCACACCATCTTTGGACACCTTCAGGAAGACCGTCAAGACCAGTCTCTACTTTGAACAAATCAGCTCTTTGGCAGTATGACCAAACAGACAAGACAAACTATCTGACCATCTCCCTGCACCCCGTGGTGGACAAAGTCACTGAGAGACACATAAACACCCAGCTGACTGGCTACATTGAAGAGAACTCCATCATGGACCACTTGACCTGTGTCACATTGTGGACAACACATCCTACTACACCTCTATACAGCCACAAACACCCTCTCACACACCACACCCCAGATGCCAGACACCACCACAAGGGGATACGAGGAAAAGCCCTCTCCTGGAGTACAACATGGAGCGTCACTAAGACACACGTTTTGCTATATGCACATATCCCCACTCACTGCCAATGCTAGACAGCACGGGGTAAGCATATCATCCCACACAGACAACACACAGCTCATCCTCCCCCTCACGAATAACGCAGAAGACACAAAAGCCAGCTCCCAGGAATGAACGTCGGAACTAGCAGATTGGATGACACACCTCGGCATAAAGATCAACTGTGAGAAGACTGACCTCCTCATCTCTGTTCCATCCACATCTGCATGGGACAACCTCTGGTGGTTGTCTGTCCTTGTGAGCCCACCCTCACTGACAGAGCATGCACGCAAGTTTGGCAACATCCCAAGTACACCATCATCCTGCCCAGCCAGATATACTCCATTGCATGCTACAGCTGTCTACAGACCGAACCTAATCCATCACAATGGATAACCCCAGGATGCATTAAAATTGGCACAAACGCACTCATCCCCAGCAGACTGGACTACGGCAACCAAATCTACGCAGGGAGATACAAAACGCCACTACACAAGTTCTAACACAGGCTGAAAGCTGCAGACACACCTGTCTTCATAAACCCACATCCCAAACACAAGAGGCAACACATACAGAACATCCAATGTAGCACCAACAATGAGAAAGTAAGCCGCTAACTACTCACACACACATACAATTCACTACACATCATCAGCCACAAAGACATCCACGAGAGAGTCAACCTCAACATCCCCAAGAGGAACTGCTGCTCTGACAACCTTGCCCTTGCAGACTCGACCGGGATCGGAAAATCACAAGGCAGAGGGAGAGCTGCCACCTACGCCGCAAGCAAAGCCATGGACGAGATGAAAGTCAACTTCCAACAATCTCAAAGCCAGCATGCTTACATGCGGAACTAAAAGACATGGCTATTTGGCTGAGGTGGAGCTGCACTCCCACTCCCCCACAGCGCTTTCGGAGCCTCACATGTGAGTAGGGCACATCATGCCCACCCTTATTGTCGGATTGATCTGCACACATACTCATCACCTACAGACCACCCCAGGGGAGTAGTACCCTTACAATTCACATCTCTTTTTTGAATGAATGTCTGTGAAATTACCCAAAGATGTGGGGATGAGTAATGTCACATGCCATTTTGGGTGTCGACTGTCTTGGAACATAAAAGGTAGTCTTTGTATACCCCTGAGGAAGTGTTGGCTATGGAACAACAATTACCATTCTGTTGGGTGCAGGGGGATACACAGTACCTGGGCCTACAACGTGCTCCAACTCTTGCCTGTACGGCGAAGCTCAAATATCCAACACTTTTGGATGAGATGGATAAGGCACTGGACGCCTGCTCAAAACTGAGCCTCACATGGTTTTGAGGCATAGCGGGAGGGAAAATGTAGAGTCTTCCACGCATTTCTGAAGTATGTAAATTTGGAAACATGGTGTCTCACCCCCGTGCACTCACACAATTGCAAGCCATCATAACTAAGTCTGTCAGGGAAGGCAAGCGGACTTGCCTCTCACTTGTGCAGCTTACACGGCCAAAAATTCAAGGTTGCCTGGGATTGCCCCTCATTGGTGGCTACTAACAAGCCACATGCCTTTGATATATAGTTAAATGGAATAGGCTGCTATGGGAGAAGCAATGTAACTTCATGTACCAGTCTGTGGCGGGCAAAAACATCTGGATTTAACTGTGGCTAGCCCATAAGCACTGTCCCTGGGGCTTGTACTCTTTACCGGTTAGGGCACCCACCCACAAGGTCTTGGACAGGGTGGCAGTATGGAGGGGGTGGGCCTTTATCCCCTCACCGACAAACTACAGCATGGATAACCCGGACTTGCCCCCGGATCAGGAATCAGCGATATTCCATCGCTGCCAGAAACAGGGCTGCAAGAGCATAGGGTCTATCTTTGATCTAGAAGGACATGTGCCATATCTGTGGCCCATTTAGGATTACTAATTTCCCGCTGCTGTTGTGTATTCATAATGCCAAATAACACACTGGGTCACGGGACTCTACGTTGGTTACGTCATATGCGAAGTGGTTAGCGCGTAAGGAGGACAAACATTCCCTCTTATCTGAGCTGTACAAAATGCTTCTCACCAGTCTAAGTGATCAGTGCACAAAAGTGCAGGATTTGTGGGAAATGTAGCTGGGGAGGCCAATTTAAGCCAAGGAATGGGAACGTATCCTGTATTGCGCACACCACACTGCGCACAGTGTAGCGGGGGCTGGAACCCCCTTCAAGGTTTGCTCTCATTGGTGTTTCACAGCTGTGCAACTACATGTCTGGGATAAAACCAAGCCAGATCGCTGCTGTCGGGGATGCTGGATGACTAGTACCCTTGTGCACTTACTCTGGCATTGTCCAAAATTGTAGAGATATTGGGGTGAGTCCTTAGATAACATAGATACAGCGTGCGACATTGCAATGCCCGGCGCATCGGAGTACACTCTCCTTGGCCTCTCACATCCGAAGGCCTTCCCACTAACATCCCTCAGGGGTAGGCAAATAGTCCCAGCGTTGCTGGCGGACAGGCCGGTTATCCTAGCACAGTGGGGTACAGTGGCAGTTCCAGGGCTCCTGTCCTGGTTACACCGTCTAAGGAACCGATTAGCTCTGGAGCGTCTGTCTCGGGGTGCAGAGGGAAGGGAGAGAGATTTTGCAACTCTGTGTTGCCCCTTTGTGATTTCATTGTCGAGAGATATGAGGGAAGTCACATGCCCAAAGTACTTGCAGTTCTGACGCATTCCACCGATGGGGCAGTCATCCTCTGCCGCTCACCCAGTGTAGTGACGAGGGGGCTCCCTTCCACACATATTTTGTATACTTACTATCATCTAGGTAGGCTGCAACCAGTGCGGAAGGTGGGGTTGTGGGAGGGTTATTGGGGGAGGGGTGTCTTCTCTCCCTTGTTCTTGATTGTTTCACTTCTCTGTTTTACATGCTTATCCTTTGGAAAATGATATACTCTCTTAGTAGCTTGTTTGCTCTTCCAGTATGCATCCGGCCTCCGGGTTGCGGCTTAAATGCTGTGTAAATACCCACAATGCTTGCACGTCCGACATCAGGATGTAGCCTGCAAGCTGGGTTTGCCACATTAGCCTGCCTTCGTATAAAAATAGGTAACCCTAAAATGGAGTCGGCCTTCATTGTGCAAACCTATCTTCACATTGTATTATTGTGCTGTGACCAGAGTTTTGGCCTGAATGCCCATCATTGCTATATAAATTCCGGGCCATGAGATTCTCATCGCAAACACAATGATATGTCCCCCAGGCATTTAAAAGGACATGGGTGGACACACTCCCCAATACTGTATCAGCATCAGGCCAGTAGCAGCCTCTTAGCGTGAAGAAACCCATTGCAAACTATGAAACATACCGCATACACATGACAGTAAGCATATGGACATTAGCGGCCCTTAGCGTGCAGAATCTGGTCGCATGTATTCAGACTGATGACATTAGCTGCCCCTTAGCGTGCTGAATCTGATCGCATTTCATTAAACTGGACGCATACACATGACAGTAAGCATATGGACATTAGCGGGCCCTTAGCGTGCAGATTCTGGTCGCATGTATTCAGCCTGATGACATTAGCTGCCCCTTAGCGTGCAGATTCTAATCTCATTTCATTAAACTGGACACATACACATTACAGTAGGCCTATTGACATTAGTGGGCCCTTAGCATTCAGATTCTGATCGCATTTCATGAAAACATTACAGTATCAGTCCCTTAGCGTGCAGTTTCTTGTTGCTTTGTACAAAAAATGCCTCTAACACAGGAAGTGATGTATGCCTGCTTCCTGTCTCCATGTGTGTGGCATTCACTTTCACTTTCTCTTTTGAGCACATTGTGTTGGATTTGACTGAGTGAGGAGGTGTTTTTGGGATTGTGCTGGTGGGGAGAGTAGTTTGGAGTGTTGCTGTGTTGCTGTGTCCTGTCTAACGTGTATTTTTGGATTATTTCACTTTTTTTTTACTGTCTACTGTCCTCAGTCTTGTTGTGTTTGTTGTGGGTTATTTTCCTTTATTGTCATATTGGGTTTTCTTTTTGTAGTTTGGGGTGAGAACTGGGGTGTGTGGAGATGCTGGCGGTGGAAAGGTCAGGGCGGATGTCAGAGGGGGCATTGAGGGGCTTCCTGTGGCTGGTGCGGTGCTACCTGCCTCTGATGCTGGAGAGGGGAGGACAGATCCTCCAGGGCTATGGTGTGGCGGTGCGCAAATTGGGGTGGGAGTGTATGCGGGCGAAGATGCTCCGCTGCTTTAATAGTGGACAGGACCGTGCGCCAGTGGAAGCACTGCTGGCAGGACATGATGGCGTGGGAGGCGGACTTGCTCGACTACACCGGAGTCATGCCTGGCATCCAGGGTGGTAAGTACCAATTCCCTTGTTGTCCACAACTAATATTACGTACAGATATGAGTGACGTGTGTGAGAAGAAGATAAGATAATGCTGTCCCAAGACCGTGACACTGTAACAACGTGGTTAATGCAATGCGATGCGAAAAATACTTGATGGCCTTGACCTTGGATGTGCATGACTCACTCTTCCCACTACAGTGTGTGCAACAGTACGGAAGGTGTTGGGATAGTAAATCAAAATACACATTATTGATGTGCGCCATGCAGTGCAAGGTGGAGAGACGATTGGCGTTGAAATGACCGCGTAGATTACGTTTGCCACTGGAAATACCACATAGGAATGGAGATCCCCGGTGTTAAACATCCCAAAATACACATGCTTAATGTGAGCGAATACTCAGCAGGAAGGGTTGCAGGGGCGTGGTGGTGTTTGCATGTTGAAGTATAGCAAGGGGTGTGTCTGTCGAAGAGCAATGTCCAGAGTTAGTGCTTGGAGATGGGGAGCAACGTTGCCTGTCAGAGGTGTAGCGGAAGTTTGCAACAGGCCATATCTGCAAGGTAGGAAAAGGAGCAGACTCACAATCTGGTCTCTCTGGGGCGGGGGAACACGGCATGGGCCAGCTGGTCGGATCGTCGGGTCCTTTGATGTGCCATGGAAAGAGAGTTGTATGTTAAGGTATGTTTGCCCAGTGTTGTGGATGGCTGTGTGAGCCTGGGTGCACATCTTGAATGTGACTCTAGCTTTGATGTGGAGACAGTGGAGTGTGCGCAGGTGGTGGGAGGTGTGAAAGGGTCCTGGCAGTGTGAGGATCAGTCCTGTGGTTGCATTTGAGATGTCCTGCAGCTTGCGGATGTGATTCATGTAAAATCTGTCATGGACTGTGGTGCCGTAGTAGGGTGAGCTATTGCACAGGGCATGAGTGAGTGTCTATGTGTGTTTGAGTAGGAGTCATTTGAGTGTCTGACATAGGAGGCAGAGTCTGTGGAAGCACGATGATGAGACCGGATAGATCTTGCAATTATCTTGGACATCGGAGTCCATGATAGATTACATGTTGTGTGCTTTCGCCGTGTTGGGGTGTGAGTTACCCATGCCGTGTGAGGAGGCTGTGTAATTACATGTGTGGATGTTTTGGCGCATGATGGGTATTTATCTTTTGTTGTTGCTCACTTGTATGCAGCTCTTTGACATTCATCTAGCAAGCTCTGCCATGGATTCGCAATACTTGTGTTTGCTGGATTTGTGTTGGCTGGATGTGTCGAGGAAGAGTTGCCAGTCATATGCCTATGATACAATGTTGAGTCCATAACTAATCACGATTGTGGCGTGCAGAGACATGTAGATGTGAAAGATTGTAGGGCTGAATGAGGATCTCTGGGGGACTCCACGGCTGGTTGTTGTAGGCTCCAGGACAGCAGAGGGGTGTCTGACCCACACGTATGTACATTGAGGAAGGAGCAGATCCAGTTGAGGGCCTTGTCTTGGATCCCTTTGTTGTGGAGTCTGCATATTGGTGGGCTTTGTGAGACAGTGCTGAATGCCACAGCGATCGGTCAAGGATCATGAGTAAAACGGTCTTGTTTGCGCTCCGTGTGGATGAGGTGCCTTGATATTGCGTGAAATAACTCAGATGTGCAGCTCTGCCAGCAGTGATGTTTTGGCTGTGCAGCATCTGCTTCCACATGTTCGTGTGTGGGTGCCATTCAAAGTAGGCCCAGTTATGTGGCCAACATGAAGTCAACACCACAGGGATGTAGCATTGTCTGTCACTGTAACAATTCACATTGTGAATATGCCATGTTTGCTGGGGTTTCCTAACAACACCTATTTGCGTTTGTCCTCTCACAGATGGATGCCAACCGATCACCCAGGGGGACACTGACCGTTTCCGGGACCCACACGCCACTGGTGAGTAGTGACAAGAAATATTGGCATGTTGCGTGGTCATGAGTGTCTGTGCCAAATGCAGCAAGTTGTTGATTAGCAGTATGGGTGTGTATCGCATGTCAATTGCCTATGATGTGCAGAGGTATTCAGCATTTTCGAACTGTGTCTAATATGGTAGTGTAAAGGGGTACAATGCATCTCATTCAGAGTTGTGAGTTTGTCCATCAACAGTCATTGATACATGTGTCAATGTATGTGCCTATTTCCGAGCAAAAAATGCTGCCAACTAGACATT
This sequence comes from Triturus cristatus, assembly GCF_964204655.1. Classification (NCBI taxonomy): domain Eukaryota; kingdom Metazoa; phylum Chordata; class Amphibia; order Caudata; family Salamandridae; genus Triturus; species Triturus cristatus. The sequence goes on along the minus strand of NC_140589.1, from coordinate 538,519,567 downwards.
TACACTGCAGTTGTGATGGCAATAGGCCACTCGCATTTACTCCCATGTTCATTTGCACAGCCTAGTCAAGATGGCACACTTACATGCGGTAGACATCGTCCAAGGGGCGTGCAGTGGGTTTAGCATTGTGCATAATGAGGCAGTGCTATTATATCCATAGAAGGTCAGACATTTTGGCACAGTGATACCTAAGGTATGCTGCATAGTACAGAAGCAGAAGTGGCAGGGTGTAGCTCAGATCCAATATTGTCAATGGCGTGTTACACAAACATTCCATAGATGTGTACGTCAAATGAGAATTGATATTTGTGCACTGCAATGGTGTTGACAGGCAATGTCCGTGTGGACATTCCAGGCTGAAATCAGGATCATGTGTACCAACTCATCTGACACAATTGGTGACATCACTTAACACACATTTCATGGCCATGCATTAGCTATGCATCATTTGATGTCACATAGATTTGCAAATCAGGACTGCGGAAACAATATCTGTGTGTACACATTAGCCATAACAATTACACAACCCTCATGACCCCAGGGTGCCATTACAATGTGTAATCCATTGTAACAGTTTGCCTAGTTGATGCATGCGTGTTCATCTCTACTATGGATTGAGATTGGGGGTTACAACACATGCATGACTGGCAGTTGTGGGTCAATGATGTAGCCCCCTCGCAGTGGATGACTATCACCAATTGCATAGTAATGGTGGAGTGAGTAAGTGCCTAAGTCAGCATTCATACCCCAAACATGTTTCCATGTGTGCGGCATGATGCAGCATGATTACAAGTGAGTAGGGCAGTCCCAGGCCTGTTATTGTGCATGTAGTGTGAGACTACAATAGGTAGTTATTCACACCTGCACACATACACCCTTGCCTGTCTTGGCACTGACTTAATCTACTGCACACAGTTCCTGGGGGACACACATAGCTGCACATGTGCATTGCAATTCTGATGCAGCTGTCTGTCACAGGATGGGAGAGGGTTGTGCTGTGCAAGCAGGGGTTATGCCTCCCGAATGAAGTCAATTGTACAGGTCACCCACAGCCCTTTTGTCCAATGGTGCCATGTTTGTAGCGTATCCTTAGCTTTCAGTTGTGTCAGTGCATGTACCATGCCATTCACTGTCATGTCAGTCTCAACAGCATATAGTTATTTAATCATGCGTAGACATTGTGTTTAACAGGTCAGTCCTTGACTTAACATGTTGTTTATAACTTGTGATACAGATCTCATGTTGTACGGTTACATAGTGTAGGGGACAGAAAACTGACATACATTTTTTTTTCTCTCAGACAACATGACACCTGAGGAATAGCACCAGTTCCAGGTCGCCAAGGACCGGTACATCCATGTGCATAAGGTACATAAGGGTTTCAGATTGATGGCAAGGAGGTACCGGGCCGAGAAGAAGGCAGGGACCTGGCCGTCACTGCCGAATGCATCCTGACTGGCAGCGGCTCAAGACCATCCACCTCAGGTGTCATTGTGGGATCCCAAAATGTCAATCCCCCTGCTGCCACACCCGCACCGGTGCCAGGCCAACATGCGCCACCACCTGCACCAGCCCCGGCCCCAGCACAAGCACCGGCCCCAGCACCGGCACCAGCACCGGCACCAGCACCAGCACCGGTACCATCACCAGCACCGGCCCCCATGGGTCCTGGACTGGCACAAATTATGCGGATTGTCCAGGGCCACACCAACCTCCTCCAGGACATCCGCCGTGAGTTCCTGTATCTCAACCGGCAGATCCACGAGATCCGGGCCCACCTCCGGCTGCCATGAACATTGCCCATGTTCTCACCCCCCCACCTCTTCTCCCTTCCCACACTGTCCCCCTTTAATTATTATGTTGTGTAATTTCCTAGTTGTGTGTGTTATTTAGCATAGTTTTAATGTAGGCTTAGTTAGGGTTAGTTTTAGACTGTTTTACTTATTGAATGTTATAGGATTTGGAGATAGGTTTCATTTGTCTTTGGGTGGGGGGGTTGATGTATTTATTCATTTTCTATGTTTGTAAATAGTTAGTTAAGATAGTTTTAGTTGGTATAAATATTTGTAGTTAGTTTAGGGCTAGAGTTAGGTACAAAGTTCAGTGTATGGTTTTTTCCATATATATATTATTCTATAATAAATCTTGTTAATTATAGATTTCTGCTTGCACTTATATCATGGCTGATGCGGGGGAGTGGGGCTTGCCCCATCGTCTGCAACTCATACCATCACTGGAGTAATCATTGTATGTGTAACTATGGTCGTGACCTGTCACTCTGCAGGCTGGATTGAGGCCAGATACCTTAGATGTGAGCACAATGACCTTGCATGTCTGATAGATTAGCAATTATGGTTTACGGCCTACTATGGTGACAGTTCATTGTGACCTCCAACAACTCACATGTTCCTGGGCATGGCCAATCGATCTCCATTTCATGCATGCTGTTGGTCATTTGTGGGTCCATTGTTAACGTCACATGGCACAACAGTGTTAGTGAGTCACATTAGTTATATGAGACTGAGTAATGAGTTTGGATGGAATAGAGGTCACTCACAGGTGTCTTGGACTATTAGCACAGTCCGGAATACAGACTTAACTTTGAATTTCTTGCTTTTGTGACACACTTAATCATTACAGTTATGCCTTGGGACCTGATAATGTTGGTTTGCAGATACACAGTTCTGCTGCACACAAGTGGTGACATGCTGCATTGTGCCCTGTACCAACAGTGCCATAGCCACTCATCCCAGCTGTAACTTTCGCTTTGTCTCATAGTGATGACACCCTCGTCCTCCTGCTTCATCACCCTCCAGATGCTTGTCAAGTTCAACAGGTGGATTACCACCGAAACATGGAGAGCAGTCACACGGGCACTCAGCAGCAGCAAGTAGGAATACGGTAACACCCTCTATGCAGGAGCCTCGACCATACTCTAAAAACGACTTAAACGCATTAAAAATGCCTCTGCACGCCTGCTCCTCAACATCCCTCGCCGACAGCACATCACACCCCACCTGGGAGACCTGCACTGGCTCACCGCCTACAAGTGTATCACCTCTACTCGCAAGGACCATGCATACAAGCCACTCCACAACACCGGACATGCATACCTCAACAGACGACTCCGCTTCTGCACCCCAATCCAGCAGGTCCACTACGCTGACATTGCAATTGTCACAGTCCCCCGCATCTGGACAGCTAACTCCTGCAGAAGATCATTATGCCACCTCAACGCAAAGAACTGGAACACTCTCCCCTGCGGCCGGCACAGCACATGCTAACATTAAGGTGACTCCTCAAGAACGGGATTTCCAAACAGTGGCAGACTAGCACCCCCCCCCGCGCTTTGAGACACTCACGGGTTAGTGGTGCACTTTAAAGATGTTGTCATAGGAAAATTATCTAGATTGCTTTTCCACATACACGGCCATCGCACTGCCTATCCGTGTCAGGTGACACATGTACATTGATTGATTTAAGGGAATTTATTTACAAGACAAGGTTTTGCAGGTATCAAAGGTGGCCCATAGGACATGGGATTGGCAGGATGCATGTTGGAGTAGCAGTCCATTGTGAGGGACAGAGCCAGGGGAAGAGGCAGATTTTGCTGTGCCATTGTCAATGAACAAGAGGAGATTTGCTGTAGGTCAATGTGTGGGTCCAAGCTGGGTGTTGGTGGACGTCAGCAGACAGTGGGAGAGGAAGGGCAGTGAAATTATGGTATGTACAAACCAACATGCTTTTGTACATCACTGCCAGCTGGACTTGCGCAATTACCATGGTGGCAGTTTCATCCTCAGATTCATCCGGTGATATGTCATGTGTCTCACATGTGGGTGGTGGTATGGAGGAGCAGCACTGTGAGGAACAGACACATCAGGGTGCGTCGCTGAGTATGTGGATGCACAAGCAGCAGATGTTGTTGCAAGACCGTGGGGAGGTAAAGATGTCATATGGAGAAGCATGGCCTGCCATGTCTGTTCCAGATTACGCTGGGGTTGAGCCGTGGCAGCCATCTGTTGGAGCTCCCTCCGCTCCCTGGACTCCATTATCCCTGCCAGTCGGGATAATGCAGCATAGACACTGCTGGTGCTATCCTGCCGGTACAGTGTGTCCGCTCTCCGGATCAGGACCCCAGCAATGTCATGCAGGGTGCGCTGGATGTTATTGAGGGTTGTGTGGATGTCTGACATCCTCGCAAAGTTGTTTTCGAGGCGATTCAGATACCCGCTGAGCTCCTCAAATTTGGCTGCCAGGCTCTCCAAGCCCACCTGCACAAAGTCCTGTGTCTCCCGTTGGACATCAAGCGCCATGTTGTGAAAGGCTGCATATGGGTTGGCTGGCTCCTGGGAGGCAGCTGTGGTGGGAGGGGCTTGCTGCTGGGTGGTTTGTGCAGGGGGTGGGCTGGGCACAATGCTGATGGGTAGCCCTGCTACTGGAGTTGGTGTGTTGAGGGAATTGAGGAGACGCTGAAACTCGTCCACATTGATGGTGGGTGTATGCGATGAGTCATCGTGGCGGAGTGGGTCGTCCGGCTGTCTAGTGCCACAGTGCAAGTGCTCCCTATTTAAAAATGTATATGTTGGTTGGATTCCATGATTGACTGATTTGGTTTACTTGTCAGACCCTAGTATAGTGCACTGAGTGTGCCCAGGGCTTGTAAATCCAAATGCTGCTGGTGGGCTTGCAGCACTGGTTGTGCCACCCATAGAAGCAGCCCTGTAAAATGTGTCTAAGGTCTGCCATTGCAGAGCCTGCGTGCAGTCTGATACTGTCATGCTGTCTGGGCAAGTGCACCCACTTGCCAGTCCCTAAACCTTCCCTTTTCTTCATATCAGACACCCCTCTGGTAGGCCCAAGGGCAGGGTGCATTGTAAGTATAAGGTAGGACATGCCCTGGTGTGTGTGGCATGTCCTAATAGTGAATTACAGCCATTTTTGTTTTTCACTATTGCAAGGCTACCCGTTCTCCATAGGCCAGAATGGGCTGTTAGATTATTACATGTTTATAATCCTAACTGACTCAGAGAACAGGCTAGAAATTCGAGTGTAGTATGCTTGAACTCAGAATGATAAAATACATCTTTTAGTGAAGGTGGTTTTAACATTCCGTGTTTGAAAATACCACTTTTAGAAAGTAGGTATCGTCTTGCCTAACCTTTCAAGCCTGCCTCTGCTAGCTTGTGTATTCCTTTGTCTGGGTTCTGTGAGTGACAGGGCTGGGGGATTCCAAGAGACAGGATGAGTCAGCCCAGTGGTGAATAGAGAGATCTGCATCTAGATGGGAGGGAGGGGTCACACCTGAACCTTGAATAGGGCTGTGCCTGCCTTCCACAATGCTGGCTTCACCTCCTGGGGAGCGGCTGATGTCTCTGCCCTGCACAGTGAATGAAGAGAAGGAATCCTATCAACAAAGTGCTCCAGGGCTGTACTTGCTTTCCACAATGCTGGCTCCACCTCCTGTGGGGCGTCTGATGTTTCTGGCCTGCACTGTGAAAGGAAAGGAGAGGTCTGGTAAACAGAGTGCTCAGGAACTGGTTTGGACTGGGCAAAGGCCCCTCTGCCCTCAGAGGACAAAGGATTTTGAAGTATAAGTAGTGGGACCCTGATACCAAGAACTTAGATCACTTTTGGAACAAGAAGAAACCTTTACTGAGGAGCGGAACCTGAAGAAACTGAGGAGAGACTATCCCTAAGCTGAAGTGCTGCTTGGGGGATTGGCCTGCAGTGGTTTGCCTGACTGCCAAAGGAAGGAGAAGAGACTTTGTGTGCTTATTTCAACTTGTAAGGATCTCCAAGGGCTTGGAACAGAGCTTGCCTCCTACTGAAGTCTCAGGGACAACAGACTTCAACCCCCAGCTCTCCAGAGTTCTTTGGAAGTGCCTGCTGCTGTTTTGGGCCTTCTGAGGGACTGCGTGTCGCAAGGAGCTGGAAGTGCGACTCAACGAAGTCGAAGCGTGTCGCCGTCGCAGCTGCTGCTGTCGCACTTCTGAACAAGGGTGTCGCCGCTGGAGTTGTCACACTGCACTGCATCGAGAGAAGCGTCTCACAACGAAGAGGAAGCGTTTCGCCGTCACCTCTGCCTGTCGTCGCACTTCTGAACAAGGGTATTGCCACTGGAGTTGTCGCCCTGCACCGCATCGAGAGAAGGGTCTCGCAACGAGGAAGAAGCGTGTTGCCGTCGCTGTTGCTGCCGTCGCACTTCTGAACAAGGGCGTCGCTGCTGGAACTGTCGCATTGCACCGCATCGAGGAAAGCGCCTTGCATCCCAAGAGAAGCGCGCCGCCGTTGGAGCTGCTGCCATAGCATTTTTGAACAAGGATGTCGCTGCTGTAGTTGTCGCATTGTGCGGAAGCTTCACGCAAACTGGGAGAAGAGTGTCGCAGCTGAAGCTGTTGCCATCGCACTTCTGAACAAGGGTGTCGCCGCTGCAGTCCACACATCGAACCGAGAACTTCTCGCATCCCCGGAGAAGCGTGCCGCATCTGGAAGATCTTCACGTCTTTATTTCTTTGTACCAGAACTTTGCCGCATTTCCATCGCTGCAACATTGCTTGTCATGTAAGCGCAACGCATCATAAGGTACATTGACGTAAAGTGGCGCATCTTAAGAACTGAACTGAACTAAGCTAAAAACTACCATCTTAAAGTAGTAGTATTGTGTATTTTGGTCGTTTATGGTCTTGTGGTAAATCTATATAAAGTATACTTATTTTTTATATAAAACCTGTGTGGTGTCCATTTGTAGTGTTGTCACTGAATTACTGTATGTGGTCACAAATGCTTTACACACTGCCTCTGAGATAAGCCTGTCGGCTTGTGCCAAGCTACCAAGGGGGTGAGCAGGGGTTATTTTAGGAGTGTACCCCCTTACCCTGACTAGAGGCAAGGGTCCCTATTTGTCACACGAACCTACCTGTGCCATCCAGAGACCCCCACATCTAACAATCCCCTTTTTACATGGTTCTTAATATTAAAGGTAGTGGAGGAGACATGTCATAGTAACAAGCCAAGGATCCTATGCTCAGAAAGTCGAACATCATAGTGAGCGGAGAGGGACTATGGGCTATATAATCAAGATCAGCTTTAAAATTATCGCAGCTTTAGCGGCAAGTAACTGCCACTAAAGCGGCGGTAATGGGCTTGATGATATGCCCTGGGGAATTCCAATGGAAGTCCATGTTCTGGTGTGAACATGGGCTTCTATGGGAATTCACAGGGGCAAATTATCAAGCCCATTGCCGCCACTTTAGTGGCAGTTTCCTGCTGTTAAGGCAGCGATAATTTTTTCGCCGATCTTGGTAATATGTCCCTAGGTTGGCGCAATTGTTAAATTTGAAGATGTAGCTTTCGCAGACATGAAGAGTTTTTTAATTTGCTATTGTACATGCCATGCGTTGATGTGGGGCGGGAGAGGGTGGTGGGTATTATGGACAGGGATATGTGTGAATGCAGGTAACTTGCCTTTGGATGACTGAATGGATTTCATGGTGCACCCTGCATCGCATTTTGCAATGGAGGGCACACGACTAAGGGGCATATTATCAGGGACGGCATTACAAATTACCGGCACTTGAGCGGCAGAGAACTGCCGCTTAAGCGGCGCTAATGGGCTTGATAATATGCCCTGGGGAATTCCAATAGAAGTCCATGTTCTGGTGTGAACATGGGCTTCTATTGGAATTCTCCAGGGCATATTTTCAGGGCCATTATCGCCGCTTTAGTGGCAGTTTTCTGCCGCTCAAGCGGCTATTATTTTAACGCCGTCCTTGGTTATATGCCCCATAATCCGTATTTTTGGTGTGACATTGCATGTGTTGGCGGTATGCAGAGTCACTTATTACTTTCTCATCTTGCTGTACACAGTGCTGCATAGCATGTACAGGCAAGGGGGCATTTTTGTAGTACAGGCATGAGGTTGTCACAATATCCCCCTTGCCTCATCACCACACTTATCCAAATCTTCTTCAGAAGTCCGCAACTCCCATGTGCCAAAATGAGTATGCAGTGTGAATGTGACTGGTCACATGCACGAGTAAGCATGCCAGCGACAGGCTCAGCACACCTGCAACATTGCACATGTATCTGGCTCGTGTGCAAGGTTGTGTGTGGCCCTCCAAGTCACCCTTGTTGGCCACGCACATCCTTGCACACAAGTCAGCCACATGTGCTATTTTGCAGGTGTGCTGGTCTTGCTGTTGGCATGCTTACACGTGCACGTGATCAGTCACATTCACACTGCATACTCATTTTGGCAAATGTGAGTTGTGGCCTCGTGGAGATGATTTGGATATGGGTTGTGATGGTGCAATGGGTGCATTTTGGCAGCATGCTGCGTATCTATGTGATGTGGCATTTTGCGATGTGATGTGGCACTTATTTTGTGGTCTGATGATGTAGCTGGACTGTGTTTTTATGACGTTTCAGTGCACATTTCAATGTCAGTGTGTCCGTCAAAGTATGTCTAGCAATGTTTATGTTGGATCAGTTGATGTATGTCCATACCACCATGCACAGGGCTATCTGGGACCTGAACCGCAGTAATTGTGGGTATGCAATGCTATTTATTGTACATGTGTGCCATTGTGGCCATCCACACCCGTCCACCCACTCCATAGTTTGTACTCGCCCTGTGGTTGTGTCTGTTCACCTGCAGCGGTGTCCCGACCCGGCACTCCAACCACCATCTTCTCGGTGATGACTTGCGCCACCATTTCCTCCTGCTCATCCAGCTCCAGCTGTGGCACAGGGCTACCACCTCCAGTGGCCATGGCTGCCCTCCGGTTGGCGGCCATCTTTTCCTTGGTGTTCTTCTTGCTGTCGTTCCAGTGCTTTTTTACCTCCTCCACGGTCCTCCTCTTCCTCTCTCCCACAGCATTGACCTTAGCTGTGATCTCCTCTCTGATCTGTTTCTTCCGGGACAATGGCAATGTCTTCCGGATAAAGAGCTCCTGCTGGTGTTCAGCCACCAGGCTATACAGGATCTGATTCTCCTGGTGGCTGAACCTGGGGTTCCTCCTCCTCTTTTACTTGCCCTGGCTCTCTCCCTGCTCCTCCTGGCTGGCTGTGGGGTTCGCTGTGGTCTCCATGCTTGGCCCTGCTTCCTCCATGTCTCAGGTCTGGTCTCTGGAATCCATTTTTTGTTGTTGTTTCTTTTGGCCTGCTTGGCGGCCTTTTATAGTGCATTTTCCCGCTTGCTGCGTGCAAAATGCAGGCCTGTTGTCAATTATCGGGTTGAATTTGGCGATAATTTGCGTAGCGCGACTTTTCGCGGTTTAGCGTGTGTTTTTTTATCGCCGGCAATAAGATTTTATCGCCATCCATAGGTGCCGGAACTGATTGTTATCACTGGCTAATGGCGCCTTGTTAATACGTCGCTACTGCGGCGATAAAAGTAGGACTTCGCCGGCGATAAAAATGTTAGTGCTAACAGCGCTGAGCGATAATTATCGCTATTTGTCGTTGATATGCCCCTGTATTTGTTAAGCAAGGCAGATATGTATCCCACCCATCATCATTCATCACTTCCCTGTCCATGACATTTCACCAACTGTGACCTAACTGCAGCATGGTTGAATTCGAAACTACAGTGTTGGCTGTGCAATGTTTGTCTGCTTCAGTTAATGCAGCAGTTTTCAATGCACTGCAAATTGAAAACAATGTGTGTCGCTTTCCTCCCAGTGCCTACTCAGTCATCTCCCAGTCTTAGTACTTCACTCCTTTATTATTTCCTAAGTTCTGTCTCAGTCTTCCAAAAAAATTGAAAAATCCATTCTTGGCATGTGCCACAATTTTCTGGCCAAGTGATTCCTCTATTTCATAACTTCCATAACAGATCAACGCCTGTTCAAAGTTTTCCCTTTCGACATACGTCAACTACAGTGAATGACTAAGCAAAAGCTTAAGCAAATGATGATGATCAGTGACACCACACTATTTTATAGCAAAACCTCTACCTACCCAGCCTAATACCTTTAATTTACCCTGTAGAAGAGTAAGTTGTTTCCTCCCCTTACTGAGAAGCAAATGTGTTTTTTAAAATAATTTGTGGTGGAAGGTAAGGCAGGGAGTAAAGTGGACTAAGTGTCTGATTTGGATTTTTGCGGTTGGGATACTCTTTGATGAATGTGACAAATAAAATCGATATCCCTGTACCGTAGAGCATTGGTTTTCCCATAGTCTTCTTTCTGCAGTTTTGGTGGATGGGCTATACATCACCGTTGTGATAGAGTAACCCATCTGTCAAGATCTAAATCAGGCCCAAAGTGTCTTTAAGAAAATAAAAATCACTCTGTTGAAATGTGTTATTCTTCCTTAATTCCTTTCAGCCAGCTAGTGCTTTTATGTGAGACATGTGTGAGTAAAAAGAGGGCACTGTGACTCTCCCAATCATCACGTTAAATCTCAATGGCCCTAAGGGACCAGTAATATACTGCTACTGTGAGTATGTCCTCCTGTGAAATTGTAACTTTCTTTATTCTTTGATTTAATTATTTCTACTAGGAGAATTATGTTAAATGCTTTTTTTTTATGTGTAACTTTCTTTTTATTTTTATTTTTTTATTTTTTTGACCATCTGAGAATGTTCATTTTCAATATGTATTTCATGTATACCGAAGCAATTATTTTATGTAAAATAAGCCAGTTCAAATAGCTGCTCACGGTAACTGCTGGTGGACACTGACATCGGGACTTATCCCCAGGATTTGATGAGACAAGAACAGTCTATGGAAATAACATATCTCGACTTAAAAAAACATTGCATAATAAGGGACTTGGGGGATAAACTGATTATTGGAACTATGTCAATCATGATGTTCAATTCAATGCTAAAGCCTTGAGAAAGCCCTGGGGGAACTGGCAAACTAAGAGGACGAAACAAGTCTTTGCTTTTTTCAGAACTTGTTACTCTGGTATACGTGACATACATGTTGAAAATGAAGAACATTCTTGAAAGGTGAAAAAGGAAAACAAAAAAGAAAATTACACATGAAAAGCATTAATGATAATTCTCCTAGCGGACATAATTGAACGAAAGAATAAATAAAGTTTCAAATTTCACAGGAGGACGTCTCTTTCACAATCTTATAAACATGAGGTATGGAAGGTCCTAATCTCGAGTAACTCTCCTCCTACATAAAACAAAAAAGGAATTGGCTGCCAGGTGATGAGACTTGGGCCGTATGTCTGGAAACTACATTGTCCTGCTAGCATGTAACTATATTATTGTGAACAAATGTTTGCACAGAGCATTGTTTACAAATTGTCTTTTGTATTTTTCTTTTTTCTTTCTTAATAGAACTTACCCTGCTGGTCCACCCCCTACATGGCAGGAGATAGCAACTTAGCTGTGGTGGCAGAGGTTGGTGGCCATTCAGCGTGAGTATCATAGGCTGGAGGCTCAGGATCAGCAGGAGGCTGATGCACAAGCATCTGTCTATTCCCCAGGCCCCAGTTCCTCCAGTCAGCTGCCAGCACCTCCATTCTCTGGCGACACCAGCACCGCCAGACCATCACTGCTGCCCCCTCCCACCGTGACCTCCAGTTCCAATGCCACGTGCTGCACCAGCTGGTGCAGCTTAGCCATCAGATGGTATGCCAGGAAGAACAACAGAAGGAACTCTGGACCTGCATCGAGAACCTCCTCTTCTGAGCCCTTTTTTAAAAAGATGTTTTGGTCGGAACGACTTTTGTTGTGGGTGGAGAGGGTGGGAATTGGGAAGGGAATTGGGACCAGGAGTTTGGACTTTGTTGGGCAGTTTTGTTTGGACATTGGACATCAGTTGGGGATGCAGAGAATTGTTTGGGGAGAGGGGTGGCCCTGTTTTGGGTAGAGGGGGTGGGTTTTATTTATATTGTTAAATAAAAGTAAAGGGAAAAGTGATTCTTCTACTTTATGCCTGAACTTTTTATTCTGTTTTGTGTTTTACTTTTACTTTTCACTGCCTTTTTGCACTCCTATTCTTCTTATCATAGTGTATACCAGTTAGTTATAGTTAGTTATACCCATGTCTTACTACCCTCTATATCCATATTGGCCATTAGGTGGGCATGCTGCCAGTATCTATATTGCCTATAACAACCTAGATAAATGTTGAAAGTTAAAACTTATCTGCAGTACAGGTTAGTTACTTACTAGCTAAACTAGTTCACTTCACTCCTAAGTTCTCTCACCTAAATAGATGAAGCAATGTCTGCTAGCTCTCTCAATCTTCCAAAACCTTAATGCAGGGTTTACCTAGATGACCCCCTAATGGTAGTGGTAGTAGTAGAACACTAGTGTGCTAATAGGAAATGCATGATAACAAGCGAGGTCCCACTCCTATCTATCTGAGCTCCAACTTTAGCATTATTCAAAAGGGTTATCAAGCACAGGCAACTAAATTAAAAGAAAAATACAGGGTTAATGGGTTATATATTTAGAATCATAGCTTTACAAAGACTGAGACCAGACCACTACCCAAATGACACAACAAAGAAAACCTGATATTATAACAAAAGCTAGCTATAGTAAAATATTCTGAGCAATGGGGAGCTAGTATTTAATTATAACTAAAGGTGTGAAATCCTCGAGTCATGAGAAGTGGACTCAGAGTCTGGAGTGGATAAGGTTAAGTATTTATGCAATACAAGGTCTGATTGATAATGTTGACAAATGATGTTCTTTTACAAGTACAATAGGGATTATTGTATGCATGGGTCGATATGTGGGGCGGTGTGGCCTATTAGTTAGGTAATTGAAGACCCTGCAGTGATTTGGTGTCACTTTCATCACATCCGCCCAACAAGTGTGTGATCCATTTATGGTATAAATAAAGTCACACCTCATTAAATCACACAGCCCAGGGGAAGAGGGTTAAGGGTTTGATTAATGGATGGGAAAGGGGTTGTGGGAAAGGTGTAACAAAGAAAAAATTACACAACAACAATATTCATCAGGGCGAAGAGGAGCACATAATCCTCAATCTGTTGTTGAAAGAAATGAAGGAATGAGTATGACACATCTCAGTTGAATGCATTACAAACAGTGCTTCAGCCCCGGAGGCCCAATTTAATATTATATATCTAAATGTTTTGTCATCTAGGTTTGAAATATACACATTTTGGAGGAGTGTGGTGAAAATTATGAATGATAAAATAAAAATGATACTGTATTGTCAAATCGGGCAGTGCATATTAATTCTTCTTTAAATGTCCATCACTCTTTGGTGTCTGGCTGAACTGGTCCAGTAAGTTTATAAGATAAGAAGTATTATGGTGCTTTTCCCTTTCGTGCAGGAGAAGACAAAGACCTGCAAATTGTAAAACCAAAATGATATTGTAGAGTTAAGGATAAGGACAGAAGGTAAGTGTTGGAAATTGAGGTTTCTGGTAGGCAAAGTATACACTCTGTCCAAGAAGGAGCCACAGTCCTAGTCGGGGTAAGTCAGATACACAACCTAAATAAAACCGTGCTCACCCTCTGATAATTTGACACAAAGCAGTCAGGCTTAACTTAAGAGGCAATGTTTAATGTATTTGTGCACATTTTAATTACAGTAACGCAGGGCAAACACCACAAAAAGACTCTGCACCAGTTTAGGAAAATATAGAATATTTATCCAAGTACAACAAGACCAAATTCAATAAGTAGCACTTGAGAAATTACTTTTTAAAAACTAAATGCAAATGGTCAAAAGTTTAGTAGAGGTCGCAAGTGAGCAGCACAAACCCAGGCTGACCACAATGGAGGGCAGGCTGGCTAAGGAACCCACACTAGGCCTGCTGAAAAAGTACCTTATATGGAGCAAAGTGTTGACGTCAAGCACACAATGCATCAGAATTTTCCCCACAGTCGAGTCACTGCAGCGGAGACGACCTTCGCAGGTGGCGTTAAAGATTCAGCAATGCGTTATTGTTGAGCCTCGTAGACAGTGATGAAGAATCAGCTCTGCGTCGTCATCGAGCCTCACAGTCGGGATCCACGTCATCGTCGATTCGCCAGTGCATCGGTGTTGGGAAGCGATGCATCTATTTTTCTCAGGAAGTCAGTCGATGCACTGGCTTTTGCAGGAAAACATCTGAAGAACCCACTTCTGTAGCCCATGACTGCGGGGGGGGGCACCTCCAGTGTAGGACTCACAGATAGGAGAGTACAGCAGCACCAACAGAATTGCAAGAAGCCTTTCGTGTCCCTGAGACTTCAGAAAACAAGAGGCAAGCCAACAACCCCTTGGAGAAGTTTGGGTTCAAGGCTTTAGAGAGCAGGTCCATCCTCTCTCGCTACCAGGCAAGACACATCTGGCCAACAAAGCAGAGCAAGGTGCAGAGTGACAGTCCCTCCTGTAGCACAGCAATCAGAAGGCAGCAGGCCAACACAGCAATGCAGGTGCAAAGTGGCAGTCCTTCCTTCAGCACAGCAGCTCTCATCCAGCCAGAATACTCCTGGTTCCAGCAAAGGTCTGCCTTGGCAGTGTCAGGGGTACACTATGTATACCCAAATGTGCCTTTGATGTGGGGGAGCCATCAAAGAGGCTTTTTAAAGATCACAAGGTCTTTGCCTTTTCCTGCCCTGGCTCCAGGCTCACTTCGGGGGGTATGCAGCTCTTTGTCCGGGGACAGGCACAAATGTCAGCTCCTCACTCCCAATTTACCTGAAAAAGACCCTTCAGCCTTGTGATGGGCCATCAGGGTGCAAATGCCACACCCTAGCTCCCTTTGTGTGACTGTCTACAGAGAATTCACAAGTCCAGCTATCACCCAACTCAGACGTGTATTCAGAGACAGGCATAGGCACAGTATGGTTAAAGTTAGAAAATGCCAACTTTCGAAAAGTATGTAATAACACAACAATTGCCAATACTGATTAATACATATAAATGATATTTCAGTCTGTGGTCACACAACCAATTTAATGTGCTCACCATTTATTTTGATTTTTTTAAAGACAAATCATCACAAGTTACCACACTCTGCTTTCTTTTCAGTAAATACTCAAGTATCACTCATATAGAGCACATACATGACATAATGAACATATGACTAACACATCAATATATCCGGATGTCCTCCATCACACATACCAGATCAATATCATTGTGTTAACAAACATAAATCAAACACAAATGTGCCCATGTCCTAGGTTTACCAAACCTAGTAGGAGCCTCACTGTTAAATCATGAATTTCAATAATTTAAATGCTCCTAAAACTAGGCTTAAAAACAAAGAGTGTAAAATGTAGGCTCCGAATGTTACGGCTATTGTATTATTTTAATCTGTTGAGTTACTGAGCCTCATTATCCTTTGTTTCAAATACACTTGTTTATTGAAATACTGTTGACACGTTTTGAACCTTTCACAGTTTTTTGGGGATTCCCCTCAGGACTTAGAACAAATGAGCACTGTAAACAAAACAACAAATAAACAATGTTCAATATTTGATAGATCCATCATCCAATTATCTCACATATTCAAAACTCCAAGGACCACAGTTCAACCACGAGTACTTCAATTTCTAGAAACAAAAAGCATGACCTCAGTTTACACCTAAACTAACGCCTATTCCTTTAGCTAAAAAAAAACCTGTCTTGCCAAATCCTCGTTAAATGTTTTCTACGTACTTAAAACAGAAGGGAGTCTTCTTATTCCCTTCACATCTCACCAGGTTAATGTTGTTACCTGTTTTTGATTGGCCTCCTCACAATGATCTGCAACAAAGAACAAGCATTTGCAATGCAATAGGTCTCCCATTTTGGAGAGTTTAAGCTATTGGTATTGTAAATGACAATGTCTTTTATTTATGTGTTTTGAAAACCTGCAAGCGGTGCGTAAGCACACACTTTATACTTATAGTGGTTGCTTACGAGAAGCAAGGCTGGCAGTAAAAGAGGAGCAGTTACTGCCAGCCTTGCTTATCGTAAGCAACCACTATAAGTACAAAGTGCATGTTTACGCACCACTTACAGGCTTTCAAAACACATAAATAAAAGGCGTTGTAATTTACAATACCAATAGATCAAATTCTCATAAATGTGAGACCTATTGCATTGCAAATTCTCGTTGTTCTTGTAAGTGATGTGTGTGCCTGTTCAGTCCCATTTTAGGTTTGGCGGGCATGGCTTCACTGAGGATATTATATCTTTTAATTGGATTTATTACTGCTGAAATGCAAAGTGGAAATCTCACAATAGGTGTAAACCACAAGTGCTCTGCAAGGACTGTCCTTTGCAACAAAAAAAAAGAGAGTTTGAAGGGCGGGGCTTTCGTGAACAGGTGGTCTTCCCTCAAAATGTGTATAGGCCACCTGCCCAGCTTTGTTTGACACATTAAATTGCAGCAGCCACAGAGACATACGGTAATATAAATAGCTCCCAGAGTGCGGACTCTCTAGGCACCTGTGAGTGTAGGTAATCCCCCAGTAATGTGTGAAGAATGACAGGTGCCTTTGGTGGGGGGAGGTTCAGTCCAGCCGAGTGTGAGGGAAAACCTGGGTCCTGAGAGGGGGTGGGAGGATGTTATCACTATGCAGTGTGCACAGCAGAGCACAAGATCACACAGCTCTCCATACTTCTGCAGATATGCGAGGAATAGGCTTGTTTCTTGTGCGGGACCATTCCCAGCTCAATGCAAAGCTTAATCAGCAGCACTTATTTCATGCACTGTTTATAGTTTCACAGTTCACATAGAAACAGGCAGTGTTTATTTACAAATGCTCTGGTGGAAAGCAAGGGAGGAGTTGCCATCCGCCAAAGGACTGCGTGAACACACAAGGAAAACCAGAACTGTGACTTTTTTACGAACTGCGCTTTAAAAGGTCACAGAATACCAACAAAAATCCACTTTGGGAGTTTTAGAAAATATGATATCATTCCTTTCCTCCGGAGCAATATCAAGCAATGCGCCTTTCAGGAAACAGTGAAAACTAGCACTGGAAAAACCACCAGCTAAACTAAGCGCAATATAGGCACCCCAGGCCAAGCAGTTAATTAATCCAGGTGGATGTGCAATCTAATAAAACAAGGTTACTTACAATTGTAGATTTACTCACTAAAACATGGCGGCAATAGTGCTGGTTGACAAGATGCGCGATCTTGGGCAAAATTAAAACAACACAGGGAACACAAATAAATGATCACATATGTGCTGTGGCTGGCATGCTTTAAAGATTATTCTACAATGAACTGAACTAATAATGATTTACCAACTGTATCCTGCGTCATGTTTCTAGATGCTTTTTAGCTATTCTCCACAATATAATCCTCTCATGAGTGTGGGTGTGCTGAGGGTCATTATTTCTCGGATAATAAAAATGAAGGGGCATATCATCAAGGGCTTTATCTCCGCTTTTCTGGCTTTAAAAGCCAGAAAAGCGGAGATAAAACATACGCCCTATCAGCAAGAGGGTGCTAACATGCGTATTCGCATGTTAGCACCCTTTTACACTACACCTACCTTTGTATCTCAAATGAGATGCATAGTGGGCGTTCCTGACATACACTACATGTCAGGAGATCAATAACGCGTCTTTGCGCTATCAGCAAGGATGCCCTTGCATTTTAGCAGATGTTAGTTTTTGGAAAAAAACTGCTTGTTTTCTCCAAAACCGAACGTCTGCTAAAATCCTGACTAAACCACCCCTAACATTGGGGGTGGATTATGCTGATACGACCACAGGGTCGTATTAGCAAGGATATCGCCCTTTTGCAGGGAACATCGCTGGAAAACCAGCGATGTTCCCTGCAAAACGGTGATAACAGCGCTATCTCTGGAATTTTTATCGCCCTGGAGCAGCGCGTTGATGATAACGCGCTACCAGGGCGATAAAAAGCAGAGATAGCCAGCGATAAGAAAATTATCGCTAAGCACGGCCAGCGATAATTATAGCTGGCCATTGCTGATATGGCCCGAAATCTCGCCTTACTGCTGCATTTCATATTACCGGATGTAATTAGTCAACATATGCTGAGCGATTCAAATTGCAAACAGTGTACTATTTAAGCAAAAATAATAACTGTCTGTCATCCTTTATCATGTGCCTGTGCCCTTTAAACGGAAAAGGCATGTGATGTTGCTAATGTTTAAGTGCCTCTTACAGAGTGGGAACATTTGGCAAAATAAGCGAGAGACGTTAAGCAAGCATCTCCGCTGCGTCCCCAATGTCAGTAGGCGCAGCATGGAGTTTCAGTCCGCAGAATCGCCTTGTTACAAATTGAATAAGCTATTAAAATGTGTAACAAAATGATAAAATTTAGTGGAATAAAGAAATATGAATTAAAAAAGCATTCTGTGCATACGAACAGCACTAACTACCTAACCCATGCCACCTCCAAGGTAAATAAGCAGAGCGGATTACTTACAGCGTAGATAGCTAGGTTTCAGCAAAAAGCTGTGGGAGCTACGGCATAGAAGAAAGCAGTGGAAGTTATTGCTCCCACCATTTGGGCAGCAATGTAGGATATCGTCCACAATAATAAGATATGAGACCCCACCAAGAAGGCCACGGTCACAGCTGGGTTGATGTGCCCAGCCGACTGAACCAAGGTCCCAATGGCAGACTGAAGGCCAGTGAAATCTGCAAGATAGTCGGGAGAGCTGCCGATCATTTCAAAGCAGAACCCACCCGAAAAAAGACAATATCAGGGTAGCCAAAAACTCAGCAATAACTGCATGGACAAAGGCCAGCGAGCAAACTTCCTGTTTTATGGTGGAGGCCGAAGCAGAATAATTTGAACAGCTGTTTGTCTCACACTCTGATTCCGTGTTGCATACTTAACGAGTGCTGGGAGGAGGGAGGGTTGGGGGGAATGAGGGCGGGGGAGCTCAACATGGCATAATTCGAAATACCTGTATTTTGTGGCATGCTCTGGGTCAGCCGGTGCCCGACCATGTTATCATGGCGAGCTGTGCTTTGTTTAACCGACGCACCACAACTTGCTTTCAAATTTTCTCATAGAGCAACGATGGAGGAAAGTGACGGGCAGTAGAGAAGCCGGGGAGGGGGTGGAAATAATGGGGCGCAATGTGGTAATGAGTTGGCAGGGACGAGACCTCCTTCCGGGTGGACCTCCGCTCTGTATAGTGGTGACGTGGGCGCATGAGTCCTAGTTGCTAAGCGTCCCTCTGGCTCCCCTTCAGCTGCAGCGTGGCTCATCTTCTTAGCAAACCCGGCCTGGAGTTTTATTACGCATGCGTACGGTGTAAGGCATCGCGCGCATGCGAGACAAAGAGTGCCAATTCACCCACCAATGTAATTACAAACAAGCATTCAAAATGCAATCAGACGCGTATTTCCATGAGACCAATTGCATTTTAAACAACTGAAAGAAGGCACGAATGGGAGGGGGTGGGGGAGGGTGGCAGTCTAAGAAGTTATGGACTACGGGAGGGAACAGGGAGAGGTAGGGAAACAAAACAGTTTTTTAAGTAAAGGGGCCGATAGCCATGGAAGGACAAAAATGTCGTAAAGGCAGTCAGGAAGCGGGACTAATAAGCTGGCAAACAATCAGAATGCAGCATTTCAGATTTGAGCCAATCAAAAGCATGGGCGGAAAGTGGGCGGAGCTTCCCCCACTATACTGAATACAGCATCTCTCGACGAGACAGCGCATGCGCTGCCTAGGCGAGACCTAAAAATGAGTTGCTTAAACCTTGAATGCGGCGCTGCTTGGAAAAACGTTTGTCATGCCGCATTCATGCCCCTAATGAAGCAGATCCAAAAGCTTCAGTAAAAAAAAAAAAGTCTGTACTAAGCATGCCTGAATTGCTTACCATCTTGCCCGCAGTGCTGCTCGCCAAAATCGTCGTCAAGCCATACTCACACTCCTGTTACTCTCTAACAACAGCAATCTAGACTTCCCGGTGTACAAGTAAAGCACCCGTACTTACTTCATGGAACGTTCTTTATCAACCCTCAACTTTCAAACTTCTGATTGAAGCTATTCTCAAAGACTGGAACATCACTGCTCGAATTTATGCAAATGGCCTTCCTTCATCTGATTCGTGACGCTCCTTGGGGCATTGTCTTTTTTAGATTTTTTGATGTACTTCCACCCAGAGTTGGAATACTAAGTGCATTCTGGGAGTAGTAGTCCACATATTTAGTAACCTGGGGCCTTTCCTTGTGTGACAACATTTGGCAACGTGTGAAAAATGTATTGTTCGGATCATTCTAAAAAAAACAACTTGTGCTCATAAATTAGTTATCAAAGTTATGAAATATAAACCTACAAACTTCTTCTAAAACAAGTTACAGATTTTGAAGCTCCATCATTTCGTTCAAACCCTCAGTTATTGTGTTAAAACTTAATATTAAATGAGCCTCTAGTTGAACCAGTTTTCTCTGGAGTTCTCCTCCTCGTGGATTTTGAACAACAACTCCTAGGGCAGTCCAATGTAGCTAATTTTCAACATGTTGTTTCTTTATCCAATTACATACTAATGGGGCTGCAGATACTTTACGCCTTATTCTTGATTTGTGTTGAATATTCCTTTGAAGGACTTCTTCCATTGTTAAATGCCACCCAGGGGCACATCATCCCATAGATCATGCTTTTGGTTTCACAATTTGAAAAGGTTTTTTGTTTCCATAAATTATTTTTGTGTACGAACTCTGATCCCTCCGTAGTCTGCTTACAGCAAATGCATGTTCCACATTTATGGTGTACTTCAACCGGAGCTGGATTCTAAAGTTGTCGCAGATCACTTTTCATTGAGGATGGTTTAATGTGAGCAGGGACCAATTGGTTGTGAATACTTTGGGCCTTATTTTTGAAGGCCTTGCAGTCTTTTGCACTGCCATTGCATCACTTTTCCTGATGTAGTGGCGGTTGAAACAATGCACCACATTGTGCCCAATTTACAAAGTAAACAAGCAGATGTGTCACTTTGTAAATCCCTGGCCATTATACCTGAATCAGGTATAATGTATGCAGGGAAAGCACTCCCCTGCAAGAAAGCTTCGTAGAAGTGTCACTGTGAAATCGATGAGATTTCACTGCGACTCTTCCAGGACGCCACAGTGTCAAAACCTTATGCCTGCCTCATGACAGGTGCAAGGGTGATGTAGTGCCATAAGCACATGCCTACCCCATGCATTGCTGGAGTTGCATCATGCTTTAGACACAGGTCCAGTCTCGGATTACTTTTGTGCCGACAGATACATGCAAGATTCGTCCCATATCTGTCATTCCTTGCGACATGGATCGCTGTGCATTAAATACGAGGCGCAGTGAAAAGATTTGCATTGCTATTTTACCTCAGCGATGCAACCGTTTTCATAAATGAGGCCCTTTGTTCCTTCATTAAGGAAAACAGCGTCCTCTCAAATGATTTATCCAATTTTATAATTTGATGCCAATTTTCTTGTAAAAATCTTTTTCAGGTGATTAGTTTTTTGACAATAATTTGAAACTCAAACTATCCATTCAGATTTTGTTTTTTGTTTTTTTGCTAAAAGTGTCTAACATTAGGTCCACCAAGATCTTTTTTTTAGGGTATCCACGTTCCTTGAACTTTTCTACCAAACTACTGCCAAACTGTTGGCATGTTGAAAATAATTGTTTTTTAGAACAATTGCACCTAATTCTTAAAAATTGGCCAAACGACAAATTTTCCCAGAGGCTCCAAGGATGGTTGCTTGCACAATGTAATGAGAACAAAGTCATCTTCAGAAGTCTGTCAATTTCAACAACCTCTACATCCAAAAAATATTATCCTGGAAGGATCACTACTCAAATAGAACTTGATGTCAGAAGATCTTTTATCCAACCAGCAAAAAACTGGTTCAGTGTATCGCCTTGTCCTGTTGATGCACACAAATTATCATCAATGAACCTTACCCATTTTTAAATATGATGCTGGAAAGGATTATTTTGGTAGATGAAACGTTCTTCAAATATTGCCATGTAAAACACAGCTAGCTCTAGGGCAAAGGGACAACCCATGGCAGTCCCTTTTACTTGTACAAAAAAGTCCTCTCCTAACTTAAAATAATTCTTAAAATATTTATTGACAATAATTTGAAACTCAAACTATCTATTCAGATTTTGTTTTTTGTTTTTTTGCTAAAAGTGTTTAACATTAGGTCCACCAAGATCTCTTTTTTAGGGTATTTACGTTCCTTGAACCTTTCCACCAAACTACTGCCAAATTGTTGGCATGTTGAAAATAATTGTTTTTTTAGAACAATTGCACCTGATTCTTAAGAATTGGCCAAACAGCAAATTTTCCCAGAGGCTCCAAGGATGGTTGCTTGCACAACGTAATGATAACAAAGTCATCTTCAGATGTCTGTCAATTTCAACAACCTCTACATCCAAACATATTATCCTGGAAGGATCGCTACTCAAATAGAACTTGATGTCAGAAGATCTGTGATCCAACCAGCAAAAAACTGGTTCAGTGTATCGTCTTGCCCTGTCGACGCACACAAATTATCATCAATGAACCTTACCCATTTTTAAATATGATGCTGGAAAGGATTATTTTGGTGGATGAAACGTTCTTCAAATATTGCCATGTAAAACACAGCTAGCTCTAGGGCAAAGAGACAACCCATGGCAGTCCCTTTTACTTGTACAAAAAAGTCCTCTCCTAACTTAAAATAATTCCATTTTAATGCAAAGTGGCATTTCCAGACATACATTTTAAAATCCAACTTCACCATAAGTTGTGACTTTAAAGTGTGAGCCCGGTGACACCAAACTGCATATTTCGAATTGGTCCCAATTGGAAATTGCACTTGAAAGATTTTTAAAGCAAACCATTGTTAAACTATGGAAAACATAGGCCTTGCATTAGAAAACAAATGTAGGAGTATTTCACTACTAGGACATGTTAAACTTAAAACTACATGTCCAACTTTTTATATACACTGCACCCTGCCCATGGGGCTGCCTAGGATCTACCTTAGCTTTGACTTACATGTAATAAAAAGGAAGGTTTGGGCCTGTCAAGGTAACCTATTCGAAATAGCAGTTTAAAACTGCACACACAGACAATGCAATGGCAAGCCTGAGACAGGTTTAAAGGGCTACTGAGTTGGTGGCTGCAGGCCCATTAGTAGCATTTAAGTTACAGACCCTGGACCACATATTGTGCACTTTACTAGGAACATGTAAGTACATTAACAATTTCAATTATGGATAATCCAATGTTACCATGTTTTGAAAACAGAACATATGCACTTTAGCTCTGAATAGCAGTGGTAAAGTGCCCAGAATCCAAAAGCCAGCAAAAATGAAGTCAATAAAGCTGGAGGTCAGAAGGCAAAATGTCAGGGGAAACCACACCAAGGAAGCCAGGTTTAAGACGTGCCGCCCCAGCTAAAGGTGGGGGAGAGCTACCATTGGGAGTTCTCTTCACTAAGCTAGAAGAATCTGGAGAGACCATCAGCAATAAAGTCCATTCCTTGTGCGGAGCTCGACCACCTCAACAGTTTGAAATCCTCACCCCTTATTTGCATTAACCACTTGAGGTGCGTGTGGTCTGTCTGAACCTTGAAGTGATTGGAATCAACTTCTTCAGTGTACAGACCACAGCAAAGGCTTCCCTTCCAATTGCACTCCCCCTCTGTTCCCTGGAAAGAAGCCTCCTACTGATGAAGGCTTCAGGATGATCTAGGCCCTCTTCATATAGCTATGAGAGCACAGCCCCTATGCCATGCCCTGAGGCACAACAAACTCTTGAGAGAAATTGGGGGCCTTGAGCACAGGTACTGTGCAGATGGCTTCCTTCAGGGTGGCAAAAGCTTTTTAGCATGATTCTGTCCAGATCACCTGATGTGGCTGCTTCATCGAAATCAGCTCTGTCAAGAGGTCAACAATGGTGCCAAATCCTTTGATAAATGTCCTATAGGATCCATGGAGGCCCCAAAAGGCTCTCACTTTTGTCTGGTCCCAAACCAGAATGGTATTCATTTTGGGCTGCAAGGGCTGCACCTTGCCGCCTCCTACTTGGTGTCCCAAGTAGACGACAGACCCCTGCCCTAACTGACACTTACTGGCCTCG
The DNA here is from genome assembly GCF_964204655.1 of Triturus cristatus. NCBI lineage: Eukaryota > Metazoa > Chordata > Amphibia > Caudata > Salamandridae > Triturus > Triturus cristatus. Next base: position 538,495,579 of record NC_140589.1, on the reverse strand, counting down.
ATAGTCAGAGGTGTGCTCTGTAGAATCTAAAGTACATCTTAGAGGTAGTTTAAGTGGTCCTCTCAGCTAGAGCTGAAGAAGGCAATGTCATCTAGGTTGGTTGGCACTGAAGTTCTCTGGCCCATTTAGGACCTGAATGGCCAGCCTCTGTAAAATGGTATGGGTGTTCTTCAACACAAAAGACATGACCCAGAACTGAAAGTTGCTTTCTGGTGTTGAGAACACTGACCTCTCTTTAGCCCCCTCTATCAAGACAATCTGCCAGACCCAAATGTTAAGTCAAACGTGGTGAGCAACTTGGCAGCTCCAAGCTGATCAATGAGCTCATCAGCTCTGGGGTTGGAGTTTGCCTCAGTCCCAGTGACTGCATTGGCCCCACTGTGATCCACATATGACACCTGGAGGAGCATCCTTGAGAACCAATATCACTAGGCTGGACCACAGACTGTTTGAGGGCTAAAAAAAACCTACACCAGCATCTTGGAGACCTCCTTCTTGATGCTAGCCCTCACCTTATCAGACAATCTATACATTCTTTATGGTTCTGCTGTCCCCAGTATCAATATCATGGGTATACCATGTAATGAGTCCTGGCGAAAAGGAGAACAAAGAGGCAAACTGTCTCAGAAACTGGTGGCAGTCTCTCTGTTGACCTAGGATCTGTGTTGGGGAGAGGCGGATACCCTCCACTGACCCATCCTCTTCTTGTAAGATAGGAGGTTGGAGAGAGGTTCACTCTCCTATTCCACTCCATCATTAGTAACCAGAAGCATGGAAATCTCAGACCTCTCAAAGTGGGACTTTAAGGGGTTCACATGTAGGACCCTCAAAGGGTTCCTAGAAGTATTTTAGTCCACCAACTAGGTGACATCACTCTTGCGCTACTTTACCTTATAAGGCCCAGATCAACGGTGTTGCAGAGCACGGGGCACCACTGACTCCATTATCCACACTTTTTTACCATGGTGAATCTCAACCAAAGTGGTATTATGACCATACCAAAGTCTCATGTCCTGGCTGGCTTCCAGGTTCTCCTGTGCAAGCTTCTGGAAGCAGGCTGTCTGGCTTTAGTTAATGACATCCTGAAGTGGCTTCTTGTGAGCTTTTTTCCAGCATTCCTTAACCAAACTGAGATGCATTTTCACAGAGTGTCCATACAGAAGTGTAAAAATGCTGAAGCCATCATCCATCTGTGGAACCTTGCTGTAGGTGAACAAAAGGCATGGCAGGTGGACGCCAAACATACGCCTCATAGGTTCGGGTAGACTCACAATCATACTTTTGAGGGTACCGTTGAACCTTTCAACCAACCCATTGGTTTGGGGTGGTAAGGAGTGGTAAACGTATAGGTCACACCACAGTCCTTCCACAATGCCTGCATGTAGTTGGACATGAAGTTGGTACCTGGTGAGATGCTACCTCCTCGGAGATACCCACTTGGGTAAAGAACCCCATCAGTGCCATGGCCAAGATGGGAACAATCACAGTCCTCAGAGGGATAGCTTTTGGGTACTGGATGGAATTGTCCACCAAGACCAGACATTATCTGTTGCCCATGGGTGTCTTGGGATCCAGAGACCCCACAATGTCGATGCCAACCCGCTCAAATGGGGTGCTAATGACAGGAAAATGTTGCAGCTGGGCCTTGCACATTCTCGCTGACTTGCCACTCACCTGGCAGGTAGAATAGGTTCTACATCGCATCTGAGGCCAATAAAAGTGGATGACAAGTTTGTCAAAGGTCTTTTCTTGCCCCAAATAACCTGCCAGTGGCACAACATGAGCCAGACCCATCAGGAAGGTCCTAAAGTGCTGAGGTACCACCAACACATAGGCTGCACCAGGCTCAGAAACCTTAAACTCACTATACAAGAGATCATTCTCCCAATAGATCAGGTGATGCCCAGAGGCAGTTTCCCGCAACCTTTGCCCTTCCTCTTTTTGGCAGGTAACTGGGCCATTGTTCCACACTCCAGGTACTTCTGACAACCCTCATGAGCTGCCATGGACTGTAAGGTCAGGCACATCCACTCAGTCAACCCCATCATCTCCAAGTGTGGCCAGAACTCCACCTCCTTCAAGTTGGTGTGCTCCAAGTCGTTGCCTAGCAGACAATCCACAGCCATGGATAGACTCACTGCTACCTTGAGACCTCCCATCACTCAAAGGGAAGCAGAGCCACGGATAGTGGCTCTCATGATTGTCAGCAGCAACAACTTTATGGAATGTGTTAGGGACTACACGATCTGAAGACACCATATGATACCTGATGGTAGTCATACTGGCTCCAGTGCCTCTCAGAGCCTCCACCCTCTGCCCATTGAATGATACCCTCAGATTGTACTTCCTAGTAATGTCAGGCTTGTGGGTTTTCTGTACCATCTAGCCATCACCCAGGGAAATTAGGCTCAACTGCACATTCTCCCCAGTACTATCTAGGGCCATCTCCTCCCCAAGCTCTACACTAGCCAAAATCAGTCACTGTCCACTGGTGGAAAGGCTGTGCCCACTTGGAACACTTGTCATCTTATTTGTAGTGCCCTTTCTGCTGGCAGTCATAGCACTTCCCCCAGATATGATCCTGTGGTCCCTGGTACTGACACAGCAGTCTGCCTCCTTAGCAACCTCTCTGGGGTCAGTGAGGTTACCATCAACAAGGTGTTGGATCAGATCTGTAAAGTAAAGACTGAACAAATGCTCTGTTGCAAACAAATTTTACAGCCCCGATAATATTTTACCTCACTGCCTTTCACCCAACCATCCAGTGCCATGCAAACGGAATCCACTCAATCCACCCTAGTCTATTGGGAAAACTTCTGATTATCCCTGAATTTCTGTCTATATTTCACTGGGGTCAGACCAAGCCTTCTGATTAGGGCGTCCTTCATGGGGGGATATCTTATTCTTTCACTCCCTTCTAGGGCTGGTAGAGTGTCCCTCCCCTCACTAGGGATATGTCTCCAAAAGAGTAGCCCCCACCAATCTGCCTCAGGTTGATCTCTCTCATTGGGTCGGGATGGAGATGGACTGATTCTTTACTCTGAGTCAGAGTGATGGAAGAACTCAGAGAGGGACTACCTCAACAGCCAGAAGAAGGAAGTTATTGACTTCAGGGAAACTAATATGATGATGACTCTAAGAGGCATACTCAGCTCTTTAAATTGGAGAGAGATATGTTGATTTGGCAAATGCTGCTGAGTGTGTCTGTTGGCTCAAATGAGAAAGTCCTCTATTATGTGGTTGTGGTCAGGGGGGCCTGTTGTTGTAACTGGAGAAAGACATGTGATGTTACAACCCCATCACATGATCACATGATGCTTGCACTCGGCTAAAGGTTATGGTGACAATTGTGAGATTGATCAACCCGGTACATGCAGCTACTTGTTCATGATTGGTTTTAAAATTGCTCTCACTTCTCAGTTAATTAATTGCTCATGAGTCATAAATTAACCTGTTTACCACGGCATAAAATCCGCCACGGTGCGGGCGTTTCCGTGCGCGGGCGGGGCCGCGTCGGCCAATGGACGTGCGCAGCACTATGGAGGTAGCGCTTGCTACGGCCGTTGTCCGACGCACGCATCGAAGGGGTTAAATGATTGCAGCAGCCTATGCTCTTCTTCTTAGTCTTGGCACACTATTCATGAAGGTTACTGTTAGACCTGGCATTCTTGGAGTAGATTTGCCTTCTGACTTCATTTTTGTTGGGTTTAGAATTCTGGCCACTGCTAACCAGTGCTAACGTGCATATGCTGTGCATTCAAAACATGGTACTATTGGCTTATCCATTATTTGTATGTTTAATTTACTTATAAGTCCCAAGTAAAGTACACTATATGTACCCAGGGCCTGTAAATTAAATGCTACTAGTGGGCCTGCAACACTGATTGTGCCACCCACTAAGTATACATTTAAATCTGCCATTTAAACCTGCCTTTGCAAAGCCTGTGTGTGCAGTTTTAAAATGCCATTTCAACCTGGCAAGTTATCCTACTACTATGTTATACAATAAGGGACCCACTGGGCCCCTAGCAGGGTAGAGAGGTCCTCAGTGAAGAGGTAGGAAGGGACATGTGCTTCATGTTATATGTCCAAATGTGAATGGGTGCCCCTTAAAAAAACGCAGAGCATATTTTAACAAAGGAGAAAAAGGGAGCGGGGGATTTATTTTGTAGTTCAATGATGGTTGCTTCTTCAATGGGAATTCCACTGAGAGTACCTATGTCCAATCTATAGCCGACTAATATAGGTGGAAAGGGAAAACCGTTTTTAATTATAGCCCTCACTCACTCTAATAGTGACATGCTTCATCATTGGGCTCACACCAAATCCTAAAGTTCGGGGTGGGCTCAACCATATTTCAGGGAGCACTTATAATAAGGGTGTATGGGGGTGTAACTTTAAAGACAAAATTCCTCACCCACTCCAAAAGTATTCTTTATTCGCGGAGTGGGAGGGAATAGTAAAAACACTGTAGTAGGGTATTCTGGATGCCATGGTCCTATGACTCTAAACTAAACACCAACATGTTTCAGCCTTCTCGAATGGCCTAAAAATGGGTCCTGGGCTTTTCTCAGGGTGGGATGCGAAGAAGTCACTTCCCCCAATGCCCAGGACCAGTTTTTAGACCATTGGACCGTACGGTTTGAAAATTCGATCATATGTTGATGACACTCAATTGGTTATCTCCATTAATGAGAATCTTGACAAAATGAAGAACCACTTGGCGGCCGTAGTGAAGGCTATCACAGAGTGAATCGCAGACAGCTATATCTAGCTGAATCCAGGGCAAGCTGAGATCATCTTATTTGGGAAAGCTCAAATCCTATGGACTCTGGATTGGTGGCCACCGGAGTTAGGCAAAGATCTGTCTCCTAACAAAATTGTAAAAAATCTTGGAATCAAGGTTGATTTTGAACTTAATATTAAAGCACAAGTTCTATCTACAACCGGCACTTGTTTCCACATGCTACAATTACTGAAAAAGGATTTGCCATTCTTCCCCCTGATTCAGGCTCATGTTGTGAGTCCATTGGACTATGGTAATGCTCTGACGGCTGCTGCCAATGAGTCATTAATGTCAAAACTGCAAGTCGTACAAACCACAGCAGCACGGTTTATTTGCAACCGACCACCAGGCACGGCCTCTGCTCCTCTTTTAAAATAACTACATTGGCTCCCAATAAAGTAAAGAATGGTATTCAAATTGTGCTGTTCAACCCATAAAGCATTGCAGGATAAAGGTCCCATATACCTTAGCTAGAGACAAAAATAATATCTCCCCACTAGGAAAATTTATTCCAGTGAGTAGGAGCTATTGGTAGTCCCTCGTATCCGATGTCATAGATGAGGTGTCAAATCCTTTTCCCACCTGGCACCCTCCTTTTGGAACAAATTACGTCTCTCAGTTCGAACCTGCCCAGATTACAATAAATTCAGGAACGTTTTAAAATCAGCACTGTTTTAGGTTCCACACTCTGTTCTAGTATCTTGTACTAACTGCAGCGCCGACCTACCCTGGCTGGGGTGATCTGAGCGCTCTATCAAATAATTCAGTCATTCATTTGAATATTGTGGCACAGATATACTCTTTCGATGACACGATGTCTCTTTGAACCTTGCATTATCTTCCAAGCGAAGGATTAAGCTTTGAACCAAGTTATGCACATCCTCATTTTCGTTCACTCCTGCAAACATTTTAGACACATTTTTAAACTGGTTCTGTAGCAGATGCAACAGTGGGGTGGCTTGGCCCATCGCACTGGCCTCCTTGCTGTCTTCCTGGTGGAAAACCTAAAAAGTAGCATTTCTGTCAAGCTTTTGACTAGGCCCCATTTGTCTATCCTAATGGTCATCCTTTTCCCCGTTGCATCCCCTCCTCTTTGAATGATATACTCATTGATATGATCATACTGCTCAAACAGACGTTGTAACATGTAATAGGATGAATTCCAATCTATTAGCACCTCCTGTATGAGGGCTTTAACCAGTACTCTAGTAGCCCACTGAATGATCCTTAACTGCTTCCAGGTCTTAAAACAATGGCTGACTGAAATCAGCGCAGATGGTCAGTAAGTTGCTGACTATGTCTTCTTTAGTGGGAAAGTCCTGCACAATGATGTTGATGAAATTAGGCCTGGGCAGTGAACTCTCCTCCGTTCGCAGAGTTTGCGGAGTTTTCTGCACTCTGCGCTCAGCGGAGCTTGCAGATTGCAGAAAAACTCCGCTTCGCACAGTGCAACAGAGTTTTTACCCTACTCGCGCTCGCGAATGGGAAGTTCGCGAAAGCAAGCTGCCACTCGGGTAGAATGAATACCCGAGTGACATGAAGACCAGCGCAAACAGCAGTTCACACTACACTCCGCCACTTGTGGAACTTCGTTGAAGTATTTGTGTAACTTTGCGGCATTCCGGGTAGCAAAACTTTGCGAACTACGCCCAGGCTTAGATGAAATGCGCCAAACACAGAACACTTTAATAGCCACCATCTGCCATGGCCTTAACTATATTACTGCCATTGTCCATGGCAACAAACCCAATTGTGAGACCTCTGGTTCATAGCCATACAAACACCTTGCTGTTAAAGTCTTTTAGGACGTTTGCAGCTGTATGGGATTTCTCCATGGCAAACAAGGCTACTGTTGCATGATGCCAAATGCTCTTAAAAGTTTCTTCAGCACCAAGACCTGTAGATAGCTGTTTCCCAACCCCACAAACGAGATCGAGTATGAAATGAAATGAAAATAAATAAAATGTTTTTTTTTCATAAAATAATACCCAGAGGTGTCTAGTTGCTAGCTCAAAAGAGGGAGACTACCCGTTGGATAAGGAAGGACAAAACCTGATACATGATTCTTAGTGATTGACAAGCCAGGTTTTTAAGGCCTTTATAAAAGCAAGCAGATCAGATTTCTTCTTTTAAGTTCAAGAGGCATGGAGTTCCACAGCGTGGCAGTACAGTACACAAAGCTCCTGCCACCCCAATTCGATCATTTGAATTTAGGGACCACTAAGTTAAAAGCAGAAGTTGACCAGAGAGGTCTGGTGGAAACATAGTGCTGAAAACACTGTGGGATATTGAGGACCGAGATTATGCAAGGATTTCAAAGTGATGCAGAGGGCCTTGAAATCAACATGCTTCCTGATGGGAAGTCACTGAATCTGGATCAAGGCTTGTTAGGCAGACTTTTGTTTAGGTATACGTTGAAGCACAAGGGCAGCAGCGTTCTGCTGAATCTGTAGTTCATTTATGAACCTTTTCTGAATATTATTGAAGGGCGCATTACAGCAGTCCAATTTGGAGATAATGAGAGCAGAAAACACAGTTTTCTGCAGTTCCTGTGGCATGAAAGGGAGGACTTTTCTGAGTATGTTAAGCAGAAAGAAAGAAGAATAGGTAATGAAATTGATATAGGCTTCGAAAGACAGCTTACTGTCAAAAAGAGCCTAAAGGTTTTTAACCTTCTAGACCGGGGTGGGGAAGGTGCCAAGTTCCTGAGGCCACCAAATGGGTTTCTGCCAAATAACAGAACCTCGGTTTTGGTAGAGTTCAATTTCCAACAATTGTCATTCATCCATCTACCAATTTGAAGCATACAATTGTGGAATCTATCAGCAGTGACCTCTGGGTTACTAGCACCAGATGCCACAATCTGGGTGTCATTGGACTAGGAAACCAGCAAGAAGCCACAAGATTTGATCAAACAAGCCAGTGGAGTAAAGTAAAGGTTAAAAAGGGTAGTACACAAAGATGATCCTTGTGGAGCCACACATGGCAGAGAAAAAGGAAGTGAAATTAAGTCCTCTAATGCAAACACAAGGAGATGATGGACGGAGCGCTGAAACTTTTCAGACACTCACCCCAGGCACAGATCTGGGTTGACTCCATCATCGTTCTTTAGCTTGCATCGTCAGCCCAGTTAAGACCCAGCCATATGCAAATCAGTCTTGACCCTGTGCCTCATGGGAAATGTCCAGACCGAACTGCTGAGCCAGGTCTTCCCTGTACCAGAAACAAACATCCTGGGACCGGTTTTGGGATAATACCCCTCATCAGCCAGGTTAGCTTGATACCTGTGGCAAAGTGAGCAAGGGACCCACGTCTGGCGCAGGGTCAAGACTGATTTGCGAATGGCTGATTTCAAACTGGAATGGCTTGAGGAACAATAAAATGATGGATTTTGGCCCAGATCTCTGAACTGGGGTGGAAGTCTGTCATTGTTCTGCATTCTGTCCATCAATTGTTGTTTTTGCATTTTTCTCCTGAGTGGGACGGGTATGCCCAGACGTGGGTGCCGTGCTCTCCATGCCAATGGAGTCAAGCTATCCTGGCTGATGAGGGGTGAAACCCTGAAACCTGTCCTAGGATGCTAGGTTCCAGTCCAGGAAGGACCTGGCCTGGCATTCCGGGCAGGATTGTTCCCATTGGGTGCAGGATCAAGACTGATTTGTATATGGCTAGATTCAAACTGGAATGGTATGGGGAGCAAGAAATCAATGGATTTAGGTCCTGATCTCTGTACTGGGGTGAATGTATGACATTGTTCTGCATTCTCTCCATTAATTATTGGTTTTGCATTTGTCCCCCGAGTGGGACTGGTATGCCCAGACAAGGGTCCCGTGCTCTCCATGCCACTGGAACCAAGCTATCCTGACTGATGAGGGATAAAACCCCGAAACCGGTCCTAGGATGCTTTTTTCCAGTTCAAGGAGAACCTGACCTGGCAGTTCGGTCTGGACTGTTCCCATTGGACGCAGGGTCAAGACTGAGGTGCATATGGCTGGGTTCAAACTGGAACGGCATGGGGAGCAACAAAACTATCGATTTAGGCCCAGATCTCTTTACTGGGGTGAATTTATGACATTGTTCTGCATTCTGACCATTAATTGTTGTTTTTGCATTTGTCACCCCGAGTGGGACAGGCATGCCAAGACGTGGGTCCCGTGCTCTCCATGCCACTGGAGTCAAGCTATCCAGGCTGATGAGGGGTGAAACCCCAAAACCGGTCCTAGGATGCTTGTTTCTAGTCGGGTGAGGACCTGGTCTGGCAGTTTAGGCTGGGTTGGTCCCATTGGGCGCAGGGTCAAGACTGATTTGCGTAGTGCTGGGTTCAAACTGGAATGGCATGGGGAGCAAGAAAACTATGGATTTAGGCCCAGATCTCTGTACTGGGGTGAGTGTATGACATTGTTCTGAATTCTATCCCTCAATTGTTGTTTTTTCATGAAGTCCTCTAATGCAACATCTGACCCTCATCCAATAAGGAAGGATTTTAAAAGGGAAAGTCATACACATGTAATCAGGTGCTTGAGAACTGGTCCACGTGTTTGTCATCAGGTGGATAGTGTGAATAGCACACTGCTGCAAAGTTTGTCTGACCAATGCAGCACATTGAGATGGAGCACTAGAACTGCAACTCTGGCAACATAGGTCCAGGTACGAACCTTCTAGTTCAGACAGATGGCCACCACAAATTCTAAGAAACCCACTTCTTCTACAAAAGAAAAAGGGACGAGGCCCAGCGCTAACACTTTAGCCAGCTTCTAGTTGTACAAACGTTATAGTGGGTGGTTGTGTTTGTATGGCCCCAGCTGCCCTAACATGCTTGTGATTGTAGCCTGGATATTTTTCTTTTCTAGTGCCACTGACGCAGGTGACTTCTGGAGCGGCACTGTATGCTGCTGTGTTGCCTCCTTCTTACTCTTGTGCAATTGGGAGGTTGCATAGGCAGGTGATACTGGCACACTGCTGACAAGACTGCTTTACATAAGATATTACCCTCTTCTACTTCATCACCTTCACCTCCCACTGTGATTGAAGCTGCTTCTCCTCTCTAATCACCTTCACCACCACCACCTGCAGCACATAATTAAGGTGCACCTCCCATCAGATTGCGTGATGCTTTTTCATATGAGTTGTTTCACCTCCTGTACCATAGTGCGAACCAGGCTTACCACGATGAACACTCACTTTGCAAATGGAGCATATGGCAATGTTATCCTCCTGCTTGCTAATCATAACAAAGTCCCGAACTAGAGAAGTGAACTTTTTCAGTGGGCCACTGGTGCCACTGCCAATGCCCAAATAACTGGAGGTAGGTGGGTGTGTTGATGATTGCCTCTCTGCAGTGCGCAATTCTACTGATGTAGTGATGGATGGAGGTCTCAGCAGGGGCCTTACAAACATGGGAGCTGACATTGGCCATGGTATCAGTGCAACATCTCTCGGGGTAGGTTGAATCGGAGGGGTAACATCGGTCTCCTCTGGACAACCTTCCATAACAACGACTGGATCATCATCCACATCCCTTTTATTATTTTAAGGCTTTCAGGAACTCTCCTTTTCCCTTGCCTCTCCTGCTGTGTCTCGGACTCAGCCAGGGGCCAATCTATGTCCAGATCATCAGAAGGGGGCATTGGAGAAGATGGTGGAGTATGCGTCATTTTCTTGCTGGAGATCTGGAAGCCAATTGTTCTGAAAGAGGATATTCTTGCACAGCAGGAAGCTCAAGCTGGAGCCATTGATGTGGGAGTGCTGCTCCCAACTTGCTCCTTGGAGGCCGGTGCAGCCGGCAAAAGTTGTCGGTAAAAGGTTGTGGTAAACACACCAGTGGTGGATTGATGCTTCTTCTCACAGTCTACTTTCTTGGCAGCACCTTTCTTTCTTGAAGCTGTCAGTTGGCAGTATCACTGAGCTGCATAAGCGGGACAGATTGGAGGACTCACATCACGTGTTTTGTGGTCACGTCAGTTTGTACATGCCTTCTGTCTGGCAATACTGTGGATGGTGTCTCTTGTGCAACTAAAAGCAAATAAGAAAGAAAAACATTTACTGAAATTTGGCAATATTGCAGTATGAATTAGTACAAACAAAGACAATAATTTAGTGTGGTTACTCAAGTTATTATCTTAAATAATTAACAACGATACTGTATCCATTTCAAAGTAAAACCACACCATTGCAACATAATAATTCATTTCCAATCAGGATAACAACATACAGATGTAACTGTTTGCTTTATGTGTATCCAAGGGAGATACCGGAGGCAGTCAGAGAGGTGCAGAGGAAATGGAATAATCCTTAAAAATTGAATACTGGTGTGTGTCTATGGAAGGCAAGGGGATCCAGGGGGAGAATGGAATAATCCTTAAAAAAAATAATGCTGGTGTGTATGTACCTAAGGCAGGCAGGGGGTACCAGGGAAAATTGAATACAACTTGAAAAATGAATGCTGTTTTGTGACTGTGTGCATATGGCTGGCAAGAGGTGGATAGATGTTGGAAACATTTATTTTTTTGAGGGGGGAAACAATTGAAGAAAAAATTGAAAATAAATGAATAAAATAATTCCTGGTGTACTAGGCAACTATTAGAAACCCATTGGGAGGCAATGAGGTGTAGGTAAAAATGCAAAAATATACATATACTCCAATGATCCTCAAGCATATTATTAAATTAATATGAGGGAAAAGTAAAATAATTTACTAAAACAAAAAGGCATAGACCTCTCTCCCGAGAAAATGGTTGTGAAAACTGGAAAAAGGGTAGCTGCACAAAATGGCCACCGACCACATGGTCAACCAACAAATGCAAGCAAGGAGGCATGGCCACAACAAAGAGCACATGTAGGCCTATGGCAAAAGCATACTGGATAGCTACACAACATATTCACCGGCCACATGGCCATTCAACAACAGCAAGCAGGGAGGCATGGCCACAACAAAGAACACATGCAGGCCTACGGCAAAAACACACTGGTTGGCTACATAAAATGCCTACCAGCCACATGGTCAAACAAAACGCAAGGAGGCATTGAAAACAAAGAACACATGCAAGCCTATGAACTCTGGCAAAATGACATAGAGAACAAATACAAATAGTGGCCTATGGCAAACACACTCACACACACCGGCCAGACAAAGGAGGCATGGTAACACTGAAGAAACAGTACTAATACTTGAGCAATGCCAAATAAACAAATTGACTGAGCTATACACATTCTTCAATAGCACTCATCCTCCGAAGGCATCAAATATTGCCCCACATATACACTTTCTGCAGAACAAAACTGTGAAATAAGAAAACAAACCCACATCTTTAATTTAATCCAATGGCATCCCTACTCTCAATGATTTTTTTAAACAACGTATACCATGGAAACAGTTGTTTCATGCACACATGACTAGTACTGGGCCTACTGACTGAATGGCCAGTCGGCAGACTAGGCCACATAGTAAAATAAATGAATGTTGCAATTTATCAAACATGGAGAAAATTTACTGAAATGTGCAACATTTTCCCTTTACAAAGGATGAAAAATGAAATGCAAAAAAAAGAAAAGAACTAGGCCCTACTGAAACTGCAGGCCACCCACTACAATACATTTCAAACATAGAATAAACTACCAATGCATACTGGCACATGCCCTCTATCAAACAAACAGCATCCTTATATAAGAGTGTTTGAACCTTAAATCCAATAATATAAATGCAGCCGACAAAGAGAAAGATCCTTCCAGCTCCAAATTCAAATGAAAAGTGACCAGAAGATGGACAAAGTACTGTGAGGAACCTGCTGGGCGGGAAGCTTTCACCTTGCACTAAAAACCAACTTGCAAGGTCCGTTGGAGTATAATATGAACTCAAATGTATTTTGCAAGTAGATGTATCTGTTTCACAAGTAGAGAATCTACTTGAGGTACGGCTACGGTCACTAGCATTCACCAGTGGCACGAAAATGGCACTAAGGTGCCGTCGCAGCGGGAAGCCACACTAGTGGCAGCAAAATCATCTTGTGCATTCTTGCTAGTAGCCAGCATGTCTCTTGGCACTTCCCAGCACATGCCAAAATAAGTATGGCACATGCCAAGGGAAAACAATTCTGCTATATGCTGGATGGCGGAATATAGTGGGAACTCGGTGTAACAAGTATAACCCTGAGTTAAGGAATTCCTCCAAATCCGCAAGCGGATTTAATTTTTCTGCCCCGGCCTAAACAGCATTCTGGTGTAGTGGCCGGTGGGGCAGCTTTTGGTAACAGCAACACATGGCTAGACCAGGGGCTACTGGAGGATTCAATCACCCCAACTCCATCATCATAGAAACCTTAGTTTGTCAGGCAGCTTGTAGATTTTGTTCTTCACGGGAGGTTGTCTCCTGTGCCCACAGATGGGTACTTCCAGAAGTGAGGAACAACAGAGAGGAGAACTGTCCCAGTAACTGGTGACAGTCACTCTGTGGTTCTGAAGTCAGGGTAGAGTAGAGGCTAACAACTTCCACTGACTCACCCTTTTCTTTGGAGGCTAAGAGGTCAGGGAGATGTTCACTATTCTATTCCTCCCCTCCTTCTGTTACCGACAACATGGTGACCTCAGACCTCTCAAAGTGTGGCTTGATACAGTTGATATGGATCACCCTCCGGGGGTGCCTGGGGGTCTTGAGGTCTACCAGGTAGGTGACCTCCCCCTTCCTAGCAACAATCTCATAGGGCCCAGTCCAATGGTCTTAGAGGACCCTGGGTTCCACAGGTTCCATCGCTCAAACTTTGTGCCCAGGCTGCAGTTCTACAGGGGTAGCCGTTTGATCATGCCACTGTTTCATTACCTCCTGGCTGGCCTCTAAGTTGTCAGAAGCTTGCTTTCAAAACTTGTCCATCTGGCTTCAGAAGGCCAACATGTAGCCAACTGCATTCCTGGGAGATATCCTGGGAGCTTGGTCCCACCCCTCCTTCACCAGACTGAGAGGATCCCTTACAATATTACCATGCTGAAACTCAATCAGTGCTAAATCCAACCCCCTTCCAAGGCACCCCTCTCTAAGCAAAGAATAGGCATGGCAAGAGGATGTCTCACTTATGACTCAGGGCCTCAGGTAGGTTCTTGATCATACCTTTGAGGGTCTTTTTGTATCTCTCAATAAGCCCATTGGTTTGTGGATAGTTAGGGGTTGGATGACGTATAAGTACCTCCACACTCCTTCCACATTCATGGCATATAAGCAGACATGAAGTTGCTTTCCCTGTTAGACACTACATCTCTTGGGAAACCCACTCTGTTAAAAATAAATCCCCATTAGGGTCTTAGCCAGTGCAGTTGCTGTCCTCAGAAAGAAGGCCTCAGGGTATCTTGTGGCATGGTCCACAAATACCAGGCTAAACTTGTTGCCAGAGGCCGCCTGGGGATCCATAGGCCCTACAAAGTTAAAGCTACCTTTTTCAAAGGCAGTGCCAATGACAGGCAAGAGATTCTTGGGAGCTTTCAGCTTCTGCCCTGTCTTTCTGCTGGCTTGGGAGGTCAAGAAAGTCCTACTGAATTCATCTGAGGAAATCTTCATCCAGGACCAATAGAAGTGGGGGACAAGCTTTGCAAAGGTCTTTATCCTGGTCCACATGTCCTCTAGGTGTATCTCATGAGACAGTTCCAGTAGGAAGGCCCTGTAGCATTAGGGAACAACCATTGCCTGTGTTGCCCCATGCACATGTGCCTTAGGCTCACTATACAGGAAGATTCCCTCTCAATAAATGCGGTGATTCCCAAAGGCTTCACCTGCTGCCTTGGCTTTGGCTTGTTGCATCATGCCCTCCTTGGTGGGTCTCCCCTCTACTTGCCATTCAACAGGTTTAGGTATGTCATTAAGGGAGGCAATATCTTCCTCATTGGGCGTTGGGACAACCTCTTCTGGTACACCATCCACCTCAGCTGGGAGACATTCAGAGGCTGGTTTCCCTTGCCCTTCCCTCTTTTGGCAGCTGTCTGGGCCATTTTTCCAGGCTGCAGGCGTACTTGACCTCCTTTCTGGGCAGCCATGGCCCTGGTGGTAGCACAAATCTACTCATGCAACCCTAACATGTCCAGGTGTGACTTAAGCTCCACTTCCTTCAAGGTAGTGTTTTCAAGATCATTCCCTAACAAAGACTTCACAGGCATGACAGGGGTCACAGTAACCTTTAGAAGTCCTGAGGACCCCCCACTTAAGTGAAACATAGCCGCCTGGATAGTTACCCTGACGGTTGTCAGCTGCTACAACCTGGTAGAACGGATTGGGTATAACTTGTTCTGGGGCCATCAACTGACTGCTCACCATAGTGATGCTGGCTCTTGTGTCTCTCAGAGCCTAAGCACATTGCTCATTAATGGTGACCCACTAGCTATACTTTGCAATATTGTAAGGCACGTAGGTTTTAGGCAGCATCTAAATGTCACCTAGGGACATTTGGGAAACCTCACTGAGTTTCCCCCATTTACTGGGACAAACTCCTCCCCAAGCACTATACTTGCCACCCCTGGTTTCTTACATTCAGTAGGAGACTGTGATCTTTTTGGGCCCTTGGGACCCCACTTGTAATGGCCATACTCATAGCACTTGGGAGCCTTGTTCAGACTATTGTCAGGAAAGATCTTTTTTTCTGGTGGACAGATTAAGATGGGTCCCTTTCCCCTTTCAACTGTTTTGGGGGCCTTGACAAAACTCCTTCTTTTCATTCCCCTCTGTTTCTTCTGTTGCAAACCCTGACCATCCGTTTGGGAGTTCCCACTAGATATCTTCTTGGACACTCTGGTGCTGACCCAGATGTCCACCTCCTCAGCAAGCTTCCTGGGGTCAGTGAGCTTGCTATGAACCAAGTGCTGTTGCAGCTTTGTAAAACTAATATCAAGCATGCGCTCCTCCAAAATTAGGTTGTCCAGCCCAGTATAATCTTCCACCTTGCTGCCTCTGACCCAGCCCTTCAGTGTTTTGCTAGAATAATCAAGCAACTATATAACAGTATTGTGTCTGGTCCTCTACCTCTAGTGTTAGGAGTATGTCCCTCCCCACCGTGAGTCTTTACCCCTACAGGTTATCTCCCCAGAACTCTTCAGGAACCCTATACAACCTTCGAGACACCTCTTTAGCAGAGAACCGTTTGTCAATATTGTCTCCCACCTCATAATTGGGGACCATGTCTTTTGGTGTGTAGACCCTCCCTTCTCCAGTAGAAACTACAGATACGCTGACACCCTTGCTGATGGACTCCATCTATCTGGATTGGATATCTAGCTCTCTACGTTTAACCTAATTTACTAACTGTTTCTCCTCCATCTCTACCATGGTCAGTTCCAATTTGAGTTTCTTCTCCTCCTTCTTGTCCTCCAGCTCCTGTGGAGACAGACCTCTGGCTAAGACGCTGTTTCCTGATCTATCCTGAGTACCAGGGGCATCCATGTCAACTGCTGGGGCAGAATGGGGGTCTCCTTAGACCCTGTGCCACTGGCCAGGGTCCTCCCTCTCCTCATCTTCAGACAGTCCTTCCCCTTTTTCATTGTCATCCACCTCACTCTTTTCTAAGGTGGCCTGCCATCGTTGAGCCTCAGCAACTTTGGACTGCGGAGGGTGTAAAAATTGCAGGCATCCATGGTACAACAAAAACAGGTTTAGGCCCATACATTTGAAAAACGGAGAAAAAGCCTGTTAAAAATCTAAGGAAAATTTATAAAAAACTTGCAGTGGTCTTAACTGTGGAGTAGTAGTGTACACCAATTCACTGTACGGCATTTTAAAAATACACAAGTCCTATCCTCACCACTGATCACCAATATTAGAAACTGATTTTCTGGTTGGCAGAGGTATGTACACTGTCCAAGCAAGAACCACAATCCTAGTCAGGGTAATTCACCACACACCCTAAAGTATCCTGTGTTCACACTCTGGTAGCTTGGCACAGAGCAGTCAGGCTTACCCTTAAAAGGCAATGTGTAAAGTATTTGTGCAACACATTAAACACTAACACAGTGAAAATACCACAAAAGGGCTCGACACCAGATTTGAAAAATAGATTATATTTTAATAAAAAACACAAGACTAAAACAACAATGGTCCAATAAGTATAAAAAGAGTTATGAATGATTAAAGCTGAAAAGAAATGAAATTGCTCAAAAGCTTACAATGTCAACCGGCCTATCTGGTCTTGCTAGCCTGGAGTAAATTCAAATGTTCAGGTTGACCACAATGGAACATGGGTTGGATAAGGGGACCAGTCATGACCCGCTGAAAAGTACCTTAGATGCATTATTGACAGAGTCGAGATGCAGGAAGCAAAGTGATGATGCATCTTCACCGTACCACAGGATTGAGGGCAGCCTTCAGTACCGTGCTGCGCAAATTTGGAGAAGCGTCAGAAACTGGAGGCAATGCGCCGTGCAGGCAATGCGATTCCCGCGGTCCTCGAAGCAGTGTTGATTCATCAGCGTTGAAGAAGAGGCACCTGTTGCAATCGGCGCAACTTCAAAGATTCATGGGTTCTGGTAGAAGCACTTCCAAGGGACCAGGACTGGATTGACATTTGGCAGGGCAAGACTTGCATTAAGCAAAGTCCAGGTGCTGTTTCAGGATGAATTCAAGTATTTGGTGTCTCTCAGATTTAGAACAGGGGGCAAGCCAGCATGCCCTTGGAGTCACTCTGGGTTCAAGTGAGATTGGTCCATTCCTTCCTCAGCAGGGTGGAGGCTAGCAGGCAGCAGGGCAGCACAGAAGAAAAGCAGTTATTCCAGAGCAGCAGTCCAGAACAGTGGCAGTTCTTGTAGCATTACAGCCCTTCTTCCTACTCGCAGTTATTCACAGGTCCAGTTGTGTACTGAAGGGGCAGAGTCAGGAGTCTAGTTCTTATACCCAATAATGCCTTTAAATGGGAGAGAGTTAAAAGAGGAGCTTTCAAGCGCACAGCAATCCTCCTAGGGGTGGGCAGAATTTGCATAGTCGCGCTACGCAAAGCTCTGCGAAACTGCGAAAAATCTCCGCGAGCTGGCAGAAATTCCACGAACACGCGGAATTTCTTGTTAGCGATGCGTTTTTCCTGTTTGCGAATGCTGTTTGCGTGCTTGGGGGAAATATCTCGCAAACATGCATTTTGAGAACGCAAACAAGCAAAAAATTCTGCGAAGCCGCGGAACGCAGAATTTTGGGCAATTCCGCATTCTCCGCGGAACGCGAAATTACCCAAATTCCGCAAATTTCACAAGCGGAACGGAATTTACCGCCCAGGCCTATATCCTCCTTCATCAGCCTGGGATCTACACTCACTCTAGGGGGGTATGCAGCCCCTTGTGTAGGAGCAGGACACATCCTATTCAGGTGTAAGTGTAAGCTCCTCTCTCCCTTCCTGCCCAGAATGACCCATCAGGATGTGGATGGCCACTCAGTCACAAACAAGCTCCCTTTGTGTGTGGCTGTCTAGAAGGAATGTACAAAGCCCAGCTGTCGCCAACCCAGATGTGAATTGGAGACTGCTGCAGGCACACAGTTAGTAATGCTTTTCACTGATTTGTTTTGACAAGATTCCGGCTGTCCTTGGTCCCTTGGTTTTTGGCGGTTCCATTAGGCTTTACAAAACCTGGCACTCTTAAACTTTGTCCCTGTGATAACTTCTAAGAGCAAGACAACACAAATTGTATTTTTTCTGTGATTTTTACCATCCATTGCGTACAAAGTTTATACTCTCGCTGCTCAGAGATCACCACTGTACCCAAGTTAGGCCTGCCTTACTGTATCTTCAAATGTTATCCAGCCCTATGGTCCGTTTCGGGGTTGCGAGTTTTTTACCAGGAGTTACCAGGCACAGGGAAAAGCTGTTTTATAACACCCAGCTGGGCCTAAAAGCCCTTTTTACAGTTGTTTATGCACCTTTCGATATCTTGTCTTTGCACTTGGCCTCTAGCACTTTTGCACTTTACAAATGTATTTTGTGTAATTTAATCTGAATCTTGTATTTTGCACCGATACAAGGGATGTTTCTATTTTATCTTCTTTAACTGAAATTAATGCTCTTTTTAAAAGACTGACTTATATGGCTTTCAGTTGCTGAATAAATTAACTTTTGACTTTGAAAAGCTAACATAAAGTAAAGAAGCTGCAGTTAAACATGTTGGTGTAGTCCACAACTCTATCTCTTCACTCCACAAATCGCCAGTGTTAGACAGTCAGTAATTATAGGTTGGTTTAAGCTGATGGTCAGGCAGGCTCATATTCTCAACCAGCGCAACAAAGGGGCTACCGCTATCTGATCTGAAATGTACCCATGCCTAATTCTTCATGTAATATAAAAGCCGGGGTGATGCGAGGGACGGACAAAAGCTTGCGCATGAATTGTTCTTTGCCACCTAGATATCCTTTCCATCCTTGTAACCCCAGACATCACTTCCGTAGGTTGTCATGGGGATGCACTTTTCTTTATAAATCTTCAACAGGGCAGGAAACGGTTTTGAACCTAATCTTTTAGTAAAATTCAAAGTAGCCCCGCATCTCTAGTAAGGGTATTCGTTCTTTGTGTGATTTGAGCACGCCAGGACTCATGCTCATAAAATGTACCCCTAAATAAGGGAAGGTCGGGACTTTGGTTAGTTCTGTCCCCAGTTCAATAAAATTTGGCCTTTAAAGCCTTACGGGGGCCTATGGACATAGTATGCAATTTTGTAAAATTAGTGGTCAAGTCTAGGGAATCCATATAAGCTATAAAATCATCTAAAAGTGATTGGAGGCCCACTGTGGTCCTGGCCAGCAGGACCGTATCATCTATATAAAGGAGTGCATGTATCATCTTGGTACCAACCCTGGGGATATCTTTGCATCTTAAGATTAGAAAATCCCCTAACTTATGTATGTAGAATATAAACAACAGGGGGGCCAAGTTGCAGCCCTGACAGACCCCCCTCTTCACCGCCCAGGTACCCGTCAGGGCACCATTCTTAATATATCTAACTGCGTTAACGCTGTTTTTGTGGCTGTACGTAAAAAAGCCACTAACTCCGCATCCAGGCCCATGTTACTTAAAATCAGCCAAAGCTTAGACCTATTTACACAGTCAAAGGCTTGGGTCAAATACATAAAAGCTAAGTGCAGCGTTCCCTCCTTAGCAAGGGTATATTTTCCAATCGCTAAATGTAGGTTAAGACATTGATCCAAGGTCCCTTTTCCCTGCCTAAACCCATATTGTAGATCAGATATAACAATTAAGTGGTCAAGCCACGCAGTTATACGTTCCAGTATCACTTTACCCATCATTTTAGCAGCAGAATCTAAAAGGGAGATTGGTCTGTAACATGCAGGATCATCCCTTGCTCCTTTTTTGAAAATGGGGATAATATTTGCCATTGCCCATGAAGAGGGGAAACCACATAAACATGCTACATTAAAAATGTGAATTAAAATCTTGGGCCAAACCTTCGGATCAGCCTTATAAATAGTTGCCGGAACCCCGTCCGGGCCGGGGGCTTTGCCACCAAAAGTAGAGATGATTGCCTTTTGAACCTCATCTAAGCTGAAGTGGAGAGGAATACCTGGTGGACCACCTTGCACATGAGCCTCAGGCTCTTCATATTTTCAGCCATATTTAAACATATTATACCTGGGTAAAAATATTCCTAGCAGTGATCCATTTTGATTTTATTTGATTTGATCTCATATGTAAATTACATGAAAGGGCATTCTGCCCAATCCCCATATACAAGGCTGCTAGCTGTGCTCTAATTCAAGCAAAACATGCAACATGTGTATTTGTTGTCTGGATAATGACACTGTGTGTCAAGCTACAGCAGATTGCTATACACATGCTGTGTCGACGGACATTTCTTGAATGAATAAGTAGGTTTTCTCAAAGATTGAAGTGTGTTTCTAACACTGTACTGCACATTATGCCTAGCTGTTTTTTTACTGTTTTATACTCAAAGACTCCAAAATATTAAATTGTGTGTTCTTACTGAGTCTAAGGTCATGTCACAGTGATTTTAAACTGAAAAATAACCCTTTGAATAGACTGTATAACTCTGTTTTGTTTCTGTGAAGCTACTATAGTTAAAAAATTACAGACGATATTTGGTTGATTGGGGTCATAAAGATTTTGCCAACATAAGTCATTTGCTTTCTAAATTCTACATCCTGTCTCAAGAACCAGACATAGTGGAATTGTCAAAGTACAATTTGGTTGAGAGCCCTGTTGATCTACTTTGAAGATGAGAATGTAGGATTACAGGAATGTGACCATGAAAAATCAGTGAACACTCATAAACACGTTCAGAAACATGTGTGAGGTCATAGATGTACATGTGTTATGCACATATTTTAGCATAGGGAATGTGTTTTATTTATTTATTTATCTTCATGTTATACTTCTTTATTTAGGGGAATGTAATGTGCTGTAAATTGATCAGATGACATATCAGTGCTAACAGGAATGTGGCAGCAAGATACATGCTGTTGGACTTAGCCTTCTCTGCAGAGAGATGTCAACTATTTGGATGTTGACATCCTTGATGAAATTGTGCAGCTAACAAATTTTCTTGGCAAACAATTTCCGAGGGAGCATGAAGGCACTCTCGGGCCTCATTCTAGGGCACACAAGTGGACTTCCACTTCATTAAGTGAGATATTTTTGGGCCTTACGCTCAGAATGTTGGTAGTGAATAAAACAGCCTTGCTGTCCTACAGGTCTACTTGCATGGTTTGGGTAACCCCCATCTTCTCACCATACATGAGCAGATTGTTTTTTCTTATTGCAGCTCATGCTGCATTTCAATGACAATTCTGCTGCATTTCCTCGGGACCATCCAGACCATGACATGTTGTTCAAAATGCAGCCTGCTGTGGAACATTTGTCTTCCAGGTTTCCAGAGGTTTATACTCCAGGCAATAATATAGCCATTGATGAGTCCTTGATCCTGTAGAAAGGGCAGCTGCTGTTCAGGCAGTACATTGTGAGCAAACAAGCTTGCTATGGCATCAAGCTGTAAATTCTGTGTGAGAGCTCGACTGGCTATGTGTACAGCTCAAGAGTGAATAGAGGGAAGTACTCAACTATAAACGCTACAAATTCTCCTGTCATTCTAGAAGTCACAGGAAAGATTGTATTGGAGGTTGTACAATCACTCCTTCACAAAGGTTATAACCTTTATGTGGACAATTTCTGTACAGGAGTAGAGCTGTTCAGTGAGATCTACAAAGCTGGCACTGGGGCCTGCGGTACAATTCATCATTGCCATAAACGATTCCTGCAGGAGCTTGTTTGCAAGATGCTCCAGAAATCCCACAGCTCTGTGTTGCGTATAACCAAACTGCTCGCAGTCAATTTCACAGATAGGTGTGATGTGTACTTGTTCACTTCAATTCATGATGAGGGCACTTCCCCTGTCGTGGTTTGGGGTCACATGGCCAAAGTCCAGAAGCCCACCTGTATACTTGATTACAACAAGTACATGGGTGGAATGGACAAGAACGACTAAGTTCTTCAGCCATAAAATACAAGCCATAAAACTTGCACTTTGTATACGAAACTGTTTACCCACCAGATCAAGTTGGCAACATACAATGTGTAGTTTGTTTATCATCAGACAACCACAGGAAGACTCATGTCTTTCAGTTGTCTGTGATTGAAAGTCTCACTGCTACAGAAGGAAATGTCTCCACTTCATATATTCTGGAGGACATGGTAAGGCTGTAGGAGCGACACTTTGCTGACAAAATTCCTACAACACCAAAAAAAAAGCAATCATGTTGTCACTGTAAAGTGAGCTTGAAGCAGGGAAAGAGGCAGGAAAGTCGTGTTTACTGTCCCCAGTGCCCATCTGACCCAGCCTGGTATTTTCGTTCTTGCTTTATGTTGCATCATACTAAAGCAGAGTAATGGGAAATTGACTGTGATGGAGCTGCCATTCAGTAAACCTTTAAATTGCTGTGAATAGATACCTACTGTCTGCGGGCCACTATTTTGCTAGGCAAGCAACCACTGAATTTTAGTTCCACTACTTCAGGTAATCATGGACTTCGCAACACCTTTATCTACTCTCAGAACATGGTAGGTGTTCTGTTCGCCGACTGACAAGTGCATTATGGCCCCCACACTACACATACTGGTGGACAGAACATGCACCGCATTGTCATGGAGTACACAGTTTGGCAAAATGTTAAAGGCTTGACTGGATTTTGAAATGCTTGTTAGGTAACATATGCATACTACACAAGGACCACCTTGATTGCCATCGAGAACCTGAGTAAGCGTACTAAGTCAAACAAATATCCAGTGGTACTTATTCACCAACATTTCAACTTGCTTTGAAAGAGTGCAAACTCAATTATCCCAGTCAAAATTAAGCATGTTTGCTAAAATCAGTGCACTATATTATCTTCTGTCTCATCTTTTGGCAGAGAATTAATTTCCAAATTCAACAAGATTATGCTGACATGCTTAATGGGACACCCTCTTTTTGCATACAAATTCTCATGGTTTTTAAACTTGCACATCTTATTACACCATTGAGTCATGGTAGTTACATTTATCAACTTCCAGTTTGCTAATATTGGTGATATAGCTACTAATGCTGCTATGAAACAAAACTGATTTAATTCAGTGGGGAGATTATTAATACCAAAAGGGGTGCCAAAAAGGGCCCCCTGTGGCTCAGGTGGTATCAGCCGG
Organism: Triturus cristatus; assembly: GCF_964204655.1. NCBI lineage: Eukaryota > Metazoa > Chordata > Amphibia > Caudata > Salamandridae > Triturus > Triturus cristatus. The sequence continues at coordinate 538,472,146 of NC_140589.1, read as the reverse complement.
CTTATCCAATTTCTCCTTTCCTTAAGGACACTCGTCCATAACCAACTCAATCTGGGGCAAGTAAATATCATATGTAGCCAATCCCCTGGCTGAGATCTACAGCTAAAACAACAGGCATCAGCACCTTGGTACACTTTTTCAATTTTTATTGGAGCATAGTAGATCATACTTTTACAGAAGAAAGCTTGAATGGCTTTCCAACTGATCCAATTATAGTAATCCCAATGTGCCATGGGAATGTCACAGCCTGTAACATTGGTTATTCTACTGATCTGGTTCAATATTAACTTGGTTCCAGAGAACTGAAGCAAAATTCTGCACCAATTCCCGGTTCCATTGAGCTGTGAAATAAAAAATGCTCGACATATTTCCTCCACTAACTTATTTTCTTCTACTAGATTGCTTGGCCATAAATGCTGTACTTGAGTATAACTGAAAAAAAAGAATAAACTAATTGAAGGAATTTCACGATTGAGCATGTGCCATGTAATATTACGGTTATTCTGAAAGAAATCAACTAATGTGCGAAACCCTACATTCACCCAATGAGTAAGCTTGGAGCATTCAAGATTCAGACTGAGGCCAGCACAGCAATCCAGTTTCATTTGTGAGCGGAAATATGACATCTTATATTCACATAAATCAACAAAGGGGGGAGATAGAGGCCAGGATACAGAGGACTAATGTAACAACCAAGAGGAGTCCCTCTGCACTAAATGGACTATCTTTCCAATGTTCTTGTAAAATAGCCCTCACCCACCAAGATTTCTCATGATGGCATGCTTCATCATAGGGTTCTTCCCACCCCCTGCCATATCGAGCATGCTGCGACCGGCGGAAACTTGGGAATACTTTTTGTCAAATATTATAAAGAAATGGGTGGTATAAGAGTGGGAGGGTCTAATCTAGGGTTAAAAAATACCTGGCTAAATAGGAACAAATTATTTTATTCAATTCCCTTGCTGGTGTCGGTAAAACATGAAAATGAGAGGCACTCGTTTATGTGTGTGTATCTCAAGGTCAACATGTTTCAAACCATTACCCCAAGGCTTTCATTTGGACCATAACAAGTACCACTCCTGGTAGTGATGCCAAATAGGTCTCCTTAATAAATATTAAGGTAAAATATACATACAGTACAATAACAAATTAGAAGTTGTTCTTTAGATCTGGAAAGATACAGACAGAAAAATGTATATTTCCGATTCAATACATCACCATATGTGGAAACATGTGATATATTTTTCTTTTGCTATTGTGCTAGAGGATTTTAGCTTTATCATAGACTGTGTCTGTTCCACCCATAATAAGGTCCGTGATGACAGACAACACAGTACAAAACATTCAACATGAAACACATTCAGTCACATCCAGGTTTGTGCTATGGTAGAAAATAGTGTTTTCTTGTCTGTCGTAACAACACACGAGGTGTAATTCTATAACATTGGTCACAGACCCAAGAAATGCCAAACTTTGCCAATACCATGGTATTGGGTACTAGCAATATGATTTTATGCTGTAATTCTATGCCAAATAATATATGATCTAGTTATGAAAATTTTGTGAAAACTGTATAGAGCATACATATGTTGTGCCATAACATGGCCTCATGAGCTCAGCGGGGGAAGAGACGCTTGTAGTCAAACACTAAAAAAGTAAACAAAGTTGGAAATAAACAGCTGAACAATTTTACCAGTAGTTGAGTTGAGAAAATGAAGATCTAGTGCTCACCCCATAAGGGTTCCGGCTATTCCGTACTCACTTCATTAAGGCTACTCCCTTGCCCATACAAAGCCTAGCCCGCGACTCTGACGATTTCAGTCGAGTGCAGCATCCGACCTGTACTTGACAGGCAGCGTGGTGTTGGCATCTGCATGCTAGAAAAGACTAGTACGCTCACCTTTACAAAATGTCTGCACGCAATGGCACCACTTCCCTGTTAGTTGAGCTCTCAGGGGTATGAGTATGAGTAACCTGTTGGATCACCAGCTGATGGAACTATAAAAGGGAGTTTCTGAAGACTAGAAATTAAAGTATTAAACAAAAATGTGAATAAAATCCTAGTTACACTTAAAACTAATTTCTAAATCAGAAAATGTCTGCTGACAATTTTGAATAGAAAAATTGAGAAAATAAAAAAAGATTTTGAAAATACGTAAAATCTGCATATTGGTCAAAAAGCAAAATACTTTCTTCATACTTCTGATCAAAAATAATATTAGGCATATTCTCTCAATTCAGAACGATTTGGGAAACATCAGGAGATAAGTGGGACGGACTGCACTCCTCAAGGAATGTTTGTACTACAAGGATGAAGTTTCAAATAATCCACACATACTGTATTGTAGTGTGGGGTAGTGCAATAGAAAGGAGAAAGATATACATGCTCCCCCTGGGTGCTGAGGTACATCTTTCTGTTGGTTTCCAAATAAGAACCCGGGGATAGTATTCTATTGTGCTTCTCACGGGCAGGCCCTAAAGTGATGTTTTAACTATCATTTCTCGACGTGTCACTTAACCCACAAAAAACAGATTGTAGTATCTGGTAGAGAGGTGGAAAGGCAACAGATATACATGTTCCCTCTGGGTGCTAAGAAAAATATTTAAGTAAAAGTATGCTGTTTTCTGACTAGAAAACGGGTGTAGTATTCTATCGGGTGTTAAACCTGGCATCTTTTGGCGTTTCTCCTGTCTTTTTGCTTTCTGATCTCCAGATTTTGTCTCTGTTTTCGCTGGTTTAGTGTATCTTTGCACTTTCTTAATGCTGTTCAGTGTTAAAGTCCAAGTGCTCTTGTTGTAAATTGTTATTATGGTTTGGTGTTTCCATGATTGGCATATTTGATTTACTGGTAAGCCTGTAGTAGAGTACACTGAGGTGCCGATTACGATCCGGCAAAAACCGGGTACGAACCGTCGGACGGAGGCTTTTTTCCGTCCGACTCGTACCCGGTCGTAAAACTTTACAAACATGCAAGTACGATTCGCACGGAAACACCATTTCCGTACGAGTCGTACGAAACACCGACCGACGAAAAGATACATACAAATGGGATCCGGGGAATGCGCCGACGTGACGTCGGGACGCTCTCAGGCCGCGTTTCACGACCCAGGAATTACGATTCAAACCGACAGCAGTCCGGACGGCAATATTTTTACGGCACCCAAAAAGTGCCGGAAAAGCGAAGTACGGCGCGAAACGACCAGAGTAGGTGGCCCGGTAAGCGCCGTACCCCCCCCCAGACCCCGCATGTACGCGCCGTACCCCCCCCAGCCCCCGCATGTACGTGCCGTACCCCCCCAGCCCCCGCATGTACACGCCGTACCCGCCCCAGCCCCCGCATGTACGTGCCGTACCCCCCCCAGCCCCCGCATGTATGCGCCGTACCCCCCCACCCCCGCATGTACGCGCCGTACCACCCCTAGCCCCCGCATGTACGCGCCATACCCCCCCCAGCCCCCGGATTGTACGCGCCATACACGGGGGGTACGGCGCGTACTCGGGTGTACATACACGGGGGGTACGGCGCGTACTCGGGTGTACATACACGGGGGGTACGGCGCGTACTCGGGTGTACATACACGGGGGTACGGTGCGTACTCGGGTGTACATACACGGGGGGGTACGGCACGTACATGCGGGGGCTGGGGCGCGGTACGGCGCATACATGCGGGGGCTGGGGGGCAGTACGGCGCGTACATGCGGGGGCTAGGGGGTGTTCGGCGCATACAGGGCACCTGTTTGGACGTCTCCATTGTTTGCTATAGGAGTTCGGTGCGGACGGTCTTTTAACCATACGGTTGTACATTCGGACGCCCGGGATGGATCGTGATTCCTCGGTCGGACTTCACTTTTCACATTTGTACGGTAAATCGTCCGAGGACGTGTCGGACACATTTTCCGACCCGAGGACGTGTGGGGAATAATTCCCAAGGCGGTTCGTATGGACTTTTTACCATGCGAATCGTGATTGCCAGTTTGTACGGCACTTGTACGATTCATACGGTAAATAGACCGGATACGAGTCGTATGGGAATTTTTTTTACCGGATCGTAATTGGCACCTGAGTGTGCCAGGGCCTCTAAATCAAATGCTACCTGTGGGCCTGCAGCACTGATTGTACCACCCACTTGAGTAGCCCTGAATAGGTATCTCAGACCTGCCACTGCAGGGTCTGCATGCAGTTTGTAATGCCACGTTGACCTGACAAGTGCACCCACTTGCCAGGCCCTAATCTTCCCTTTTCTTGCATATAAGTCACCCCTAAGGTAGGCCAAAGGTACCCTTGTGGGCAGAGTGATGTGTATGTTAAAGGTAGGACAGGTACTGGTGTGTGTGGCATGTACTGGTAGTGAATTACAGGGCAATTCATTTTTCACTATGGAAAGGCTATCTGTCTCATAGAATAGAATGGGAGTTTTACTTATAACATCTTATAACCATAACTTCCCATTGGGACGAAATCAGGAAATGGAGTTTAGTAAAGATGGTTTTTAAGTTCTGTGTTTGAAAATACTACTTTTAGAAAGTAGGTATTTTCTTGCTTAGTCATCCTGTGTGCGTCTGCTGGGTTTGTGGATTGACTGTCTGGCTTTAGAGTGACAGGGGCTGGACATATGCATTCTCTTCAGACAGCCACTGGGGTGTTGCAGTGTGTTTTGTCTTTCCTGGATGGTTCAGGGCTGGGCTGAATAGACCTGGGCTGCATTTAGAGTAGTGGGAGGAGTTTTCCTTGCACCTGAATGGGCCATTGTCTGACTTGAACAATGCTGTCTCCAATCCCTCCCAGGAATCTAGGCCAGAGAGGACAGAACTGGCTTGGAATGAGCACAGACACTCTCTGCCTGAGTGAACTAAGACATTTTGAGTATAAATGTAAGGGCCCTGACCCCAGAACTTTATAACTCGCTGGAATCAAGGAACCTGCCAGGAAGAAGAGCAGGAAGAGCTGCCAGGAGGAGTACTTCCCCTCTGCTGTGTTGTTGCTTTGTTGGGCTGGCCTGCAGTTGCTGATTCTGAGTTGAGCAGTGAAAGGACTGGCCTGAACTTTCTTTACTTGTACTGAGTATCTCCAAGGGCTTGAAATAGAGCTTGCCTCCTGGTCTGAAGTCTCAGGGACTGCAAAAACATCGCCAACCTCTGGGTACCACTTCTGGAACCTCTGTTTCAGTTGCCACAGAGAAGGGAAAAGCAATCGACTCCATCACCGACTCCGTCACTGACTCTGTGTCCTGAAGGCACAGCAGAGGGCACCGCCACATCTCACACTGCAAACCTGGTCTCACCGACAATGATGACCGATGCCGCCGGCACCGAGCCGCTGCTTGCATCATGACCTGTGGGCACCACACTCCGCACCGCGTCTCTTCACTTCGCCGTCCTGGTCTCACCGACACCGTCGCTGCCTGTTGACTTTGACACCCGTGACCGCAGCATAGCTGGGGGCACCGCTCGTAATTTTACGATGCCCTGTCACAGCAGTCTCAGCCAACAGATGCCAGCTCCTGCTCTGTCACTTGAACCGCAACATGCCAGCACCACCTTGCACCACAAGCCTTGGTCTCACCGACGCCATCTGGATGATCATCACTGAGCCGCTGCCTGCAACGCATCGTGAGGGCACTGAGCCCTGCACCGCTTCCATTTTGCAACACAACTGCGACGGTTGCCCCGACTGGCCCGCACCAATGTGCCGGCCGCAACAAGAAAGGTACTGTTCACGAGTCTGTCAACACTTTCACTGGCCAGAACCGACGCTTTCAGCTAGAACTGTTAGACTCTGTTGTTTTCAGCATCATGGTAGTCCCGGATGGAGCTACAGACTCGGAAGAACTGTGTTTTTAAGATATTTCTGCAATTTTAGGGATAGCTTACAAAGTATGTAATGTTAAATACTGCATGTTGGATTCTTATCGTTCTGGTCCAGTTTTGGATAAATACAAATATTGGATGTTTCTCTAAACTGGTGTGGTGCCCTTTTGTAGTGCTTTCACTGTATTACTGCTTGTTGTGTGTAAATACTTTACACACTGCCTCTGAGAAAGGCCTGACTACTTGTGCCAAGCTACCAAGGGGGTGAGCAGGGGTTATTTTAAGAGTGTAGCTCTTTTACCCTGACTAGGAAGAAGGGTTCCTACTTGGACAAAGGTGCCTACCTCTGCCAATTAGAGATCTCCATTTCTAACATCGGGCTCTTCGTTAGTAGACTACAAGTGGTTTTGTTATGCATGGGAATGTTAGTCTTTCAGTAGTAGTGTAGATTCATTCAAGAGAAATGGCTCCAGGGTATGCTCTCTTTCAATCCATTAGTATGGGTTTTTAATCTGAAAACCCAACGTTGTTCCTTTTCGTATAGTTGTGAATCATTGGGGATTTTTTTGAGGACGGTCCTGTGACGATCCTGCATTGTGTGTCCTTTCTCCATGTAGTGTGCAGACATTTTTGAAGTGGCACGGTCGCATCTCAAGTTGCTGTGATGTTTGCAGATTCGTATCTTGATCATGCATTTTTTTCATACCGATTTAGTGGAGATGACATAGGCAGGTGATCATGTACATAATCCGTCTTGAATTACAGTTTGTGAACTGTCTTTGCTAGCAAGTTGTGTTGTTATTAAATGTTAATTCTTTATATGTGGTGGTCGGATTGCAGACACTGCAATTTCCGCATTGGTTGGTGGCCCGTGAGAGGGGAGAGGAATCTCAGAGATGCCCCGAGTCATCCCTAATGCGTGGTCCGGTATGAACTATCATGTCTCCAATGCTCCTCCCATGTTTATGTGAGAACATTGGGTTTGGGAATTTCAGGGATCCTCTGTTCAGGATGCGCCAATGCTTGCTGACTATTTTGCTCATTTGGTTGGATGCCATATTGTAGGTGGCGAAACAGATCAGTCTTTTTTCCCTTGGTTTGGGATTTTTCAATTCCAGAAGGCCCTTTCTATTATTGTTTCTGGCCCTTTTCATTGCTTGCGAGATGATGTGGGGAGGGAAATTTCTTTCCTCCAGTTTAAAGCACAGACCTTCTGCTGGGTCTTTGAAGTCGTTGAGTACTGTCTGAGTTTCGGAAATTTTCCAAATGGGAGGATTTCTCTGAGATGCTTAGAGTGAAAGCTGTCAAAAACTAACAGGCAGTTTTTTGCTGTAGGTTTTATGTGTGTAGCTGTTATTAACTTGCTGTTGTCTGAGAAAATATTCAAATCTAAGAACACCAGTTCCTTGTTATATACGGTGTGTGCAAACTTAATGAATTTGTCAAAAAATTGCTTGCTGTTTCTTCATCACTGTGCCATATAATGCACTAGGTCTCGCGTAAATGCGAGTCCTATTGTTTTGCAAATGCTTGTTTTTTTAATGTTAACCCTCCTCCATGAGGCTAAGTATTTCCGTGAAACCCACATCGGTAAAGCTCTCTCTTGTGCCTGTGGTTCTCTGCTCCCTCTCACCCCTCTAATTTCCCTACTTCTCTGTTTCGTCCATGTTTCTCTCCCTGCCCTTGTGTTTCTTCAACCCTTCCTGGCCCAGCCCGCCCTGCGCACACACACAGCATCAACTCTTGCCCGTCAGTGCTGGAGAGACCACACATTTCAGGATCACCCCCGGGGATCCTCTGATGCTGTTCTGCAGATGCGAGACGGGCAGAGGGAGAGTTCACTTCTGAGGTCCTATGTTGGTAGGAAGGAGAGCGCTGTGATCTTGTGCAGTGCCTGCACCTCTGCCCCTCTGTGGGTCACTTAAGCTGCACCCTCTTCCCCGTTCAAAAGAAAACCAACAGGCAGTAGGGCTGCATCTTATCTTAGATGACCGCCAGCTTAGCAGCTTCAAGCCCCTTCTGCAGTGCTCCATGTACAGTGCAATAGCTTTGTTGTCACGCTTGACAGCATCAGCCTGTTCTCCTTCCAAAGTTAAAAAAACGAGATCCACTGAGCAGTTGTTTCACGATTCTGCAGGGCTTCTCAAAAAGCTATGTAAAAGACGGGGGCGCATTACAGTTGTTCAACTTCCCATCCCCCACACCTCCAAGAGCAGAGAATTTGGCATGACAAGGCTCCCCTGCTCATGAGACAGTATTACCCAACGCCGGGTGGATGCCAATGATGTAAAGTATGGCACAAGAGTGCATAGCTGCCAAAGGGCCGTGTCACGCATGACCACTTCATCCAGCCCTCAATCTGCCCACTACAACTTTCTGCATGCTGGGACTTTTCAAACCCATGCACCTACCGCTAAAAACAAAGGGGCAGATTTATGTTCCCTGGCGCATCCCTGCAAATCAGCATGGATGCGCCAGGGAAGATGCGTCACGCAAGTTTGCCCTTGCGCCACCGCAGATGTGCCGCATTTACAATGCAGTGCATCGTGGCGCAAGGACAAGCAGATACGTGACGCATCTCCAGCACTGTTCCAACCTACCCTATCCCTAACATGGTGCGTCAAGCCTTACGCCTGCTTCAAGCAGGCGCAGGGTTTTGACGCATCAGCGTTGGGAAAGTGACTCAGTGAAATCTTATAGATTTCACTGAGTCACTTTTCAGGGGCGTTCCTGCGACGGAACGCCCCCCCCTGTGTAGAAACGCCCACTTGAAACCTGACGCATTTTTCACGTGGCGCAGGGCTTTACACCAGGACGCATCTCCATAGATGCGTCACGATGTAAATGGGGCACAACGTGGCACAGGGTTATGCCGCCACTGCGTCACAAAAGTGATGCAACGGCGGCGTAAAAGGGGCGCAAGTCCCACATAAATCTGCCCGAAAGCATGCCTCGGGTATCACTGTGCTGTTAGGTAAAAAAGAGCAAGGGCTGGCTGAGGTGTCCCTTGACAGCTATGGTTGTGCCACCTGGCGGTGAGCTTGTCCATTGCCAAGGAAGTGTGCTGTCTCATCCCAGTCTCCTCCCGCCAACTCACTGCAGTCGACTGACAAAGGGTCTTGTGCCTCACAATGCGTGTATAAAAAGCTCAATTTACTGTGCAGCAGCAGAAACCGGCTCAGATGTAATTTGATCATATGCTTTTCGATACGATTTTCTTAATTTTAATAATTGTATTTCATTAGGGAGATGGTGTGGTGTACGGCTTGAGCTGCCAACTTTGGAACTGGGGCACCGGGGTTGAGTCTCCCAATTTGCTGCTGCCTTTCAATGCTCCCAGGCTGCTTCTACTTTAATCTTTTCCAACTGTAGTGCAGCTCTTTGCTGCTACCAGATTGTTGTTAGTTTACGCTACTTCCAGGATGCTGCTAAGGTAACTAAGCTGCCTTCAGAGAATGCAACTTCATGCAGTGCCATGCGGACGGCTAGCTTTCACTATCCCAAGGTGCAGCTGCGTTATTTTAGATTGTTCCATAGCGCTCCGCCTACTTTATGCTGCCCGTATGGCACTGCCACTGGATGTTACACTTAAGGTGCTGCATATCTGCACTGTTACCAGAGTGCTGCAACTGGGAGTGCTTCTATGTTAGGCTGTTCAGATGTGCTGCAACTTTACTTTGACCCCCAGGGAGCTGATACTTTACATGCTGCTCTGAACTGCTATTCATTTTGGAAACAGTCGGATATATCCGCTTTTTCCCCAAAAAACATAAACACAGTTTCTTTCTGCAGCCTGGTAATGACACTTTGTTGTATTCGGAGCCAGCTCTCGTCTGATTTTTAAGACCTTATGTATTGTAATTGGGGCTCGTGTTATGATCTCCAAAACCTGCAAGTCTAGTTTGCGCTATATTAAACTGCAAAAAAACAAAAACGTTCATGTTGAGCAGGCGCCCCCCACGCCAAGGGGAGGGGCGCCCTTAGTAGCGCCATGGGGATGAGCCTCCTCCGGGGCCCTGAAAAGGGGAGGGCTGGTTATGGAAAGGCTGGTCGTGGTGATGTCATCGGGAGGTGGCACAGAAAAATGAAAAAACATAGCAGGTATTTAAGGCTGTGCCCGGGGAGTTTCCTTCTCTTTGTCCCTTCAGACCACACCAGGGCTACAGAAGCGTCGTCGACCATCCACCCACCCGGCAGTCGAGCAAGGCTTCAAGGAGGCGGAGCGCTGACAGTTAACAACAAAGGGGGATGTACAACAATAGAGGTGCAGCCATTCGATGGACCCCAGGTGGGGGTAGATTTCCACGTGTGCCTTGGGTAGGCGGGGACGAGGGACTGACCTGCCGGTAGTCCTTGATTCTACTGCCCTAACCCACAATGTATGGACTGAGTACAATCTTGGGGATGCTGCATGTGTTCAGGTATCCCAGTGGCCGGTGCGGTATGCGGTGCCCTGGGTGTCAAGTAATGCAACTGTTGGCTGTAGCACGTTGGGGCTTGCCGGCGCAATGTGCGCAGCAGAATGGGAGATTGATGGGCCGGGACGCCGAGTTCAAATCTACGGTCAAGTTCTAGTGTACGGCCGATTTAAAAAGTTAAAGTGTAAGTTTGTACCTTATTTCATTACTGTTGGCTGTAGCGCATTGGGGCCTGCCGGCACAACGTGCGCAGCAGAGTGGGCGACTTGTGGGCCGAGACGGCCAAGTTACAATGTTCTGCCAATTTCCAGTGTACTGCCCAGTTCAAAAGTTAAAGTATAATGTCTTACCTAATTTCCTTACTGCCGTTCACATGTTGATGCAGATAAAAGTGATGCTGTGAGTAATGGTTATATACCCAAGAAGGATACTTATGCTGGTAGTTGTCTGTGGTGAATAACTTGGATTGAAGTGAATAAAAGGCTACACCATAGACAACATACCTTGATTCTTTGAGTTCTTGGGCGTAGCGGGCAGTAAGGTGTTGGAATTTGGGGAGGACGGAATGTCTCATTGTGCGCTTACTATAAAGAATACTGGATGTTGTAGCACCCAGGATAAGGTGCTGCATAGCTAAAAACGTATAAGGTTTCAAAGGCGAGACCTATTGCATTGCAAATGCTTGTTTACTATATTTTTCACTAGTTATTAGTTTCCCACTCCCCAAATGTTTTTTTGTCTTGTTTAATTCCCTGGGTTTGTCTTTTTGTAGGCTTCCCACCCAACCCCTACTTTTCATTTATATCCCCCTTGAAAAAGACTGAACAACTAATTTTCTTTCAACTTCATATTTCTAAATAATCATCTATTCGAAATAAACATAATTCTCTGCTCCAAGAGGGATGTAGACATCATTACCCTGTCCTTTATATAACTCCTTCTATCCTTATTCACTACATCGCACTCAGTAATTTATGGTCGTTCGATAATCTTTCATATTTCTTACATAATTGGAATATGTGTAATTGTAAAGTGGAATGGATCAAGGTCAATTGCCCTCCTTTGCTTAACCCCACAATCATGCCTCTTACTTTCTGATCACAGGAACGTGTAGACAGCAAATTCAATATCAGGGAAATGCTCTCCTTCTTAGCACTCGAACAATTTCTTCCCTTCTGCTACACTACATGTTTAACAAAACTACTATTGGGATTTATTAATATAATATGTGCCCTCTTTGTGGCTCAATATTAAATTCCCAAGTATCCTGATCGCCCAATACATTTACCTAGTACAAAATGTTACATAGTTAGTGTTATCGAGTATACAATTATTAGCGCCTGTCATTGGTGAAAAAACTCCCGATTTTGCAGTGCTCTTGCAGACAGCATCAAAGGTTTTGCCTCTCCTCTTAGCTTCATATTGCAGCTACCACCAGCTACAGAGGATTGAGTTTGTTAAATGTTACACCACAAGAACCAACCAACAAAAGCGAATAGTGGCATAGCAAGGAAATGGGCTCCTCTACACCGTTGGGTAGTAAAAGACAGCCATAATTTTGCTGCAGTCACCAGATTGCACCCCTTGAACCAAGTACTATTCCACCTGTTGCATTAATGATTGCTAGTATGTCATACCGAGGAGCTGCATTTCCAGCTAGGGCGTGTGGCTGTACCCTTCATGATCCAATTTGGCCTAACCAAAGCTATGCATGAGGCAAACTGTTCTGTAGGGTCTAACCTTAAAATGAGTTGTGTCTATCTAACATGTTCCAAGGAACCCAACTTCTAATTGCAGGTCTACCTCATGCACCCACCATTTATGTAAATTACCAAGCCAGACAGCTAATAAGAAATATCAGTAGAGGCACTTAAAATCAGGGCCGGGTTTGGCATTGGTGGTGTCTGGTGTGACATTCTTTGTGACATCCCTCCCCATGACCTCTGCCTTCACAGATCCCCTCACAATCTCCCTCCTGGGGTGCCCATCCTCTCTCCTTAGCCCCACTCCTGCTCCAAATGTAGAGTGTCAGAATGTATTACATCGCAAACATATCATAAAGAGACAATGAGTCACACAAGTGTGGAAATCTTTGTATAGGAAAATGTTTTTAAGACAATGTGGACTACAAGGTGGAGGAGTCACATTTCATACATCTGGTAGGCATGATATGTTAAGATTTCTTGGTGAGATACATTTACTAAGGTTTCACATAGCAAACTATCAGCACCATAACTACTAGGATTTGGTGCTGTAGCTCTCTTCTCTGGTGCTGGTGTACTTTAGGCTGCCTCACTTTAATGAATACACATGTGCACCATAATGCAAGAGTGTGTGTGTGATGTCAAGTTTAGGTTTTATATTGTAAGGGTACCCCTCAAGCACTATATTTTATGCTTTGACAAAATGTAACATGTTACCACTTTGTGTATGTGCTGTACAGTCCAGCACACATGCAAAGATGGCAACATTTTGAAGAAAATAAATATTTTCTCAAACTTTACGCATGTCTCAAGCAGGCATACATTTTTTATGCAAATTCCTTTCTGTAAAAATTAGTAGTTAGGGATTAGCATCAACATCCATGGGTGGGTGAATGGGAATATTCATGTACCCCCTATGGAATGCTTCTTTGATGCAAAATAGAGTAAAGTGCTACTTTGGTTACTTTAGGATTACATTCCAGCACAATTCGGAATTTTGTTCTGGAAAGCAAACCTCAAATAACACTTTGCACCACATTTACTCCACATCTGTGATTGAAACTGGATGCAACCTGTAGGTGAATCTGCCTCATAAACTCAGGATTTGGAACTTAAAACAATAATTGGGGGTGTCATATCATAAGCCTTGTAATTTGCAAGCAGTGATTTGATGCTAGTTCCTAGCTAAATGTGCTATGATAGAAGGATTGCAACTTATGAACACCAAGTAACAAATGGATCTCTGTGACAAAAGCAGTAACCCGCTGCGTTATTCACATAAAATACACATTTGTTATCTGCATGTTAAACATTGTACTTTGCAGTAGGGACATGAACACTCTATGCCACTTCATCATGAATCAAATTACAGATCTCAACATCAAGTGCATTCACCAACAGAGTTGTCATGCCCTTTTTATTATCGCCTGAATAATGTACGACACACACAAATCTGTCTCTGCTGGCTGCTCTCAACTCGTCTCAGCCTGTCATGCAAAGGGCGCCCCCCTTGAGCCTGACACCCAATGCAGTAAAATAGGTTGCAACGCCCTGAAGCTGGCACTGCTTAAAATATTATTCCTACTGACCTTTTGTCATAGAACTGCGAGAAGATCACAAGGTGTGTACAATAATATTTTGCTCTGGTCACTTTAATGTAATAAAAAGAGTAAACTCTCAGGGGCAGATCTATATCGAAGATGCGCCACTTTTACGCCGCCGTTGCGTCACTTTTGTGACGCAGTGGCGGTGTAAACCCTGCGCCACGTTGCGCCATATTTACATCGTGACGCATCTATGGAGATGTGTCACGATGTAAAGCCCTGCGCCACGTAAAACCTGCGTCAGGTTTCACGTGGGCGTGTCGACATAGGGGGGGGGCGTTCCGTCGCAGGAACGCCCCTGAAAAGTGACTCAGTCAAATCTATAAGATTTGACTGAGTCACTTTCCCAACGCTGATGCGCCAAAACCCTGCGCCTGCTTGAAGCAGGCGTAAGGCTTGACGCACCATGTTAGGAATAGGGTTGGTTGGAACAGTGCTGGAGTTGCGTCGCGCTTGCGACGCAACTGAAGCACTGCGCCAACCTTACGCCATTGGATGCGTCACGCATCTGTTTATTCCTGCGCCATGATGCGCCGCATTATAAATGCGGCGCATCATGTGTGGCGCAAGGGTAAACTTGCGTGACGCATCATTCCTGGCGCATCCTTGCTGATTTGCAGGGATGCGCCAGGCAACATAAATCTGCCCCTCAGTTTAAACGGTTCCATACAATGTTGCTCTACATTTAATTCTTTATTGCATCTTTTTTTTTTTATTCCATACTGGTGTGTACTATACATTTAAATTTGTGAACCTGAATTTATTTTAGAAGTGCTGATTCAGGATTAGTCTGTTTCCAAATCAGTCATATTGTGTTTTACAGGCAATCATATCAAGTGCATGGCTGCATATGCTCGAGGCAAATTAAAGCCAACTAATTATTGAAATAAACGATAAAACAACGTTTATGTATTGATTTTATTCCTGTCCATGGAAATGAAGGCATCTACTTAGAAACATAGACCCACATATATGGCAAAGTCATGCAAACAAGGCCATTCCTCCTTGTTACACCGCACCTAGTAAGGCGTAGCAGTTTGGTACATTCCTAGGTCTACCACTTTCGGTAAATCTGGAACAGCATCAAAATCCATGGATGTTGCATAGGAACACCCAAGCAACACCCATAAAAAAGCCTCCCTGATGCAGAGTAACGCTACTCAGTGATTTGTGCTGCAATGTGCTACTCTGGATTTATGAAGCCACTCATGAACACGCAAGGTGGACTTGTGTGACTTTTTAATCTCATTTTGGGCTTGCGTCGTGCTTCCACCAATTTGCGTGGTACAAGCAGAACTCAACCCCACTCATTATTACGCCCCATACTCTTTTGCTTGAGGCTATACAATGTTCTTGCTAGACTGCCATGTTTTAACCCTAAAGAAGAGGAACAGTGGCTTTTCCACACCTCCATACCGAAGCCATTGTATTATAGATCTGCTGGGGTTCACAGTGGTGTAGCTAAAGCTGCCATGTGCCCTAATGTGAACAAATAAAGTGGGGCCCTCTTTTACCAGATGTATATAAAAGCATAAAAAACAGTAATAATAGGTGTCCAGGTGGCCTTAGAAACTTCCAAGGTCCTGGTGCCACTGCATCTGCTGCACTGATTATATGTACAGTACTGTCTGTTCAAAACCTAACATTTTGTTCACTTTGATGAATTAGTTGGTTAAACATATCTCTGCTTACAAATTTACACACTCTGGATTAGATTGTGTATACAGTTCATGAGCCTAGATATTTTTAAAAAAAAAAGATTATAAAAGACTGTTCATTTGTGAAGAGCTATATTGAAACATTTTCATGCCCAATGATTAATACACATGCCGTCCATTTACAGGCCACCAACATTCTATTTTTTGGTCTCACCTATAAATGGCCATGGATGTCTGATGACGAAGAAGACATATTGTTCACAATACAATACATAGAGTGGGCTTTGGATCACCCAGGAGCAGTATGGTCTCCCCACGTTTTGATTGGATAACACATATTCTTTCACTGCTGACCTCAGATATTGCATTGCTGTGCAAATGAGGGACTATTTACTTTCCCTCTCCCCATGCTTGCCCTCCTTTATTCAATCAACTCTTTTTCTTAAAAGTCCCCCTTCTTCCACCCCTCTATAATTATTAAATCCTGTTTGCTCCACAGCGCCACCCACCTCTCTATCAGTGAGTGGCCATCATCATATTGTTTTTCCATCATGCTAATGAGGTTGCTAGTGCATGCAGACACATGCATGCTGGACATCTCGGTACCTCTTTTGCTAAACTTAAAGAAATCCCATTTAAAGATGGCTGCTACAGATGCATGCTCACCCTTAATTACAATCTTTGACTAAGTTTTTTTTCAATTTAACAAAATGAATTCATAAGTTCCTGCTATGGATGCACATGCATCCATGGCAGCCATCCTTGAATGGCTTATCTTAAAGTATAGGATACACTATTCAAATATGGTAGTCACGGAGGCGTGCACATCCACTGCTGGAATTGTTTATTTCTTGAAGGATAAGAAAATGCTTTCAAAGATGACTGCTGTGGACTAGCTACCATTTTCGGAGGCCATATAGGAAAAGAAAAAGCAATAGCAGAGTCAATGGGTTTCACAGGTGAGAGCTATTGGCTTTACTAATATTTATTTCTTCATTTTACATCTAGTTAGAAGAAACTTAAATAATTAACTGCTGCTACTGACTCTAACAAGCTGATGTTTTCTCACCAGAACCATTTTTGCGAGCTATACTTTTAAAATGTAGGCCTTTTGTAAAGCACTGGCAGGAATCCCATGCTCTGGGAGCTTAATTTAAGTCATCGTTTCTTGCCATTTTTCAATTAAGGAATATAGAGGTGAGGCAATACTCTCGTTTAATTCCATCTTTTGTTATTCCCTGTGGTCATGTCTATCATCAAGAATGAATGGGTGATCAAATAATTTGTTTTCAATATGTCAGCTGCCAGGTGCATCTGTTTACCTCATTTTAGGGCAGAATGCATTTTTTGCTCAATTTTCTTTACCCTAACTCTGGCTTTATTATTTCTTCACCCTGGCCACTGCACTTCATAGTCACAACTACTTGAAACTTGTGGGCTCAATTACTTTTTGAGTTGTCACAGGTTCTGTTTTTTGGTGATCTCACTCTTTTGAGAAAAGGCTCTTAATTTTAGTTCTTCCAAAGTTATGTTCTCATACTATTTGCAGTATCTAAGGTTCACAAAAATATTATTCGGCCCCTTTCACATTTGCTATCTATACAACTAATATTATCTTTTCTACCATTAAGTCTGCGGCACTACCTTATGTACTAAAAGTGACCTAGACTTATCACTCAGGAATTCTTTGTGGCCCTTGAACTCTGGGCTTTACAGGCTTATACATGTGGGAGTGCACTAACCTGAATTACAGATCCTACAGAAGTGATAAACAGTTTTAATCTTCACAGTATTCACTGCCGATCATTCACAATACGAATATGACGCTTAGCAGAAGACCCAGACAAAGGATACTGTTAGAAGAGAGGAAACAAAGACACTTATATTACAACTCTGAACGTTCACTGTGTTGGATGCTGTCATCCACATGGCTCATGGAATCGAGTCATGTGCGACCACAAAAAAACATTTTCATATTATCAGAACCCTATTTTGCAATTCAGAAACCTATTACAAAACCACAAAATAGGTTTGCAGTTCAGTATTAGGAAGGGAAGGGCTTACGGTGTCCCATCCTAATAGCAACTCACAGTGGTATGTGTCAATCTTTTGTTACTGAAACGTGTTGCAAAATATTTTCATTTTACCGCCTACTTCAAGCATGTGGTAACCCATTCGCAAACAGGAAGGGGAATCAGAAGGACGTCTTCCCCTTTGTGAAAGTTTGTAAGAGCAGGCAGTGGTCCCATGGTCTACTTCCTACTCTTTTTTTCAGTTTAAAGAAAAGTTTATTGGAAATAAACATAAGATAGTGCAATAATACAATACAGTATGTGTCAATAGTACAAAGTAGAAAAAATATTGCGTACAATAAGGAAAGAAAAAGCAAGAAGAGGAGAGAAGAAAAAGGAGATAGGAAGGAGAAAGAAGGGGGGGAGGAGGAAAAGTAAATAGATAGAAATATCATATACTTATATCACTGAAAATGTTGGTCTAATATATAACACATATATCATGTTGATCTCACTACTACAAACTTAATTATATATTGAGAATAAAGCACCAAATACAACCATATTTAACTAGTTATAATCTAAGGAGGTTTGGAAACTTCTTCTATGACTGGAGTATGCGATGGCAACGATTGAGCAGACACATTTAGGAAGTTAGTCACAGGTAGCCATAGTAAGTCACGTTTAATGGCTAATGTAATCGGGTGAACATAGGCTCTATCCAATCGATGGTTATAACAAACTCCATACCACCAGGCCTGAAAAGAAACATTTGAGGCATTTTTCCATGATTTAGTAATTTGTTGGAAAGCAACAGCAATAAGTAAATCAATAATGAGGATATTAAGGGAGGTAGAGGAGGACCAAACCTCCGCAACACTACCCAGAAAAATATGGGCAAAAGAAAATGGGATTTGCGTATGAAATAGTTTGTTAATTTGTTGCCAAACCCTAGACCAAAATTGATGAATAACTGGGCAGGTAAATAGCATGTGCATAAGGTCTGCAACCGGGGCTGGACATGACCAACAGGTAGAGGGACATAGATGATTAATTTGATGTAGTTTAGCAGGAGTGAGTAAAAGTCTGTTATATATAAAGAACAGTGTTTGTGTGGTATTTGCTGCCCTAGAAGACTTCCGAAGTTTAATCCAAATTTTATCCCAGGTTGAAGTGGAAAAGGAAGTAGATAAATCAGATTCCCAGCTAGATTCAACTGCAGATTTATTACGGGGCTGACCAATGAATCTTAATTTGTTATAAATTTGAGAAGCTGAAATGTTCCCTGTTAAGAATGAGATTGGAACTGGAGAGGGAGTGGTCTGCACGGAAGAAGTCATAAGCTTATCGTAAGAACTTTGAGCAGCTAGGGTCAGTAATATATATTTAGGGTGATACGAAAGGGGGAGGGAATAACACGATTGTAATGTAGAGAAAGATATACAGGTATCGCCTAGAAAAAGCTGATGTGTCCACTTAAGACCAAGCTTGAACCAATCCTTCCAAATAATAGTCAGATTTTTAATCTTAATATGATTGTTATACCAAATCGGAGAACGCAAGAACCTATTTCGGTCATCTAAACCATCTAACATAATAGGATGAAATAGTTTACGCGTATGTATAAGAATGGGGAGAGAACATTTTTGGGGGGTGTTAGATAAAGACAAAAATTCATCAAATGAGAAAGGGGAAATGAAATGAGATTTAATTTCTACCCACAAAGGCAAAGATAGTAAATCTGTTGCATTCTGAGATAGTAATGCCGAGGAATTCTTCAGAAAGAAGGAAGTATGATAAGATGCAAAGTCGGGAAAATTAACACCACCCAAGTGTTTAGGTTGTTTGAGTTTGGAAAAAGACATCCTAGACTTTTTCTTTTGCCACAGAAATTGCGAGAGAATAGTATATATTTTTTTGTACCAGGATTTAGGAATGTTAACAGGAAGATTGGACAAGAAGAATAAAATTATAGGGACCAACATCATTTTTACAGAATCCAGTCTGCCCCACCATGATAAAAACAAGGGGTGCCACCGCGCTGTAGAGTCGGATAATGTTGACAGAAGATTTTTAAGATTGAGCGCTACAGTATCTTTAATAGAGGGAGTGAACCATAGGCCTAAATATTTAATCTTCGTAGGACTCCAGTGAAAGGAAGAAGATACAAAGTCAGCATGGAAACAATACTTATTTAATGGAAGAATCTCACATTTATCTACATTGAGCTTGTACCCTGAAACCGAGGAGAAAGTAGAGACTTCTGAAAGAAAGGCCGGTAGAGAAGATTGGGGATTAGATATAAATAAAAGAATATCATCGGCATAAGCCGAGATTTTTAATTGCTGATCACCATAAGGAAAACCAGTAATGTTCTTGTTCATCCGGATTTTAGATAAGAAGGGTTCTAGGGTCAGGATAAATAAAAGCGGAGAGAGAGGACAACCCTGTCTGACACCTCTGAGTAGTGGGAAAGACGAAGAAACCAATCCATTAGCCAGAATAAATGATTTTGGAAAAGAATAAAGCAATGAGACATAGGATAGAAACTTAGGGCCGAAACCAAACCAGGTAAGGGTCGAAAAGATAAACTGCCAGTTAACTCTATCAAAAGCTTTCTCAGCATCCAAAGCCACGGCTGCTAGTGAGGAGTGATGGGAATGAGACTTACTAAGTACATTGAAAAAGAGACGGGTATTATCCGAGAGGTGGCGACCTTTAATGAAACCACATTGTTCTTTGCCTATTAAGTGAGGTAAAATATTATCCAGACGAAGCGCAAGAATCTTCGCGAAAAATGTATAGTCCAAATTAATTAAAGAAATAGGCCTATAATTTTTACATAAGGAATGATCTTTACCTTCTTTAGGGAGGAGACAAATTAGAGCCTCTTGAAATGAACCTTCAGAACTCCGGGAAGCAATAAAAAATAGGAATAAATTAAGTAATTTGGGAATAAGTAAATTAGAAAAGTGTGTGTAGAATTCTATCGTAAAGCCGTCCGGACCCGGAGCTTTCACCTTTTTGAGTGACTGGATTGCCTTGAGAATATCTTTAGCGTGTATGTCAGATTCTAGAGAAGAGAAATCTACGTTCAAAGAGGAAGGAGGAGGAGAAATGGAGGCTAAATACTGATCAATATCAGATAGAAGAGGTGAAGACTCAGGGTGTATAATGATTTGTAGAAGTTGGAAAATTCCAAGAGAATGTCTTCATCTCTATGAAGCACAGTATTAGATGAAGATGTGATAGATTCAATTTTGGTACGTTCTTTTTTAACCTTGAGATACTTAGCAAGAAGATTACCAGATTTGTTTTGTGCAGTGTAGTATTTAGCGCTAGATTTAAGCAAATACAAATTTGCAGAGTCAGTAGACACTTTATTAAAAGAAAGCTTAGCGCTAATGAGTTCTTTTAGAATAGATTGGCTATTTGACATGTAATAAAGATGCTCTAACTTTTTAATTTGTAAGTTGAGTGTTTGGGATGAGAGAAAGGCTGCACGACGTTTTTGTGCAACAAAGGATATGATGAAATCCCTAGAGGCAGCCTTAAAGGAGTCCCATATAAGTTGAGGAGATAGTTGAGGAGATTCATTCTCCTCGAAAAATAAGGAGGCAAACTCGAGAAAAGCTGGTGTGAATTTAGGATCCAGTAAAAGGGAATTATTAAACCTCCAGCGTCTGGTCCCTTTAGTGGGAGGGAGTAGGTCCAAACTCAAGGAAACGGGGGCATGATCAGAAATTAATATAGAGCCTATGTCTGCCCGGGAAATATGTTGAAGTAGAGCCTTGGAAATAAAAAGGTAGTCTATTCGGGATTGTGAGGAGTGAGCGGGTGAGTAATAAGTATACTCTTGAAGTGTGGGGTGGCAGAGTCTCCAAGAGTCTACAAGAGCTCTTTGAGAAATAGTGGAAGTGAATTGGGAATGTGCAGCGGAGGGGACAAATCTGGATTTAGAATGCCTGTCAATAAAGGGGTCTACAACCATATTACAATCCCCACCAAAAATCAAATATTCGTCAGTACATTGCATTAAAAGAGAAAGAATTTGGGGCCAGAACAGTTTATCGTGTGTAGTGGGAGCATAAACGTTAAAAATAGTGAGAGGAACCTTATTAATCAGAAAAGAGGTCATAACCCATCTACCATCCAAATCATTGTCCTGCTTTATGAGATGAACATCCAAGCGTTTATGGCAGAGAATGGCAACACCATTGCGTTTTCCTGAGCCCGGTGATGCAAAAACGTGGCCCACCCAATTTCTCCGTAATTTAGTTATCTCAGTATCCTGTATATGGATTTCCTGCAGAAGAGCAATATCTCCTTTTAAATTTGCAACATGTGACAAAACTCGCTGACGTTTGATAGGAGAACCCAAACCTTTAACATTCCAAGATATAACATTTAACGACATTTAAATCTGTATAAACTTAGCAAAAACAATTCGTAAAAGAGGTTGCCATGCATGTAAGCAAAAAACATGTGAGGAATGCAGTAAAATACAGAAAAAAGGCATTATTGTAGCGAGATAGCAATAAGACATATAGACGATCATAAGATAGTAAAGAAAGAAATGAATTACATAAGAAGCATAAAAGATAAGCCGAAAATATAAACGGAGCAGAAGAAAAAAGAGAAAAAGAGGGAGAGAGCGAAGATAGTGGGAAGGAAAGAAACAAAACGAGAATAAGAACAATAGAGATGACATACAGCTAATAGAAAAAACATACCACAAAAGAACAATCATGTTGGGGTAGGTGGAGCCACGCGAAGGAGGCCAGACGCCGGATGAGAAATCGCAGGACGAGGGGCACACGCAAGACATCATCCAGGAAGAACGAAAAGACGAAGAAGGTAAGGGAACACAGAAACCGCAACCTGTTAAAGGGGAATATAAGAACAATAATTAACATGGGAAATAACATAACTCCAACATATACACATATGAGAAACATAAAGAAGAATCAGAATTTAGGGCAAATAAGAAACAAACAATGAGCATTTGGAGTAAAAGCATTCAAGTCAGATCATGGCTTAGAAACGTCCATAGAGACTCCACTACACGAGTTCAGAAATTTTTGAAGCTCCTCAGGGTCCTCGTAGTTGGTTGTTTTGTTATTGTAAGTTACTTTGAACAGACAGGGATGGAATAGGCCATAACGAGCATTCATGCTGCGAAGTGCTGGTCTCATATCCAAAAATTTCTTGCGTCGATCAGCCGTAACCTTGGCATAATCTTGGGCAAAAAAGAGGTTAGAACCATTCCAAGTGATCTTTCCTTTCTGTTTGGCGGCGTGCAAAACCTTAAGTAGGTCAGTATATTCTAAGAAGTACAAAAATAACTCCTCTGGGTTTTGCTGAGGAAGATGAAGAATGAGGACTCTGACCCAAACGGTGTGCACGTTGAATATTTAATGGCGGAGATGCTGAAAAACCAAGAAGAGTTGGAAGGAAAGACTTAAAATGAGATATTGGATCAGAACCTTCAAGTCCCTCAGCCAGGCCATAAATGCGCAAATTATTGCGCCTATTGCGATTTTCTAACTGCTCGACCTGTTGTTTGAGGTGATCGACTTCTTTGTGAATATGAGGAACCTGAGCAGCAAAATCTTGAACAGAATCCACACGCTTCTCCAGAACGTCGACCCTTTGCACAGTATGTGACCAGTTATCTTCCAAACTCAACAGACGGGTGTTAGTTTCTTCCATATATGGTTTGAGGGCACAAATCTCCTCAAGGATAAGCTCCAACGAGAGAGGTGAAGAAGAATTGGTGGGGGAGGGTGGATTCGCTTTTCCTCTTTTTCTAGGCGTGAAGGAAGCCGATGACGGTATTTTGGATCCTTGTTTGGCACCTAACCGAGTCATAGAGGAAGAAGAACCTTTCGTAGTAACAGGGTCACCAGGATTATCATCCGCTCCCTCTTGCAGGATGTTAAAAGGGTTAAAGTCCTCCAGAGATGTATCACTGGTTTGCAGAGTATCCTTACGAGCAGTTCGGGGTGTTGCCATGGCTGAGTTGAGTAAAAGTACCCCACAACAAAAATTTTGTGAGAGAGGTACAGTATTAGAGAGTCTCTGAAAGCAAAGTAACACCCAATGCACGTATACGGTTTTAGGTATAAAGAAGCGCCAAAAATAATTTCAAGTTGTTGTTCAGAGAGGAGTAGTATTCAAAAGGAGCGGACAACAGCAGAAAGTGAGGGATTCATATGACTGACCAATTAATACTGTTTTCCTGAGGAGCGCAGTCCTTCTCCAGCAACAAGCATGAGAGAACAAAAAGTCAGTCAAGGCAGTAGAAAGGCAGAAGATGCGCTCTAATAAATGCTCCAATAAATTGCCCCAGACTCTTCATTATAAAGATTTTTCGTTGGGGGTCTGCATTATTTGCGGAGAAAGGGCGGCAAAAGTGAGGGGATTACTTCATGAAAAAACAAAATGGCGGCCGCGGGTGAATCGCAACCGTCATGAAGTCGAAAAAGTGTCTTCTCGCTCACCATATGCCAGGAATTTGAGCCTGACGACTGGAGCAGTACTTCCAATGAAGTCGGCAGCAATTTCCGCGCTCCGACAGCGGGAGAAAGTGTCCTGGAACAGCTGCGCCGCCTCACATCGCTGCGGAGCTCATCGTAGCGGCGGCCATCTTCTAAGGCGCCGAAACCACGCCCCCCTACTTCCTACTCTTAAAAAATAAAAAGAAACCTTTTGATTCTTGTTTTTTGAAATGCATCCCGTTTTTCCTGCATGTAGAAAAAAAATTGCTTTATTTAAAAGCAATCGCATTTATGGTGGTCTGCTGACTCCAGCATTTCACCATCAGTTTGAATTTAGCAATTCCTAATGAGTCGCAAACTGCAACCTTCCTCATGAATAGTAATGAAGTAAGTCTATTTGCGACTCACTGGGAATTGCAAACAGTGTAAAACACACTGTAATACATCGCTGTTTGTGATTACCTAATAGCGAAGCACAAAAATTCGCTATTAGGTAATTATATACAAAAAGGTATATACATATGGCCCTCTATCTCTAGGAAATGTAGCTACCTTTTTCTCTTGAATAACATCTCTTTGGTTTTATATATATAGAGAGGTGTTTTTTCAACTGAAACACGACCACATATTTGGCAGAATTGTATATTTCATATTCACACTAATTAATCACTCTCTGAAGCATATACCACTATCTTAGTTCCAAATAGATAAGTCATGAAGTATCAACAGTTTCTAAGTATGTTGAGGATCATTTCCATTTCTCAAGTAGCATACAATTCATAAAGAGAAACAGGAAAGTAGAATTTGTAGTCCACCAAGCTCTTCCCAAAACTTTATTTTGCATAAATAAAGTTACTTCTCAAAAATATATCTTCTTGTAATACTTCTGGTGTTCATCTTCAAACTCCCTCTCACACTTCAAAGGGAAAATCAATCTCCAATCTTTTAAAAAACAGAACGTCTCCTAGATATGTCTGGGCTGTAACAACAACATATCTAGATTGCATATCAAGAATCCATTGCATCAATTAGAAGTTATCTTCGATATATATTTAAAATTGCCACCAATATTACCAAACATACTCAAAGTGCTTAAGCCTCATGTAAAATATATTTTCTGATTCAAAGTTCAGATGCCTATCCGTAGTGCATCTTTTAGAAAGTGAAGCCATACGTCAAGCAGCGCCAGCATTTTGAGGACACGACCACTGTATAAATCCCCCAAAACACTATTATACTTTCTTGTCCGAT
The DNA here is from genome assembly GCF_964204655.1 of Triturus cristatus. Taxonomy (NCBI): domain Eukaryota; kingdom Metazoa; phylum Chordata; class Amphibia; order Caudata; family Salamandridae; genus Triturus; species Triturus cristatus. The sequence continues at coordinate 538,447,191 of NC_140589.1, read as the reverse complement.
GAACGTGGAAATGTGAGTTCAAGTGCTCAGTGCAGATAAAGACAAAACATCTCTCTTAGGACCATATTTACGAACCACTTTTCCAGTTGCAAAAGGGCCAAATCGCAGAATTGCCCCAGTGGGAACCAGTAAAATGGTTTTTGGAATGTATAATGCCCAAATTGCGATTCAGTAACTTGTTACTGAATCGCAAGTTGGGTTTTGTGAATTGGCATTTAGAAAGGACATGTTTAGGTCGTCCCTTCCAAACACTAAATTGCATTGGTATGTATGAATGTTTTGTGACCAAAATGCAGTCTCAAAACATTCACACTTCATCAGCAACTCAAATTTGGTGGTAATGCATTCGCAAATTGGAAGGGGTCACAATGGGACCCCTTTTCCTTTATGAATGATGGGAAAAAAAAATTTAAGAGCAGGCAGTGGTACCAGGGACCACTGACTGCACTTAAAATATTTTCTTTTTAAAATTATTTTGGGAGTGATGGTTGGGAAATCTGAAGCTCGCTCTCTCAATCTTAATCTTAAAATGTATCAACGTTTTCTCCTCTCTCTTCCAACCTTCAAAGCCAGTCCACTTCAAACACTTCCAATCTCCACGCCATCTCTTCCCAATTTCACGCTGACACTTTTCGGCACCTAGAGGCTGTCCTGTGCATGACGCCAGACAATAAGAGCATACGACTACTCTCGCATACCTACGCACCATCCCTCTCGCCTCATCAGGGGCGTAGCTTGAACGCTAAGATTGAGGGAGCGAGCTTCGTATTTCCAAACCATCACTCTGGCATGGAATGTGAAAGTACATTATAGACAAGCAGGAGAGGGGCTTTAGGGGCACTGGAAAAGGAGAAGAATACTGATGGGTGCGGGTACTAGGTGAGAAAAAACACAATATATGTTAAAATAACCAACGCCTTTGAAGACTTTCAAAACACAGAGAGGGAGTGTGGGCATGTGTTTCTGTCTGTGTGCATCTGTAAGCATTTCTTGTGAAATCCGACAGCCCCCTCACGATACCCGACTAAAAGAAAGCACCTGGCTATGCCAAACTAATTACCAGAAAATACATTTATCAGGGGGGTGTAGCACACCAACTCCACCTCCACCACCTGGAAGTTACGCCCCTCAACAAAATGTGAAGTACAATACTATCTGCACCTTAGGGCCGTATAAAACGTATTTCTGTTGCTGTGCCCCCCTTCTCCCTTTAGTTTTGGGAGGTGGAAACCTGCAGGCATGTGGGACGCCTTGATACCTTTGCTCCCCTCCAGGAAGCAAACGGAGGCTATACTCGACTGAGCGCTTGGCGGTATTCTAACCGAGGAAGGAACAGATGGGGACTAGTTGAAGGGGATCGTCTTTACTTGTAACCCATAAGATTTCCCTTACCCCCTCCGAAAGGCCGATGTATTGAAGAGTTCAAAGCAACGAAAGAATAGCTAGGGCTCACCTGTACTTTCGGTCACTTTCGCTTCCTTTCTTCCAGGTTCCTCTTTTCAGTATGTTGAATGTTGCTTTTTAATCCATTAAGGGCTCTCCCACACCCCAGACATTTCAGGGCCCGGGTGATCTTTGTCTTGGAATGTAGCTCTGAGGGTGTGCAGGAACAACAAGCGGTCGCGATTGTCACAACAGCTTCGAAAGTGCGCACATCGCACTCAATGTAATTGAGCACTGCACAATCTTCACAATTGTATATTACAATACTAGTCAAAGGGATTTAAATTAATTAAATATTTCATTCTGAAAGGCTGTGCTTGTTTTCTGCCCTGAATAGGTACATTAATAACAGATATGCATTGATTGGATTAGACCTATGCTGCTGGGTAAATAATCTCCACAAAACCATTGTCATGTTCTGGGTACAAGTGGGAGCAGTTCCAGCTCTTGAGGGCTCCGCACAGTTTTCAGAGACCAGGATCAGCCCTTTTCTGTTCAATAGGTCCAGCAAGTGTTCTGTTGAGCTGTGAGTGAGACACCAGGTTTGTAGGTTTCAATAGACAGTGGGTAGGATGACTCCTGGATACTCCCTAACTGTGAGAAATTAGGGTAATGGTTCAAAGGGGTGTAGCCCTACTCAAGCAACAACCACACATTCTTGTCAGGATGAACCACTAAAGTCACTTAATTAACTTTTGTTTAATCCTCTGATAACTCGGCGCAAAAGCAGTCTGGCTTAACTTAGGGGCAATGTGTAAAGTATTTATGGAGCACAAAAACAGTAAAAGCGTGAAAACACAGCCCAAAAAAAATCCCATCGTAGGCAAATAGAGTACATTCCAATAAATAAAATATCAGAATGACAACAATCTAATCAGTAGAACCAGCAATATTGCTTTTTAAATATTTAGTGAAAATAGCGTTTGTTTATCATTGAGGATGATCACTGTCGGCATGAAGAGCCTGCCCCACCAGAGCTTCTCTTTGGCCTCCACCATGGGTGGCAGAGTTTTGGTGGGAACAGGCCTGTTCACTCTGGGTTGCATGGGATCAAACTCAGTAGTTAAAATCTTCATATTTCTTCCACATACAGCAAGGCAGGCCTTCTTCTGAATCTTTCACAGGCTCAGGAGTGTTCTAATGAGTAGTACCAAAGGTCTTCTTTTTATACCTGGTACCTTCCTTTGTGTGATTCAGATCAGTTCACTCCCTTCCCATGGGTTTGGTTCCAACCTGTCTAGGGTGACCAAAGGCCTGTTGACAAGTTCCATCGTGTGTACTGTGGGCAAGTTCCTATGAAATGCAATCAGTATAGGGGGCAGCTCCTCCTAAACCATCCTAACAGGAAGACCCTTTCCCAGCTACATTCTTGTCCCATTGTTCATTGTCTGGGCCCAATACTCATTCTTGATGGGGGAATAATTAACAGGCCCAGACAACTGGAATCTCCTTTGGGCAGGAAAATGCCAGTCATCAACAACTGTAAGTAACTTGTGAGTCCTCCATGACCGTCCCCTTATCTTAGACTCCGATCTAAACTGGAGCATTTCATAAATATTTCTGCTTGTTACTTTTTGTGACCCTTCCATGTATGACCTTCGGTACGCCAGTTAGCATCCGTTCTGGCCCACACGATTGGGGTCCTTCATTCCTCACGAATTGGTAAGTCCCATTCACAGGACCTCCAAGCATTTGCCTCCATATACTTTGCGCTCTATCATCTGGGCATACGCTACATGTGACATGTGTGACTGGCTGACACAATGTTTTTAATTACCTAGGTGAACTTTTTTATACCCATAATTAGGCTGTCCGGTTTTAGGTTTAAACCTATAATAACTGATAAAACCCCACTGAAAGAGAAATAGCCCTCACCAGTGAAAACATATAAACACTGAAAAAACACCTGCACAACCACAAACTAAATTCCATTCAAAGAAAGGAAAAAGGGAGTGAAAGAGTCAATTTTTTCTTCCTGAAGGGGCCAATACAATGTAACTTTGTTATACAAGCTAGCAGTAAGAAAGTCTGGGCTAACATTATTCTGTATGAGTTTTGTTGTTTAGGGATGCCACTAATATATTGTTTCTTCTTCCTTTTGTTTTTTTCAGTTCTGTTGTCTTTGGTCTAAAGATACAGGGCCCGATTCACAGAACTAACTTAAGACAAAATCCTAAACTTACTACCATTTTGGTATTCACAGAAGGCACTTACTCATTTTGGTATTCACAGAAGGCACTTACTCATTTCGGTATTCACAGAAGTTAGGAGTCCTAACTTTAGGACTCCTAAATGCCTTCTGTGAATACCGAAAGTCTTAAAATTAGGATTTTTCTCAGTTTAGTAGTAGTATAGTTAGGACTCCTAACTTTAGGACTCCTAAAGGCCTTCTGTGAATACCGAAAGTCTTAAAATTAGGATTTTTCTCAATTTAGTAGTCCTAAGTTTAGGACTCCTAACTTTAGGACTCCTAAATGCCTTCTGTGAATACCGAAAGCCTTAAAATTAGGATTTTTCTCAGTTCAGTAGTAGTATAGTTAGGACTCCTAACTTTAGTACTCCTAAATGCCTTCTGTGAATACCGAAAGTCTTAAAATTAGGATTTTTCTCAATTCAGTAGTCCTAAATTTAGACTTAGGAATACTAAATTGAGAAAAATCCTAATTTTAAGACTTTCGGTATTCACAGAAGGCATTTAGGAGTCCTAAAGTTAGGAGTCCTAACTATACTACTACTAAACTGAGAAAAATCCTAATTTTAAGACTTTCGGTATTCACAGAAGGCATTTAGGAGTCCTAAAGTTAGGACTCCTAACTTCTGTGAATACCGAAATGAGTAAGTGCCTTCTGTGAATACCAAAATGAGTAAGTGCCTTCTGTGAATACCAAAATGGTAGTAAGTTTAGGATTTTGTCTTAAGTTAGTTCTGTGAATCGGGCCCGCAGAGTTTAGAAACATGTTTTAGGTCTTGTTTAATTATTTTATAAATGTAGCGAATCAGGAAATAACAAAATCATAGTGATTTTTTCACTGATGGGTAAAACGGCTGGTTTTATAAGAATCTTTCCTAATATGTGTCATCACATTTACCCACAGAGAAAGGGTAAAAACCCTTACTACATCAGCCCCCAGTTTCTAGGGAGTCAGTATTGATAGTAGGCGAATAGCCAACACCTCAGGCTTTAAACATTCAATGCAAGGTATTGTGACAAGTATATGTGAAAAGAGCGCTATCACCAAGCATCTGGGATAGTGGTTAAAACATGACACTAGAATTTTGGAAAACATAACTGCCGTAGTGGACATAATAAAAAACTAGAGTCTGAAAACACCCTTGTCTGCCAAGTGTTCAGCATAATTGGTGTAGATGTGAAACATCTCCATGAGAGTAGGCTGGGCGACACCTTTAGTGACTTTGGCACTGCAACATGTTGCATATTAGAGTGCTTAGCACTCCATAAGCAAAGCAATGATGAAGAGCAATTCAGGAACTTTTATTTTACAATGTATGCGAAATGGCTTGCAATGATGCATAGAAATGTCCCTTCACCATCAATGTCATTTGAATTCAATGAAACATCACTGTGGTACTCTGTTCTAGATCCCTTCCGTAAAGGGGAATTTCCTCAGTAGTTTTAAAAGTGCTGCTTCATTTTTGAACACTTTAATAACTCTGAGGGCATAATCGCCCAGATCAGCGCAAATGCTGCAGAACCTGCCCTGAGAATGGCTATCTTCAAGTGACCCATTATTGGCATGGAAAGCTATGTCAATGGCCGAAGTTAACAAATTGTCTAGTGGCTGTTTTGGCGTTGCCCATCTCAAGTGCCAATGTTGAGAGGACCTTTTCACAGAAGTTTACATGGGAAGGAAAGAGTGAGCACACATGACCAAAGACTCACTGAAGTATTGTATAGTGTACTACAATAAGTTTAATTTCTATTTGGACCTCATATACACTATACTTACACTGTCTATATACCATGCGCTATCAGTGCAGAAAGCAAGCAATAATAAAAGTGAAATGTTCCATAAACACCGGAAAAACACTGTTTCTGTAGTTTTTAACGGCGTGAAAATGTGTAACCACTGACAACCACTTATTTTTATGGTATTAAAATCACTTGAAAACACTGAAAAAACCCCACCAGAATTTACCAAAAATAGAAACTGAAAACAGGACAGCCTACCCATAATGTATCAAAGGTGATAATGAATTGTATGCTTGTATTTTTGACCTTATTCTGTGGTATTAATTCTTGAGGTTTACATCCCGCACCTGTATTGATGGGGATGGTGTCCTGCATGTCTCTGTTAACAAATACCACATCTTGATGATGCTGTATTTTAGCACTTTGTTCCCCCTTTACCTCTTTCCTCTCCACCAGAAGGCGTATTATGTATTTGGGTGATTTACTTAAGGTATGGTACTATCTGCATGCACTGGTCACCATCCCTACATGAGTAGATAAGGATTATTGGTCCTGATGCAATGCCATGAAACATGTTGGCCCTCTATTTCCTTATAAACACTATCTAGTGCTGAAGAGGACCATTACACCAATCTCTCTCCTGAACCCACACTTTTAACCATAACAAAGGAACCTAGTGATTGAATTGCGCTTTGGGCTCCTTTAGTTATTTTTACTACACATTCTTTCCAATCTACTGAATCTCATTCACACTTTTTACCACCACACCTCACTCTTCACATCAGCAAAAAGAAAATAATTCTTGCAAAGAGCCCCATTGCGGGGCCCATTGGGCATTACGGAGTAGCCCCAATGAGGAGCTGCCTGATGACGAAGCATGACACCACTTGGGATTTGTGATGGCCCTTACTCCTAAGGAAGCTCTCCCCAAACTTTCCTCCTGGTAGACCTTGAGTACTCTACAGGAACTGCAATCCTTAAAGCACAATAGTCTTTACTCCAGCAGCGTTCTCCACAGGTCCCATAGTGTACCTTATGTATTTGCCTTTGAAGTTGAGGGGGATGACAGAACAGCAGCTCCTTGAAGTGCACCCGTCTATTTTCATCCCAGCCCTGCCTCCAGGCTATCTATGGGAGAGTCAGCCTTTTGTGTGGGACACAGGATACAGCCTATTTAGATGTAAGTGTTAGCTTCTACCCCCACTTCCTCCCCAGGAAGTCTATCAGAATGTGAATGTATGCAGATGAGTCCGCTGTCACACTCACCCTTCCTGTGTTTGTAGCTGTCTAGAGTGAATGCGCAAAGAGTACCTGTCACCTAGCCCAGACGTGTATAGGAAACAGGCTGCAAGCACATAGAGCTAAGTTAAGAGCTGAGAAATTTCTACTTTCTAAAAGTGGCAAAGCTATGAAACATGATTTAGCTACTCCTTTCTAATCAGGAATTACAGCCTAAAAGTAATTTAAGGAATTCCTAATGCTAGCCTATGACAGAAGTAGGCTTCAGAGAAGTTAAAAACAAATGTAGCTGTTTGTCACTACGAGGTCATGAAAAACTTAGTACATGTCCTACCTTTTACTTACACCACACCCTGCCATTAGGCCTACCTTGGGTCCACCTTAGGGGAGACCTGTGTGAAATAAAAGGGGAGTTAAGAGTTGGCAAGTGTTTTTAAATTCACAGTCGAAATGGCAGTAAACTACACACACGTGCCTTGCAATGGCAAGCCTGAGACAGGTTTAAAAGGTTATTTGTGTGGGTAGTACAACCAGTGCTGCAGGCTACCAGTAACATTTAGATTACAGGCCCTGGGTATATGGCATAGCACTCTATAAGGGACTTATAAGTAAACTAAATATGCCAATCGGGTATACAACAATGTCACCTTGTTGAGGGGAGAAGCATATGCACTTTAGCACTGGTAAGCAGTGGTAAAGTGCTCAGAGTCCTAAGGACAACAAAAAGATACAGGAAAAAGTAGACATAAGCAGGAAAAAAGCTGGAGAAGAGCACCCTAAGGATGACAGGCATAACACATGTCCAGCCCAGCTTGAAGTGGAGAGATCTAGCCAACCTCTAGGAAGTTTTCATCACTAAGATGGTAAAACTTAGAAAGACCATCAGCATTTGCGTGGTCTACTCCTGGTCTGTGTTCCACCCTGAAGCTCATACCCTGCAGGGAAATGGAGCACCTCAACAATTTAGGATTCTCACCCCTCATTTGAATGAGCTACCTGAGGGGATTGAAAAGTGAGTTCCAAGCCGGTATGGCCTCAACTTCTTCAGTGCCCAGACCAAAGCAAATATTCTATTTCTATAGCACTCTACCTCTTCTCTGGGGAGTAACCTCCTGGAGATGAAGGTAACAGGTTGGTCCAGGCCCTCTTCATTTAGCTGAAATAACACTTCTCCCATGCCGTGTTCTGACGCATATTTTTGAATAATAAACTCATTGGAGATGTCGGGGGCCAAGAGTACCGGGGCTGTGCATAAGGTATGCTTCAGGGAGTCAAATGCAGTTTGGCATGCCTCTGTCCAAATCATATTCATGGGCTGCTTCTAAGAAGTCAGCTCTGTCAAGGGGGCAACAATGGTGCCATATCACTTGACAAACCTCCTGTGGTACCCAATGAGGCCCAAGAATACTCTAACATCAGTGTGGGCTTTTGAGGGCTCCCAGACCATGACAGTCTTAATCTTGTCCTCGAGGCACTGCACATTACCCCTGCACACCAGTTGTCCCAAGTGCACCACAGACCCCGGCCTATCTGGCACTTACTGGCCTTGATAGTCAGTCTTGCCTGTTGAAGAGCCTGGAACAGTTAGTGGAGGTATAAGGAGGTGGTCCTTCCAACTGCTACTGAAGACAGGTATGTAATCCAAAGAGACAGCAGAGAAGGCCTCCGAGCCAGCGAAAACCTGGTTTACGAACATCTGAAAGATTGCAGGGACAGTCTTCAGTCCAAAGGGCATCACTCTAAACTGATAGTGAGCCTCTGGAGTGGAGAAGGCTGACCTCTCCTTGTCATCTTCTCTTAGGGTGATCTGCTACTACCCTCAGGCAAAATCAAAGGTACTTAAGTATTGGGCAGCCCCTAACCTGCCAATTAGCTCATCTGCCCTGTGGATCGGATGAGCCTCAGTTTTGGTCACAGAATTTAGCCCGCTATAATGCACACAGAATTCCAGTTCAGGTGTTGTGGCTGCTGTGGCAGCTTTTGGTACCAGAACTACAGGGCTGCGCCAGGGGCCACTGAAAGGTTCTATCATCCCCTATTCCAACATCTGAGAGACTTCACTCTTGATACTAGTCCTTGCCGTTTCTGGCAACCTGTAAGATTTATTCTTATCAGGGAGGTTGTCCCCTGTTCACATCATAGGCACAGAGGTGGGTAGTCCCAGGAATAAAGGAGAACCGTGAAGAGTTAGAGTCGGCCAAAGAATTACTTCTTCCAATCTAAGCGGTCAGAGAGAGGTTTACTCTTCCTCTTCTCCATCTGTCACCAACTGCATGGTGATCTCAGACCTCAAATAGTGAGGTTTGAGGCAATTGATGTTAAGCACCCTTGGGGGTTGTCTGCGGATCTTAAGGTCAATACCACTTAGGTGGCCTCAAACTATTTCACCTCATAGGGCCTAGCCCAGTGGGACTGGAGGGGCCTGGGCACCACAGGTTTCATCACTCACACTCTTTATCCATGATGTAATTCCATAGTAGTAGAATTTCCATCATCATACTCTTTCATTATAGCCTGAATGGCTTCCAGGTTGTCAGAAGCTTCCTACCGCAGCTTAGCCATCTAGCTTCTGAAGGCCAGCATATAGCTCACTCCATCCTGAGGAGTCTTCCTGGGAACTTGCTCTCACCCTTCCTTCATAGAATTAGATGTCCCCTGACAGGGTTCTCGTACAGAAGCTCAAAGGGGCTGAAGCTCTAGGCAAACAACAGGCATGGTAAGAGGATGTCCCACATATTCCCCAGGGCTAAGTTAGACCTCTAATCATTCCTTTCAGTGTCTTGTTGGATCTCTCAAGAAGCCCATTGGTTTGTGGGTGATAAGGAGTGGAGAGCTGGTAGCTTAACCCATACTTCTTCCACATTGATGCATGTATGCAGATATGATGTTTATGCCCCTGTCAGACACAATTTCCTTGGGAAAACCCAGTCGGGTAAAAACTCCACATCAGGGTCTTTGCCACTGCCGGGGCTGTCATGGTCCTCAGAGAGATTGCCTCTGGGTACTGAGTTGCATGATCCACCAGAACCAGGGTGAGCTTGTTGCCTGAAGCAGTCTTGGGATCCATAGGCCCTATAATGTTGTTGCCCACCCTCTCAAAGGGTGTGCCAATGACTGGCAGTGGGTTAAGGGTGGATTTAAGCCTTTGCACTGAATTCATGTTAGCCTGGCAGGTTACACAGGTCCTGCAAAACACATCTGAGGACGTCTTGATCTTGGGCAAAAAGGTAATGTGGGACAAGCCTTGCAAAAGTCTTGTCCTGGCCCAAGTGTCCTGCCAGGGGAATCATGTGAATCAGCTCCAGTAAGAAGACCCTGTAGCATTGGGGGACTGCCAGGGCCCTTGCTGTCCCATGCACAGGAGCCTCAGGCTCACTGTAAAGGAGGTTGTCCTCCCAGTAAATGTGATGACTTCCAGAGACATCACCTACAGCTTGTGCTTCAGCCTGTTTCCTCATGCCCTCAAGGGTTGGACACTCCCTCTGTACCCTACTGAACTTACCCTTGGTGGGTTTTCCTTCTACATGCCATTCAGCAAGTGTAGGCAGGTCACCAATCAAAGCAGTGCCCCCCTCAGTAGGCTGCGGAGCAGACACCATAGGTGCCACAGACACCTCACTGGAAAGACACTCAAGGGCTGATTTACCATGTCCTCTGCCTTTCTCTTTTTTAGCAGCTGGCTGTGCCATTCTTCGAGGCTTCAGTCCTCCTTGACTACCAGCCTGGGCAGCCATGGACCTTGTCTTTGCACAGATTCAATCAGGTTACCCTAACATCTCCACTGAGCCTTGAGCTCTACTTCCTTTCAGATAGCCTATGTTGTATTTGTCACAGTGTCAGTCCAGTTTTTATGCCTGATACCTTCTAACTGCTATCATTTTCATAATTTGACTTGCATCTATTTTATTTTAAAATTGTAAATTTTAAATCGCGCCGTCTGTGTTGATCGTCTTGCCGCACTTACCTGTTTCTAAGCAGCCAGCCTTAGACCCCGGTCTGCCACGGCTTGTGCCGATTGAGCGCAGTGACGACAAGGCTTTACTCTATTTCCGGTGGCTAGCCCGGAAGCGTAGTTAGCACTCCAGCCTCTGCACCACTCTCTCCCAGTCTACTTATGGCAGTGCAGGGCGCGGACGAGCAGCGGATAGCCTATGTTGTATTGGCCACAGGGTCAGTCCAGTTTTAACGCCTGATACCTTCTACCTGCTATCATTTTCATAATTTGACTTGCGTCTATTTTATTTTGAAATGGTAAATTTTAAATCGCGCCGTTTGTGTTGATCGTCTTGCCGCCCTTACCCGTTTCTAAGCAGCCAGCCTTAGTCCCCGGACCGCCTTGGCTTGTGCCGATTGAGCGGAGAGACAACAAGGCTTTACTCTGCTTCTGGTGGCTAGCCCATAAACGTAGTTAGCGCTCCAGCCTCTGCACCACTCTCTCCCAGTCTACTTAAGCCGGTGCAGGATGCGGCCGTGCAGCGGACGTGTGCCGCGGACGTGCCAAAGGCAAGCCCGTCTGCGCCCTTCCGCGCCTGACCGCCGCCAGACCGTTGCCAGGTAGCACCTGGCACGAAAAATGATTTTACATATAAGCTGCTAGAGAATATCATGCCACATGTGATAGCCTCAGATTTTTTTCTCCTAATAGAAGATTATAATCACCACTCAGAGATTCTATTTGATCCTGACACCAACCAGCTTATCACCAATATGAGATCTCTTGGACTCGTACAATTGGTGGACAGTCCCACCCACTCTGCAGGGCATACACTTAATTTAATATTTACAAACTTGCCGGGTATCATGGTGGAACCCCGATCCCCACTATTATGGTCAGACCATGAATTACTGAAATTTACCATCCCAGCCCAGAAAATCAAAAATGAGTTAAAGAACAAATTAAAATGGCGAAGGTCTTGGCGGAAAGTCACTCCTATCTCCTTTTCAACTCATTTTAACCCTCTACCCAAATGCCAAGAAGATAACATTGACCTAGTTGCAACTTCTCTTGAGGGAGCCATAACATCTACTCTTAATAAAATAGCTCCCTTTACTAAAGTTAAATTCAAACCCAGAACAGCACCCTGGTTCATGGAACAAGTGAAGGAATTAAAAATCTCCTGTAGGATTGTGGAACGGAAATGGAGGAAAAACAAGAACCAGACAGATCGGGAAAAATATAGAAGTATCCCCCGTATCTATTTGGAAAATATTAAACAAGCAAAACATTATTTCTCTTAAACCAGATAGAAAAAGCAGCAAATTCCAACAAGGAGCTATATAACATCTTAACAGAATTTACGTCGCCCCCAGTACAGTCATCGATTACCTCACAGAACTGGGTGGACTCTCTGAATATTTTGATTACAAAATTAACGTAATTCATCGCTCCTTCACACCTCACGAAGATATCAATATCTCACAAAATTACTTCTCCACTTCCACTGGTTCCCCTCCCATTCTGGAAGAATTTTCTCTGTGCAATCTGGAAGATGTGATCAGAGCTATGAATAAAATTAAATCTGGTTCACCTGTGGATCCCATACCACTGCGTTTCTTTCCAATAATTGCACCTGTAATTTTGGCCTGCCTCACTGACTTATTTAATAACTCGCTGTCACAAGCTGTTGTCCCTAAGATATGGAAGGCCGCCAGAGTCAGACCTATCCTAAAAAAAACGACAACCAACCCTAATCTCCCAATAAACTATTGCCTTATCTCGCTCCTCCCCTATTCTGGGAAGATGCTTGAGTCGCTGGTCAACAAACAGCTCGTTGCTCATTTGGAAAACCATGGTCTTCTGGATTTGTCACAGTCGGGCTTTAGGGCCGCACACATTTCTGAAACAGCACTGGTAGAAGTCAACGATAACATCAGGCTAGACAGAGGACAATCATCTATTCTCGTCCTGCTAGACCTATCCACTGCCTTTGACACCATCTCCCACATCATTTTATATCTAAGACTCTGAGAGATTGGTGTCAGAGGGAAAGCCCTCAAATGGCTGAGGAGCTACCTAACTGACTGAGTCACTGCTGTTCAGATTGATGACATCATTTCCAGCAACAGACCTGTAAGGATGGGAGTACCTCAGGGCTCAATTCTAAGCCCGGTGCTCTTTAATCTTTATGTAACTCCGTTGGCCAAGGTGATTAGATCCAACGGCTTTGAGGTTGTGTCATATGCCGATGACACTCAGGTTCTGTTCACTCTTGGCCCGGATCCTACTGATACGAAAACACACTTTAAAAATTGTATGACCCACATCGACAGATGGATGAATCTAAACCATCTTCAACTAAACGGAGGAAAGACTGTAATAGTCCTCTTTGGCAAAGCACATGAACACTGCTCAAATGACTGGTGGCGTCAAACCCTGGGACCTTGCCCAGTGCCAAAACAATCAGTCCGGAATCATGTCAATCACCTAACTGGATCCCGTTTCGGCATTATGCGAAACCTACCCAAAGTTTTTAAATGGCTTGCGATGGAAGCCAGGAAACCATTAATCCAAGGACTGATCATTAACCGCATGGATTACGGTAATGCATTGTTGTTCTCAACAAATGAAGACCTTCTCACTAGGCTCCAAGTCCTACAGAACACTGCTGCCAGACTGGTGCTGAATCTCCTCTCGGAATCCCCTTCGGGCCCTAACTTGAGACTCATCCACTGGCTTCCTGTCAGAAAACAAACTTGTTTCAAGATTCTTTGCTTAACTCATAAGAACATTCACGGCAATGGTCCCGGCTACTGGACGAAGAAACTCAGTTGGTACCGCCCATGCAGGACTCTAAGGTACAGCAACAAATGTATTTTAATCTCCATCAAAATCCGTGCAGCCAGAATGGGGGGAGATCTTTCTCTTTCCTCGCGCCTGCTTTCTGGAATAAACTGTCTCTGCACTTGCGCGCTATCTCAAATCATAATCACTTTTGCGGGGAGTTAAAAACCTGACTGTTCGACTCCTAACCGGCCATGCTTAAATCTAACTCCTGAGCTTCCACAAGCGCCATGAGACTTTCGGGTGATATGCGCGCTAAATAAATATTCCTGATTTGATTTGATAGTGTGCTCAAGGGCTTTACACAACAAACAGTCCACATGCACGACAGGGCTCACAACAACTTTCAGAAGGCCTGTAAACCCCCCCACTCAAAAGGAACTCGGTCCACTGGGTAGTAACCCTCTCTGTTGTCAGCCACCACAGTTCTGTGGAATGTATTAGGAATTACCTACTCTGGGGACACTAGCTGACCCCTTACAATAGTAATTCTGGCTCCTGTATCCCTCAGAACCTCAACACTTTGCCCATTGATGGTGACCCATTGCCTATGCGTAGTAGTATTTGAGAGCATATGGATCTTAGTAGCCATCTCAAGGTCACCCAGGGACACTAGGGTAAACCCATTAACAGGGACAAACTCCTCCCTCAGCGCTAAACTTGCCACCCCAATGGGAAGTGGTGCTCTTTTTGGACCCTTGGGTCCCCCCTTGTAGTGTTCATATTTGTAGCACTCATAGCACTTGATGGGCTTGGGATGCTGACCTTTGTCAGGGTAGTTTTTCTTCTGGTGGCCAGATTGGGAATGAGATGCAGACCCTAATCCCTGTGAGTTGTTTTGGGGGACTTTAGATAACTCTGTATTTTTCTCCCCCTCCTCCATCTTCTGGCGGGAACCTTAGCCAACCTTTGGGAGGCCCCACAGATGCCTTCTTTGACACTCTGGTGCTGACCCATATGTCTGCATACTGAGCAGGTTTCCTGGGGTCAGTTACCTTGCTATCAACTAGGTGTTGGTGCAGCTCTGGATAACAAATATCAAGCATATTCTCCATCAAAACCAAGTTGTAAAGCCCTGCATAATCATCAACCTTGCTGTCTCTTACGCAGCCCTTTGGTGCCTTGCTGGCATAATCCAATAAATCCACCCATGTTTGCGATGACATCTTGTGGCTATCCCTGAATCTGAGCCTATACCTCTCAGGAGTCAGTCAATACTTACTGACGACGATAGCCTTCATTGCAGTGTAGCATGTCTGGTCCTCTGCCTCCAGTGTAAGGAGTGTGTCCCCCACTGTGGGCATATATTTCCAGAAACTGCCCCCCAGGACTCATCTGGGACCTTGGACACTCTCAGAGCCATTTTATAGGCTGCAAACCATTTGTCTGTTTCATCCCCTACCACATAACTGGGCACTGAATCCTTTGGGATATTGACTCAGGACTCACCACTGGACACTGCAGGTATGCTGCCACCACTGTTGTTGCTGGACCCTTCTCTCAGGGCTCTGATATCCAGCTCTGTCATGCTGAGCTCTTGGGCCATTTTTCTTTCTTCCATGGCCAGACCATTCTCTTCAAGAGCCTGCTCCTTCTCCAATTTAGCAAGGACCTGCTCAATTCATAATGATCCAATATTAGAGTCCTCTACTCTCTCCTGTCTTCCAGCTCCTCTGGGGACAGGTTCCTTGATGACACACTGCTGCCTGGTCTGTTGTGGACTTCCAGTACTGGGAGGATGTTACCCCCCACTTCAGCAGGCTGCAAAACAAGACCTCCATCCTGGTCTTGCTCTAATTCTTCCTCATCAGACTCTGACCTCATCCAATTCTCTTTCTGGGTAGGCTGCGGCCCATGTTTTTAAGGACTTCTAGAGCTCTGCCTTCTTGGCACTTCCCTTATGAAACACCCTTCTCTCCTGATAGAATTGCTTGAGCTAGGCTTGTGTATGCCTCCAGGTTGCCAGCTTGAACTCAATAGATCCAGGTTGGACCACAGATACTGAAGATAAAATGAGTATGGGGCAAAAGACTTTTGGAAAAATCAACAATGTCAATCAGGGAGAATTGAAAAAGGTTAGCATTGGTCTCAAGTATAGAGTTGCAGTGAACACTGAATTACTATATGGTATTGCACAAACACAAGTCCTATCCTCACCATTGATCACCAGTGTTAGAAACTGGATCTCTAGTTGGCAGTGGTTTGCACCCTGCCTCAGTAAGGACCACAATCCTAGTCAGGCTAAGCTATAAGCACACTATATGATCATCTGTGCTTAACCTCTGGTACCTTGGTACAGAGCAGTCAGGCTTATCTAAAGAGGCAGTGTGTAAAGTATGTGTGCAACACACACACACACAGTAGCACAATGAAAACACTATAAAGACTCCACAAAGGTTTAGAAAAATAGGGAATATTTATCCGGGTAATCCAATCAGTTGAAGTTGAGATTTGAATTTTAAAGAATACATTTAAAAACAGTGTTTGAAAGTCAATAGCACTAAAAGTTTATTTGAGGTCGTGAGGGACAGGGGTAAATCCAAAGTACAGGCTGACAGAGATGAAGAGCAGGCCGGCTACCAGAATCACGCAGGTCCGGCTGAAAAGTACATTGGATGGAGCAAAGCATCTATGCTGAGGGCACGATGTGTTGATCATTTCCCACACAGTTGGGTCACTGCGTTGTCGTAGATCTCTGTTGGGATGAATGCAATGTATTGTCGTTGAGCCACACAGAGCGCAAGTGTTTGGGTCACACAGCCTGTAGAACAGCTGTTATTGAACAGCCTCTGCATCAGTGTCGAAGAGAAATGTGTTGGTTCCAACTGAAGTAGTGGTGATGATTCGTCGGATGTGTAGAAAAACAGCTGCAGAACTCACTTCTGAGACCCAAGACTGGAGAGGGCACCTCAGGCACGGGTAGGACTCACAGATGGCAAGGTCTAGTAGCACCAGCAGGATTGTAGGTAGTTGTTTGTCTCCTTGCGACTTCAGAATACAGGAGGCAAGCCAGCCAGCCCTTGGAGTCACTCTGAGTTCAATTGAGATGGGTTCAGTCCTTTCAATCAGCAGGTTGAAGGGCAGCTCAGCAAAGCAGAGAAGCAGTTCCTCAGAACAGTCAGTCCAGGCACCGTGGCAATCCTTACAGCACAACAGTCTTTACTCCAGCAGAGTTCTTCCAGGTCCAATAGTATACTGATTTGGTAGGGTCAGAGCCCAGATACATATAGTCAAAAGTGCCTTTAAAGAGGGGGGTGACTTCAAAGCAGCTTCTTGAAGTGCAAAGGTCCCTTTCATCAGTCCTTTGTGTGGGGCACAAGACTTCCCATTCAGGTGTGTTAGCTCAGACTCCTCCTTCCTGCCCAGGGCGGCTCTCAAAATGCAGTTGAATGCAGATGTGTATTCTGCCACACCCACCCTTCCTGTGCCTGTAGCTGTCTAGATGGAATGCACAAAGTATAGCTGTCACCCAGCCAAGACGTGTATTTGCGCTAGACTGCAGGCACACAGATCTATGTTAAGAACAGACAAATGTCCACTTTCTAAAAGACAAAAAGAGAAAGCAGCTAGGAATGCACTCAATTAGAACAATTTTCCAAAAAGGAATCCAACAATTAACAAATACCTTTATCACATCATAAGTATTGTGTGCACCTGTGAAAGTGGCACTGCCAGCCACCTGGATTTGAACAGCAAGAAAAAAATTCCAGACCGATGACTGGAAATAACAAGTGCACTACGACAATGCCTCCAGAAAGGCGTACTCTAACTTTTATAATTCATGCAAAAATACATATGTAACCATTTTGACATTAATCATGGTTAAACTAATACTTTTAGAACTTAAAACAATGAAGTAGACAATCCAAATGATGAAAATGATGATGAATGAGAAAATTCCAAGTGCAGAGTATTGTCTTCAGTCTTTTATTCTTTTGAAATAAAGATGTTGAAATTGAACAAAAAGATTTGCTTGTAATCAGCAGTCATATATTCAAACAGCTTCCAGACTAAAAATCCCAATGCAATATCGGGCTAAAAGGAAAAGCCCTTCGTCAGGGGAGTCTGTGGGACACAAACAATTACTGTATGAGATTCAAATTTGATGGCTTAGTACGTAAATGTGAAAATAGAAGAATGAGAAATGAAGAATGAAAAGGGCTCGAGGAAAGTCAGAGGTTCAGAGAAATTATGCCCCCGATTGGTCAAGCGGAAATAACAGGCCCACAACCATAAGTAGATGCGAGTTCACCTTATAAACCACATATGTGCAAAAAACACCCATGTCGACAAGTGCGCGAAAATACCTTGAACGTTTAGCTATGAGAATGTCCACAATATCCTGTACGGCACCAGCAACAAATAAATAATCACTAGGGATAATCAAAAGAACATTGTGAGAAAACTTAAAAAACGTGTCAATCTAACGTGCTCGCAAATAAACGCGGGGACATAATTTCTCTGAACCTCTGACTTTCCTCGAGCCCTTTACAAGAGACTTATAAGGAAACTAAGTGTGCCAATCAGGTTTACAGCAATGTCACCATGTTTAGAGGAGAAGCACATGCACTTTAGCACTGGCTTGCAGTGGTAAAGTGCTCAGAGGCCAACAAAAAGAGACAGCACACAGTGGAGGCAAGCAGGCAAAATGTTTGGGGGAACACCACCCTAAGGATGACAGGTCTGAATTCTGGCGTGAACTTGCAGAAAGGGCCAGGTGCAACATTAACCAGTCATACTAGATCTTCCTCTCACCGGGCTGGTGCCAAATCAACTTCAGAGGGCCTACACTCCACGCTGGCATCACCCAGAAACTCCTCAAGAAATTGCAGGGCATTCAGTACGCCTCCGCCAGACTCACCCTCAATATACTCTGCCACAGCCACATTACCAGCCATCTGAGAACCCTACACTGGCTTCCAGCCACTAAAGAATCACCTTCAAGCTCCTCACAAATGCCTACATGACACGGGATCTGCATACCTCAACCACGACTTTTCATTCCGTGATCCACCAGAGACCTCTGCTTCACCCAACTGGCCCTGGCTGCCGTCCCTCATATGTGCAAGACAACGGGTGGGGGAAGATCCTTCTCCTACCTCACAGACAAGACCTGGAACACCTTGCCTCTTCTCCTAATCACCGTCACTGCCCCAATTCAGGGAGGACCTCAAGACCTGGCTTGTTGACTGAACCACAGTGCCTGCGACAGATCAGCAGTCCCTCCCCACCCTAGCGCCTTGATACCCTTACGTGTGAGTAGTTGTGATTTACAAGTCATTGATTTATTGATTGATAGAGATTGAAGGATTCTCTTCCTCTAGATTGTCTCTCCGGTGTCCCATTCAAGTAAATAAAAGTCCTGCATTCTCCCAGGTGCTCTTCTTGGGCTAACAGGTATTATATTCCTCACTCTCAGCCCATCCTATTACCAGGCCTAAGTCACTGTCTCTGTTCTTGGAGCAGATTTCACCCTTCCTTAAGGTTAAGCACTGGCAGGGAAACTGAAGGGTAATGAAAGTTAGCCTCCAGGAGCTTCAAGCAAAGTTACTGTTCATAAATATTTATCAAACATCCAGCTTCACAATTGAATTGCATTTTTAATAAATATTAAAATTAGTATTTGGACCATTTGTATAGGGTGCCCCACATCTGAGTTAGCACAATATTCTGCAATTTAGTTTCCCTCATTGGACAGCCAGAGCCTTCAAAAGTGAAAATATGTTTGAGGAGTTTATCACTTTAGGCACATGTTAAAATTAATGTTCTATATGTCCCTTGTTTCAATAGTAGGCACCCTACCTTGTTGGCTGCCATGCCTGCTTAGGGGTGACATAAACATTTAAAAGGAAGGTTTTTCCTTTGTCAAAAGGGGTATTTTGACAGGTGCGCTGCAGATTTAAACTGCAGCATTCCGTCCATATTGATAGACCTGAAGTCCTCATTCCTTTGTCACATTTGTAAATGGCACAAGAAGTGCTGCAGTCCACAGGTGACATTTAACTTCTTAATGCATGTGTGTAGTTTCTACACTATATATTATGGCTTTACCAGAGAGTTGAATATGCTAATTGGGGATTAGCCACTTCTTATGTTTTAGGGGTCAGAGTACATACACGGGGCACTTCTTCAGTGTGCAGAATCTAAAAACCAGCCATAAAATTCAACAAAAAATGGAAGTGACAACACACAGAGGGGTAATATCTGACACATGTATTCAGGAATGGAATAGGCATGTTTAGATTGGAATTTTAGTTTTTACATCATTAGCAACATGTTCACTCATTTCAGTGAATGGTGAACAAACAGGCGACAGTACTAAAACATATGCATTCTGTTACCCTGGGCATTCATTAACTTCTTGCCCAAACATCGCAAAATAGAGCATCATAAACTTAAAGCAATGAACATTGAACTACATTTTTCAGTGCCTACCATAGCCCTGCAGGGCTAGAAGTGGCATCCAGAGTAGCAGCACATTAGGATGCCTACGTGTGATGTCTGATATGATACTGAACATTTTTGTGAGTTTCTTTGCATTACCAACAACACTTCAAGTTACAGTAAGACCATAGTGGCAATATTTGCAGCAATGATTTTAAACCCATGCTCATAGCACTGCCAGATGTTTTGCATTAGGTTTTATAGGTGAAGCAGGTGGGACCGAGATGCGAGTAGGTGAAGGAGTTACCCATAGGAAAAGAGTAAACTCAGTATACCTCACTTTAACATCCTATTCCAGGCTTTTATTTCAGTATTCTTGGAGGGAAAAACCAGCAGTCAGTTTTGAATATGCCCAGCAGGGGGATGGGGTTCTCCATTAGGGCTTAGGGGCTTTGCCCCTCTGAAATTCCTATACAGTTACATAAAAAAATATTAAATAGATTAGAGATACGATTTTATCTCTAAATAAATCGATGTATTTAAGTCTGGGCTGTCTGTTTCAGACTTCCTGCCCCGCCTCTGAAGCAAGAGACGGAAGCCAGGAAGTAGATCAACTTTCTGAACTCTAATGCAGGACGCAGGGCTTTCTGCTTTACAGCCCTTCATTGCCATTATGGTCTATGGTTGTAGGCACTCTGCAGGCCAGTGACGCAATCAGCATCACGGTTTTAGGTGTCTAAGACTTCATCCCTGCGTTACTTCAGATGTCTGTCATTCAAAGTCATAGATCCCATCCTTTTTTCATACATGAGAGTGGATGCAAGCACATCTGATCTGGTGCCTTGATCTCGGTAATGGTAAGTGTTTGCAAGCTAATGTTGTGTTATGTATATTGTGCTGAGACCCCTCATCACACTAACCTTCCCCACTGTACACCCCATGCCCTCGCTACAGCTTGCTGGCTCCATTAGAAGTGGATCTGCTTTATTTGTTCCCCCGCTAAATTGATCCAAATAACAGCAGGGTTCTTGTTTGCTTGTGAAGTTGATCCAAATATTTGAGTCAACCAAGGTGAGAAATATGTGCTTACAGTGGACAGCTCTCTGATGTATGACATTAAAACTGCCTGTGTCTTCTTGCCCCTAAGTTAACACTGTTGCCGAAATGTGGATTTTCTTGCAAACAATGAATTTTAAAAACATTAAGGGAATGCATTTCAGTGATTCAGTTCTTCTCCTCTTTCACATGTTTTACTTAATCGTGCATTCTCAAAGAGTTAGCTATTTTATAATTTTGTTTATCTGTATTTTTGTCTGTGCATACTTTGAGGGTTGAGCCGTGCCAGGTGTTTATGAGGGGCTTTGATTGAGCCTGCAGGCGCTAAGGCTGAAGCCAAACAAAGTGTTTGTCAGAGAGTTGGCCTCTCTGCAGAGCACAGAGAACAATGTTTGTGTATTCCATTTTCAACTGTGTTGATGGGAATCTGCACAAACACAGAACTAGCCGCAGGATTATAGGTCCTTGGTGTATAGGGACTGTGTCATCCTACCACCTTAGTACCCATGAGCCCAGGACCGACTAGCCATGGTGTCTTACTTGCTCCCCTACTCACTCACAGAGAAACAAATTATTAGACACCCCAGAAAACAACACTCCCAGATCTCTCAGGAATCGCAGTAACATGACACACCCTTTCGCTTGCACTCTGGTACTTGTCCACAGTAAGATCTGACAGAGACACAAAACAGTTTAAAATATTTATTTTAAGTAACATGCCACAACAAGCAGGAAAATGCATAATACAAATACAGTCCGGATAGCAGCTGGTCCATACATCATGAAGGGAGATGTCATCATGAAAAGACAATAGAGCCTAACCTCCCTCCTCTTGCTAAGAAGTAGTTTTATTATATATTAGAAGATCTCTGGGATTTGTCAGCAGACCCCATACCTCAGTCTATAGATTGTAGATCTACATCATAGGTGCTGTCTCCTATGATGTAGATCTACAAAAGTCCAGGATTTATTCCTTCGATGGAATTCCCTTCCATTAACTATTTTGGGAAGGGCTGCATTGATTAAAATGTCTGTTCTTCCGCTGTTCTATTTCCATCTTTTCTGTGGGGAAAGAAGCTCTCCCGAATTGCACTTAGCACTTTATATGAGGAGCTGGAAAATGGTGGATTAGCTCTCCCTAATTTCAGGGATTATTATTTTGCTTATTTTGCACAATATATGTCCAGATTTAAGCTGGAATTACAATCAGGTCTTTTTATTAATTACTTTATTAATTTAATCTGTAAAGAGAATCAGACCCACTGCCCACTAAGAATTGTTAAATCTCCTAAATTAGTACGGTATAAGTGTATACAGTGGTTTTTCCATAAATGCCAGGCCTTTTATAGAAGATATTCTATCCCCGCAATTAACTTCGCAACTCCGTTACCTGGTCGTATTTTACTATCTGGGATCAGAGATTCATCTGTAATCACACATAAATGGGCCAAGGCTGGTTTTGGGATAATCTCAGATTTTGTAAGGAATGATAGATGGCTAAATATAGCTGAAATGTCTTATTTAATTCCAAATGATTTCCTTCTCCTTGGGTCATATAACATTTTCAATAAATTCCTGAATAAACTTGATTTGGTCCAGATCATCGAACGGAAATGCTTAGTATATAATCTATTAGAAGATATTGCATTTAAGAAACCTGAGGAATGGAAAAGCGTTTAGCCTCTATCGATCTGCAGGGGAAGGCCATAACGAAATGGGGAACACATGAGGAGATGGAAATCACAGCAAGTGTGCGGTCAGTAGTTATTAATCTCAACTTTAATATGTTAGGGAAGGGTAATTGGCGAAGGATGTTATTTTTTAGTGAATGGCTACTTTATAGAACTCCACTTTTTTCTCTAAGGTGTACCCCAACCAATATTAGCAGTACTTCCGTTACCTTAACCATCCTTCAGCTAATTGGACACATATCATATTATAATGCACCTTAATTCAGAGGTTCTGGAATGACATTTTTCAGTATCTGGAAGCCGAATGCTTAATTGCATTAGGTTTGAATACTCGACTGATAGTGATTGGCTAAGACCCAAACCTTCGTCTTTCAGACAAGATGATCAAATTAGTATAAATTGCAATGGCTGTCGCCAGATCACTTTTGCTTCAGAGATGACGATCGGATCTGATACCATCTAAAAATGAATGGGTCCGGAAAATGAAGCAGGTTAAAAAAAGCGAACAAGCCTATGCACTGCAAATTGGCAGTCTTGAGAAGTTTGAGAGGGTCTGGGCAGCCTATTTTGAATAAAAAATCTCAAAATCTAGCTCTTATCTCAGGAGTTTTTTTTAACATGTTCACTCCTATGTATTGTAATGTATAGTAATATCAGCATTTTAAGTTATTATATGACATTTCATATTTTCTTGTAATATAGCTATATTAATTATTACAGGATGAATTAGTATTTGGCCATACTCGCTGATTTCTCTGTATATGCTTAAGGTATCTAAGATCTAATCAATTGTTTAGTTTGTGTTAAATTTCGGCAGTGGATGCTGTTCCAAGATATTATGTGTTAAATTTTTTCAATACTGGCTTAAAGGTTTATATTGTCTCTCTTTTATTGATTTTGGGATTTACTCTTTCTGGCTAATCAGTGCTATTTAACAATCTTTGTATCATTCGATATACTTAATGAATTTCATGGATGTATGTATGGATAAAAAAAATTTTGTTATATGGATTTCAATAAAAAAACAAATAGGTGCTGTCTCACTCTTCTCTCTGGATAGGTCCCTCTCCAAGTGTGTGCTACCTAGTCATGTATTCCAATATAACCAAAGTAAGTTGTCCAAACAACGGCTGCATCGTTATGTTTTAATCTAAGGGCTAAGGCCTGTCCAGAACAGAATAACAAGGGGCCTTGTTGTTCGACCCTGCTCACAATGTTCAGTCAAAATCGCAGGAACCCGCAGATTGTGAACACAGCTGTGAGTTCTCATGTGAAAGCAGCTATAGAAAAGATTGCAAAAATAAAGCCATGTAGTATGTGCCTAAAGCAGTGGCCAAGCTGCAGTGTGCTCATGCTAACTTAGACAAAACGACAATGTCCCCACAGGACATGTAGCAACTGAAATTTTGTGGACATGTGTGTAAAGGAGTAAACAGATGTCAAAATATTTGCAAGGCAAAAGTAAGAGAAATTAAATTGCTTATATTTAAGGGAATGCAGTGCATGTTTGGGGGCGTGAAGTGACAGAGATGTGAGGAAGTGCATTCGGGAAAGAGTGAAAAGAGGATGCTGAAGAGGAAAGAGAGGTGGCTGAAGATGTGTTGATGGACAACATTTGCAGAAAAAAAGAGGATACATAGCTAACATAAAGCACACATAACGAAGGCCAAAACTCCTTTCACAGGCCTCAATGCTATTTAATTCACAGACTCGCAGTTTCAGAATTGAAACATTTCAAATGTTTATTATTTATAACAAATCATTGCTGTTACTCATTTATCTTAAACAGCTAACATCCATTGGCAAAGCCAATCATGCTGACAGGCTTTAGGTGTATGTCAGTTGTTGTGTCATTTATCAGGATACATTTACTTCTCAAAGAGAAATCAAAACACCGGTCAGGTGGCACACTATGGGAATCACAGAAATGTATTTGACATGCTCCTTTATAGAGAGCCCCCACTTTTTTATCCCACTTAAATACCTGTCTGCACATATTTTTATATGACTGGTTGCAGCCAGCAGCTGTGGGTGCTTCTCGAAGTCTGGTTAGAGCATATTTTTCCAGATGTAATGCTGCATGCTGTGCAAGACACAGGGCAAGCATACATTTTAAAGGGCCAAAGTTGTCATGCTGTACAATTTACACATTACAGTAACTGTTGAACATATTAATGCTGCAAGGTATTTGGCGGTTTTTAATGTGTTTAATATTTCAAGACTATACGTTCCCACTGCTTTATAAGCCTTGCTTTATTGCTCCATTCATTTGCTTTAAAATGCACCATTTGCCAATCTTTTTTTCATTTATTTCTCGGGAGACAAACTCATCCTGGACCCCAGGTTTGTCCATTGAACTTGTTCACATTGCTTACCATATAAAAGTCATGCCCAACGTTTACACCTCACCACCAGCTGCCACTGTTGGTCAGTGTCAGAAAATCATCTGGTTTCTGGAGGGCTGCTAACTATGGAGTACAAGTTACCAGTGAATCACACTTGATAATAGGAATAACATGGTGAAGAGAAATGTAATAATTTTTTCTCCTATGGACTTACCACTTCCTCAAGAAATAGAAAACATTTATAAAGCCCCAACAAAGTTATGTGCAGTTTTGTTACAAACAAAAAATGTGACTTAAGGAAGAGACATACACACACAAATTGTTTAAGGAAATTAACACAGGGAAGCAGACAGGTTGTCAGCTGAGAATAAAAAACGCATAAGTATGCCTATCTATTTGAATGAATGCCAAAATTGAGAGATTATGTAAGTAAATGATTTATTGTCAGGGTAATTATCTATCCTCCACTCTTGAAGCTAGAACAGTAGTTGAACAGAAACCTACCAGGACCAAGGAAATGTGTGAGAGGAAGACCAAGATGTGGTTTGTAATAAGGAATTGCCCCACTGTGTTGGAGTCTCAGGGGTATATTTACAAGAACGTGTGATAACTACCGCAAGAGTAGCTTAACGCAACTCTCAACATTGTAGCCTATCGCGGGAAAATTACGCCGGGCCAACCAAGTATTCACAACGCGGCGGGAGCATGCGATAGTCACCAGATAATGCGTCAAATGGCCACGCTAAATTAAACGCCACGCCGCAAAAATGTAAAACGCGAACGCAAAAAATCTTGCAATTAGGCCAATTGCGGTTCAAAAAGTAGTGAATACCAGCCACAGGCCTGCAAATCCCACACGTCTGGTGAGAAAATGCACCATAAAAACCACAGAAACAACACACCAGAAACAAGCCAAAGCACGTAGCAACATGCATGCACCCTGACCCAGCGCAGAGGCCAACGCAAACCCCATAAGCCCCACAGACCACCAGCAAGAAACAACGGGGTCGTAGCAAGCCAAGGAGAAGAGGGAGAGGAAGACGGGGTGCAGACCGCAGGAAAACAAGACCAGCGTCATGGAGGTGACACAACACTACCAGCAACTGGCCCACAAGCAGACCACCTGGAATGCAGTCGGAGTGCCGAAGAGGCCAATCGAGGAGACCAAGAGGCACCGGCATGAAGTGACAACCTAAACCAGGCACAAACCCGCTGCCAACAGGAAGGCAGCAACGGCGACAGGAGGTGGCAGTCCTGCGCCACAGGCGGAGTTGGAGGAAACCGCGGTCACAGTCATCAGTGTGGAGACGGTGCAAGGAGTAGGGAGTATGGTAGGGGTGGGCGGAATTTGCGAAAGTGACTTTCGCAAATTATCGCGAACATTTTAAAAATCTCCGCAAACACGAGGAAATATCGCGAAGATGCGGAAGTTTTTTTCCTGCCTGTTCGCGGTATTTTCTGCGTGGTCGCGGCTCGCCAACTTACCCATGCGGTTGCTTGTGGGCGCGGCCATCTTGTTTTCACTCTTCTCGCGGTGCATGATCGTGAGAAGAAAGACGTGATCGCGTGACCAATGACATTACTGCGGGCGTGAACTGTCGCGAGACAGCGCAAATGGCTACCAACAATCCAACATCTCGTGGAGAACGCGACCGGATCGGGAAATCTTGTCGGCGAACGCGGGGATTCAGGTAAGGCGATCGCGCGTGCGCGAGAATGTATTATTTTACAGCGCGAGCAAGAAACAAATTATAGCTAAGCTGCGGAATGCGGAAATCTTGACATTTTCACGCTCTCCGCGGAACGCGAAAATGTCAAATTATCGCAATTTCCGCGAGCGGAACGGAAATTTAGCCCAGGCCTAGAGTATGGACACAGCTCGAGAGGACCTGACACAACATCAACAGGGAGAGTAACGAACAGGGACTGGGGGACAGGGGGAGATGGGCAAAATGGAACACATGCACAATGAGAGGTAGCACACTGCACACCCACAATTACCCAGGATCATGTCCCTGATCCCCTTGGCACACTGCAGCACACACACATAGCAAGAACAGCACATGCACATAGCCGACACAGAAGAACTGGCTCCACACATGCACAGACACATGCCTACTACATCTGACAGAGCTGGAAACTGTGAAATGGAAATGTACGCATACGACCTCACATCCGTCATGTAGTCCAAATGTACACTGTCCCGCAGAAGAATACAGCACCTCCCAAACAGTCAAAATGTACATTGTCAAACAGTCTGCATGTAAACCAGAACAATGCGCCAACATACATGTCAACACAATGTCAACATGCATCTCCCCTTCACATTGCAGAGGGGCACACAACACCTCCAGCAGAGCACAGAAGACAACACATCTCTGATGCCGGAGAGGACCACCACACCTTCGACACCGACGCCCTACAGCAGCCCATGGACATCCCACGCAACCCACCACCAGGACCCGGGCAGCCAAGCTACTTAGAGGAGAACACAGAGCCTGCAACAGACCACACAGCAGGCAGCACCTGCAAGCACAGCCGACTCAAGCCACTTTACCCACCCACACATGGCACCCCAATGCTGTGTGTCAGCACACCAAAAAGAGGTGGCACAACAGGTGTGGGTGGGGTCTGAACCCATGGAAGGTGAACTAGATCACATACGTTGGTGTCTATTACCATTCAGGGACAACTTACACCCCACAAAGGAGACCCACACTGACATAGAGACACATGCAGATGCACATTCACAATACAGAACCACGCCCAGGGGCACGTAAATAGCAATCACACACCCACGTTGGCTCTGCGTAAGATGGCCCAGGGCACTCCCCTTATGAATTGAGTGGGTGACGACAAAGCTACATGTTCAAGCTCCAACCCGCTGCCTGCGGTGACATGTCTGCATCCGCTGCACACAGCACAATGTAATGTTGTAGGGCCCAGGGCCCTCATGCATACAACAAGACCACAGGGACACACGCAGTTATTATGTTGTACTGGCTTCAGGCATGTGAGCACGGACCCTTTATCGGCAGGGCCACATGTAGAGTGACACCTGTGCTGGATGTGTGTGGGGTGAGTGTAAGCCAGTCCCCACGGAGTGCTTGGTGCTGGCAACCACTTAAACAGTGGACACCAGCGCAATGGAAACTGAAACCACCTGCATAACAGAGTCAACTGCTGAGCAACATGGAGGGAAATGGAGAAAGTCCAGAGGACACACAACATGCAAACATAATTGTCCGTGAGTTGCAGTGCACTGAGATAGGGGCAGTACAGCTGAGCGCGCCCATGTGAAGAAAAAGTCTTGGATTGTGTCCCTTCGAGACATTCCTGATGCAGAGGCAGTGGGGTGTGTTAGACCTGCATCATCTTCCTCATCAACGTCCCAGGTCTCCCACACTGCTTGAGGTGACGTTGCTGCGCAGTCAGTGGCACCTAGAGTGCGGAGCAGGGTATCAGTCTGATGATGGCATCCATGACAGGTGTGAGCAACTCCATAAGTCTGTCAGGACCACCGCTTCGACTCTGGCAGATGGCGGTTGGAGGTGGTCCTGGCGGTGGTGGCGTGTTCCTCCTGCGGTGATGTGACGTCTGGGCCGGTCAGGACACGATTTGATGAGTGAGCCCTGGTGGACTGCAGTTAAGGCCGGAGGCAGCGGACAGCGCAGGGCCAAAGACACATAGTGTTGATGAAACCAAGGCCATCGCCTCAGAGGCCATCCAATATCTCAGAAGAAGGGGTCCAGGACATGACCAGCACAAAGTTAGTGGCCCCGGATGCATTGCAGCCGGCACAGGCACCCAGCCACAGGACGGTGACTTGCGGTGAAGTCAGATGGGCCATGCGACCTGAGCGGGTCCTCATCAATGTCTGAGGTGTATGTTGTGGGGGACAGTGGTAGGTGTCCTCCAGGGCATGGTGCAAAGGGTGGAAGCTGTCCGGAAGTAGCAAATGGAGGGGTGGAATGCCACGGCCTCGTTTTTGCCACAAAGTCAGTATCACCGCCATGATGGTGACGACAACCCCAAGTCCATGGACTCAGTGGCCACCAAAGTCCAACCAGAAAGTGTCCATGGGTCTCGGGGATTGGACATAGTGGCACCGGGGCTGAAAGGGGATGCAGTCTGTGATGAGGCCTGTACAATGACATCATGTTTGCCATAAATAAACCAAGGCTGAATTCAAAGGTGTGTGTGACATATTCAACCGCATTGTAGCCCGGGGGCAGCGGTCAGCAAGAGCCCACAGCCACGTGTCGTTGGGATGCTATGCACATGGTTGCTGCCACCTGACCAAAGGGAGTAAGTAGAATCTTCCTTTTTGTGCGTACACGGACAATGTATGATCAAAACTCAGTTCGAAATGTGTGACCTACTTGTCCGGAGTGTGGGCCGAAGGCAGTAGTCAGCAGGGGACCACACCTACATGTCGTTGGCTCGCAAAACATAGAGTTAGTGACACTAGGGCAGTTGTCGGTAGTGTTCGATCACCTCCGTAATGATGATCCTATTCCCTCCGGACTGTAACGCGTCATCATCTTACGCCTCTCCTTGCATGTGATGAAATGTATTCTGCCTTTGAATGATCGATGTTCAGTTCCAATTCTGTGACCTACTCGTGTGCAGCGTCAGCCAAGGGCAGTAGTCCGCGGAGGACCACAGACAAGTGTGGTTGTGATGCTATGCACAGACTTGGTGGCACCACATCGAAGGGAGTATAGTGACATGAACTCTGCCTTAAATAATGTTCACTGCCATAGTGTAATCAAGACTCAGTTCCAAATGTGTGACCTACTTGACCGTGGTGTAGGCCGGAGGAGGCAGTAGAGTAGGTCAATGAGAAAGGAGTAAAACCGGCCTGTGTCGTGGAGGACGTGATGGTCTGAGAGGCTGCCAAGGGCGCGGCCCTTGGGCTTGGAGCTTGCGCAGGCACGTGGTGGGCCATCCTTGACACAGGCTGGTGTCGAAAGGAGATCAGTGTTGCCTGGCTGTGCTGGGGCAGGCCTGACGGGTTGGGGGTCCAGCGGGCCAGGGTACGGCAGGCGCACAGGATATCAGGCAACTCCACTCACGAGGATGGCATTGTGAGAGGCGCCGCCCTGGCAGAGACGTTGGTCTTTCCGGAAGAGGACTACGCCCAGGGCTACATGCTTTTCATTCACACCCCTACGCGGCCTGGCATATACCGGGCCATCCCACTCCGCTCACGCTTACTGGGGGGACATAACAGGCAACATT
Organism: Triturus cristatus; assembly: GCF_964204655.1. NCBI lineage: Eukaryota > Metazoa > Chordata > Amphibia > Caudata > Salamandridae > Triturus > Triturus cristatus. Next base: position 538,417,077 of record NC_140589.1, on the reverse strand, counting down.
TCAGCGAATTCCCCCACTGGCTGGGGTGACATGGTTGCGTCAACTGTCCACTACACTCCATGCACCAGCGGTCTATTTCGCCATGGATATGGGTATGTTCGGCATACTGCGGTCTGCCCAGCACATCTCCGCCACTCTTGGCATTGTGTACTTTCCCAATCATGGTTCTCCTGCATCCTTCGCACATGCCCGGTTGCCACCTCTCCCAAAATTGGGCTAGTGTGTGGCTGAGGTGCCATGCCGTTGATGGCTCATGTTCACGGCTTGCCCAGGTTACCATTGTGAAGTGTTCTGTCGTGTCTGGTGTGTGGGCATGTTTTTTTGCATGTTGGTTGTGATTTTGTGACATGTGCATTGCCAGAGTTGTGAGTTGCATGGTTGTGGAGTTGATGTGAGTGGGGTGTTCATTTGGAACTTGCCTAGGGGCTGTGCATTTTCCTTGGTACCATCCTGGGAACGCTGGATGGTGATGGACTGTCAGAGGATGAAGGAATCATGCACACTGGCTGGGTATTTGGAGGCAACATAAGTGGGCGTTCCACGGTGTTCAGTTGTTGCCTGCACATTGATGTGAGACGTGTGCTTTCTGTTGCGGTGATTGAGTGCAGTCCCACCAGGGGGCACAGGTATGACATGTGTGCTGTGGATTGCCTCCAACACATGCATGCATCCATCTATGGCATATGGTCCTGTTGCAGGGATTCTGCTTATGCACAGAACTATGCACAGGAATCCAGGACCTCAGTGAATTGTGGTGTACCAAGAAACTCACCTCAGAACCCAGAACCCCTTATCCGACTAGCATCAGTGTCCTATTCATTATCGGAGTTTTATCTCGGCAGTCCAAATGTATAGTCAACCCAGAACAAGCGACTTAGTGTATTCTCAGGAATGGTGGCAATCAGAAATACCTGTTCGTAATTATTCTCATATCAGTCCACAACAGAATAAACAGAGACACAGTAAAGTTTAAAGAGTTTACTTTATAAACCTTGTGTCCTAAGATGCAGTACTTTGGCTAACATAAGCAGACAAATGATTAAAATCAAAACCATCAGCATAGTTACAATACCATAGAAAATGAAAGGAGTAATCATAATAAAATGACAGTGGATGACAGCCACCTTCCTTTCGCTAGTAAACTAATATTATTATTATTACACTAATAGAGGGTCTCTAGGCTTAACTGGGGAACCCCATACCGAAAAGATCAGCTTAGTGGAATCACATCACAGGATCAGCTAGACTCTGCTCCTGGGAAAGTTCTTCTTCCGAATGTGTCTAAAGCATGCAGCCTGCAATATTAAAAGCACTCCACTTTCAGGTATTTGCAGCTGCGTGCGTGTTATGGCTAAATAGTGGGCCGATCGACCTGAACCCAACAACATGCACCGTCTAGCGAACCAGACTGTTTCTTTACACAATGTTCAGACAAAGGTCGCAGCTCACTGTTAGGGATGTGAACAACAGACAGTTCTCATGTGACGCAAAGGCGAGCAAGCATTTCTTAATTAATAACATGTAACTAAAGTGTCGTGTGCAAAAGCAGCAAAAGTGGCAAGATGGCTTTCTAACATCTAACACGGTTGTGCCAACTTAGCATTGTACGTATATAAATAGCAGTCTTCACTACACCCCCCCTTGATCGGACCACTAACCAGTAGGGGCGCAATTCCAAGAACGCAGAGTTCAAGTTTGATATAACGGAACCAAGGGCACAAATTGTGAGTCCATATAAGGTAAGTGAAAAGTTCAAAGAAAAAAAGAGAAAGATAAAAAAACATTTGAAGGAAAAAAATTATCATTGATGGATTGTCAACGAGAAGTGGAAAAAAAAATAAAAAGGCATCCCACAGGAATTTCGAATGACTTCCAAGTTAATCCATCAAGGTATAAGCACAATAAGTTGCAACAGCTTCCAAGAGGAAATCATTGGAACGTTCTGCAAAATTATCTGCCATCCAATTCAGCAAGGGGAATGAACACACATGTTCCTCGACAACCGGAGCCTCTATTACCATCAGAGGACAACTGGCGTGTTCTTCAAGATAACTTCTTGCCAAGAATTCAGCTGCAGCCGTTCCGATGACCCAATTCCGTAGGACTCCATGTGCTGCTCCACAGGCCATAATCCTGACACCAGAACAGTCCAACTCATGAGCCACTAAGGGGCTCATTAGCCGATCATAATCCGAGGCGGGAGCCGCACAAATCCAGAGCCCATTGGAACGGACACTCTAGGCAATGAAAGACAGGCTGTACGCAAGTAAAGTAAGGAAACCGGAAGGACAATCCATAGGCTATGCTTAAGGTTGCCAGTGGTAATGTTCCATAGTATTCAAGCATCCGGTTACGAAGATAGAGCAGCCAGGACATGCTGTCGTGTGATGCAAGTTGTGCATCCATAGCGTAGCACGCAGATCAACAAAAGTACCCCAGCTACGAGGGCGAGAATCAAAGGGAGACCTCCGAAGACGCTGGAAAAAATAGAATGAAAAAATGCCGGGATCACACCAAAAATAGTTTGAAAGGAGGTCATGAGGCCGGAGCCCACAATTTTGAAAAAATGTGCCAGGCCACTTGTTGATGAGGCATTAAAGATAGTCTGAATCAGGGCCCCAAAATGAAGTGGGAGATCAGTATTCAAAAGCGCTGAAGGACAAATGTTTCCAGGGATGAAGTCAACGCGACTTCTTTTTGAGACAATAGAGCCCTTATTCTGCTCATCTTGTTGAACTCTACTTTCAAGGTTGGAATGGAAGGCCAGATGAATACATCGAGCCGTCCATGCGGGGGTGGGAAAAGGACGTTATTACAGCAGACTACTCTCTGTGATACAGTCACTATGTAGGGAATTCCCACTAACATCCCACAGCAAGCTTCATTATTTAATAGCAAATAACTACTGTTAGCAAGCAGCGTAAAATATGGTGTTATAACTGGCACCGGGATCCCTTTGAGGACACAAGCTAAATTAGGAGCGTGCACATTACATGCACCATGCAATTGAATGTGCCGACACACCACAGAGTGATCTGGAGTGGAAGTGCACTCTTCACCTTTTAAGTAAACCTCCTTCCCGTATCTCATGCATCTATACGTGAATGGGAGTGACCAAACTTCATGCAGGAAGGCAGTATCCAGTTTTTCATATCTACCAAGGGCATAATGTTTCATGCACGAACTGAACTTAAACAGGGGGAACGGTAATGTGATCAACCCGTGGATAAGCCACACAGTGGAGTTTAATTCGGCAACCGAGAAAGGTAAAGGTTCTAACTTTTCGATGTGCAGCAATGAGTATGTTGCATCTTTCATGGACATGAACTGTTGTTTCGCAGTTAAATTAAAAGGAAGAAACAAAGATGAAGTATTCATGCAATCCCAAGGGACTTTCCCAGCCTTTAATGTTTGCAATGTCCATGCAAACTGCATAATAGAACGCAATTGATTTTGACCATGTCAACAACAGATGAAACAATATTATCTAATGTATAAATTCTTGAAGACAGGGTGTTAATGCTATTATCTATAACAGCCAATACTTTCTCCATATTGGCATGTTCAATAGCTCGTAATCTTGATGCAGCTTCAATCTGTGATAGCTTCCAAACTTCGTTATAAACTGCATATACCCATCTTTTGGACCTGCCAACTGCAGGACCCTTAACAAAATCATTCAAATCTATTTTGTCGTTCAATTGTTCTAAATAAAGTTTAACAGATGCTAAAGTGGAATGTTGTAGCCAAGATTGGCATAACTTCCCTACTGAGTAGGTAGTTACACTGTGAGAGGATTCAAAATGGGGGTCTACACGAACTTGTGTATACCCCGGAGCCAAATCCAGAAACCGATGTTGACAGGAATCTGAGCTAGTTTGCCATATTAACCACCCTTCCGGATTTAATTTGGAAATATTGAAGGATGTGTTGGAAATGTATGACTGCAACATAGCAAGGGACAGATCCGTATGATTATCCCAATTAGGATAAGCACCCAGACCCGGAGTGGAGGGAGAATGACATTTTTTAGAAGTAGCCAATCCAAAACAGGTGGTCTGAAAAATTGACGAATTCAAAAATAACATGTGGTTCGGGATGAGGCAGGCATGATGCAAAGCTTCTGTTCCCTGTACCTGCCACGGTTTAGAACACCAAACCGATTTTAGATCGATAGTAGCTTTCCACAGATCATAACCTCCGATTGCCAACTCGTCCATAAAGGACTTGGAATACAATAATTAAGTGGGTGTCAGTCTAACTTTAGAAGCAGACTCAGCCGCAACCTTAAAGTAAAAGGAGGCCGGATTCGACACATTGAAGTCAGAAAAATATGTGAATTTGTCCACTAACGTGGAGGAGCTGCCCAGCCTAGGGGCTGGACAGTGTTCCCATTGCGTATAATTTACAAAATTTCTAAACTTATTTGCTTTGTGTAGGAAATGCGTGCCATAATGTTGATAGCAGAATTGCTCATCAAAATTAGCAGTATCTAAATACAAATCCTCAGCATCAAACGCAGCATAATATTTCAAATCAGAAAACGGTGCTTCCATAGCTTGAACATCCCAATCATCCGAGCGGATGTTTTGCTTAACTACATCACCCATAGAAACACGAAATATATTCGGCACATTGATTACTTCAGTGTGACCATGAATTTGAAATTTAACAGCATCCCAAGCGATCCCATCCAGTACAGGCCAGGCAGTAATGTTCACAAAAGTCTGGTCCCTTTTCATGATATGCGATGAGGAGTGGGGGGCCAAAGTTCCATCAATTAGTCTAATTGTAGACCTTTCTTTCAGGTAGTGTCCATTTATAAGTCTAAAAAACACTACCACAAAGCCAATGGACATAAACAGAAAAATACATATGAGCACCAGCCAAATGTAAATCCAAGGGGGAATTAAAAAATGTCTTTTAAACCAGGCAACAAAAATTGGAACTTTTGATGGGGCAATGGAAGTCATTGAGTTAGTGTCAAAGGAGTAGCGCAACTGGGTAACTGAGGTGGATTGTAAAACAGGCAACGGGACATCCGCAGGATAAGCATACTCAATATCTTCAGGTAGACCACCAGCTGTTGGTGGCAACAAAGGACCAGTAACTGTATGCATCTCGATGGCAACATCAGGCAAGGTGGAAGCAGCCGGGGCCAAAACAGAATTTCTCAGCATCGCAGGGCAAGAAACCGCTGGAGTCATACTAAGAAGAATCGGCCACTCACTGTAGCTTGACATTGTCAATAGAGATATACCTGTTATCCTTGCGACCAGGAAGTGGAGGTAAAATGACTGTACGTGTACCCTGTACTCCAAGCACCGGAACCGGTGCACGATAAGAGGGGCCGAACTCCTTCTTGTTCTCCACCTTCTCACGGACTAGGTAACCAACTCGAGGTAGCCAGCCGACTACCGGAATCCGAAGCGCAGCATCAGATGTGGAGGGCACGTGTTCCTTCGCTAGACTGTCTCTGGCTTCTTGTAGATTCTGCAATACAGCACAGTGATCATCTACGTCAAAGGGTGCGGCCGACGCCGCCATGTCTAGACCATCAAGGTCCGGGACAAACATTCGTATGCCAAAGAGCATCATGTATGGGGTCCGCCCACCCAGAGACCTTCTAGGGAGATTATTAAGTGCACGTTGTACGTCATACAAGTGGACTAGCCAGTTCCGGCCAGTACCTAAAACCCTAGCTGTCAAAGATTGCTTTAAGTCACGGTTCATTCGCTCCACCACACTATTACCCTCAGGTCAGTATGGAGATGAAAATTTGACTTGGACCCCCAAATTTCTCATGGCTTCTTTGTACGCCTTAGAGGCGAACGCAGGGCCCTGATCAGAATGAATGGTACCACATGCAAAACTTTCAACAAAGACACGCAAATCCTTGATGACAGTACGGGCATCAGCACTCCTTTGTGGCCATACCCACAGAAAACGTGTGCACGAATCCACTGCAACCAAGATGTATTTGTATGCAGTATCAGAGGTGAATGGACCGCAATGATCTAAATAAACACACGCCAGTGGTTTATTAGATATGTACAACTGAGTCTGTGGTGGGCGCGCCACAGTTGAAGGTTTTATCTGCTGGCAAATGTCACAATTAAGAACATAAGCGCAAGCTTGTTCATATAAACCGCACCAACAGTAACGTAATGGTGACAGAGATACAGTAGCTGCAACGCAGGCATGGGCAGACGCCATGCCCTTGTGAGCTGCTAATATCAAAGATGGTCTGCAGTCCGTGTTGGGAATCAATCTGTAACCAACGTCCTTAATCCTCACTAACAGGACGTTATCAGGACTTAAGCGATAATGGTAACGAGAAGGGAAACCTCTCGGATATTTTGTTACCTTCTCCGTAGCAGCAATAGCTGCCAAGATGTCATCATCGATCTTACTTTCTGATCTTGTAACTGCTGCTACTAAGTATGTCGCCACTGCTGTTTTTGCTGCCTCGTCAGCTAGGCTGTTGCCGACAGCATGGACACCAACTCGTTGGTGAACAAGAGTGTGAATAACATTCACGAGAGGCAGATGTTCTTTAAGTTCTGCCACTCGAACCCAAAGCGTTTTATGCTTAATTGTGCTACCTTTGGAATCACGGTAGTAATTTTGAGACCAAAAATGTAGATTGTCGTTGTATGATTGAACACAATAGAACGAGTCACTCATTATAAGGGTAGTGACTCGAGGATCAGCAAGAGCCCGAAGCTCCGCCAACTGCGCGGTACAATCACCCAATGACTGCGTATGCACGACATCAGATTGGAATTCACCAATCACGAAAGTACCGACCACAATTGCGCAGGCCGCTGAATAGGCATGCTTCGATCCAGTCGCCGGTTGCGCAGAACCGTCAGTGTAAATGACACTATGGTAATCCTCGAGCGAGCGCAAAGACAGAGGAGCTGGATGAACGAATTCATACTGTAAGAACTCCTGAGTCTGCAGAGCTGCGTCAAAGATATATATGACGTCGGGCGATGTCAAGGAAGTGGCCCATTGTATCCACCGTGGATGCAAAGCCTTACAATTTGGTACACTTGCTTTCATCACCGCCTCAAGGGCAGGATATGGTGTGACCACCAACATGTGTTTCCCTCGCGATAGCGCTCGTTCTTTCAGAATCGCCATTTGCACTGCCGTCAAAACTTTCTCGACAGCGGAAAATCGCAGTTCAGCCGAAGTGTACAGGTGTGATTTGTAGGCAATGGGGACGGTGTCGCCCTCATTGAACGTTAAGTACGTGAAACCCACTGCGCCTGGCACAATTCTTATGACCAGGTTAGTGTGGTTATCACGCGTCAGTAAATATTTTGAAGCAAGAAGGTCAGCTTGCAAAGATTGCAATATAGCTGAATGCTCCGGCAGCCAGCATGATTTGGAAAAGTAGGTTGTACCAAGGCATAAAGCGACTTGATACGCTGGGCATAATCAGGAATGTATGTGCGACCGAAATTCAGAAAGCCCAGCAAAGATTGTAATTTCTTCAGTGTCGTAGGAGCACATAGGCATGCGCATTTCTCTAGGAAGTGCGGAGCCAATCCTCGACCTTCATTGTTGAGTTCGTATCCCAAAAACAACACTGTATATTCCGCAATGTGAGACTTCGCAAAGTTGAATTTGCAACCGAAGTCTGCAAACAAAACAATAATGCGATCAACGCGACACAGATGTGGCCATAACTCGTCGTCTGTGAGACAAATATCATCTACATACGAGTACGCATCAGGGTCAATGCTCTCTAACAGAGAGACCACCCGAACGGCAAAGACACCAGGGCTGTTCTTTTAGCCTATCGGTAATCTTTTGAAATGTTTTTGTTTGCCGCCCGAGGTGAATGCTGTCCATTCGCTACTAAGAGAGGAAAGGTTATGGCTGTAAAAGCCATTGGATATGTCAAGTGTGGTTTTAAACCGTTTTCTCACAAGACTATCGACGAGATCCGAACTGTGGGTATTCTGTACTGCGCATGTCCGGCAATGAGAGTTTAAATGCCGGTAATCCAAAACCAGGCGTTACGACCCATCAGGCTTCGTCACAGTGAATAAAGGATTATTCATTGGTGACACACATGTTTCAATTACACCCTGATATTCCAATTGTTCAAGGATAGCTGCGACGTGAGGTCTTACTTCGCGACGCATTGGATATTGGGTTTGTGGCTGGGGCGTGTACCGCAACGGAATCTCATGGCAATTTATCCCAGCCTTCCTGATTACGATACAAAGCAGGCGCAAGCACCAGAGCCCACTCCCCGGCGAACTTCTTAGCTTGGTCCTTTGGCACTGTGTGCGCAAAGGACGGGAGGATCATCTCCTCCCCTCTAGGAGCATCTAAAATGAAAGCCGGGGGCCAGTCTGCCTCTGCCAATAGAATATCATATGAAGAGGTCAGATTATCCCAAAAAATCCCTTGAATCGTGCATTGTATGTCACCTTCAATTAAAAGGACTATATTATACAGTCTGTCAGGGGGAGCCACTCTAGTGTCAGCAGTTTCTACAGTTATGAACGTATCAGTTGCTTTCGCCACCAGATATGGACGCAGTGCTTGTCGCACTACTGTAACATCCACCGCGCTGTTGAGCAGCGTTAGTGCCCATGTCAGGTTCTGAAACTGCGTCCGCACTATCTGTGGCATACCTCGCTGTTAGCGCAGCAACTTTCTTCTTCTGAAACGGGGGTCGTTGATGTGCAGACTCGTCCTGCTTGCCTTTGCCGTCAGTCTGACGGGGTTGCTCACAAACTTGGGCACCCCGTCCTTTCCCACGGTCTCTGCCACCGGATTGTGAAGCCGATGTTTCCTGTGAAGAACGAGGAGAACGTTGGTCAGAAACCTGAAACCTATCAGGTGACTTAATACTAGTTCGATCGCGCAGATCATATGTGCGTTCACTAGACGACTGTACGGGTGAGGCAGGACGAGACCCCTGTTTCTGTTGCTGCTTCCCCTGTTTCTTTGCTCGCCAATTTTGTTTAGGAAAATTAGGGCATTCGTCTTTACTAGACGAGCTCACCTTAGTTTGCTGTACTATATCAGGAATTATCACGGTTGGTTTAACACCCAAGGCACTGCGGTCTATGGTCCTATAGGCTTCCGCAATTATTTTAGCAAACTCCTTAGGCCTGTCGAGTCTGTCCACGCGGTCCAGCTTATTAGCCACTTGGAATGCCCATTACCATGGAAGCAACCACATCAAACACCCCGACAAGCCTCATTCCCAATTCAACAGCAGCCTCCGCTCCGTGATTCTCTTGAACACATTTAATGATGGAGGGTAGAACAGACATAGACGGAGTGCCGAAGCACTTCGAGTAGGTCGCGGCAAAGACCTTGCCCAATTTGCACAATCAGCCATATCTGGGACCAAGTCTTTCGGCAAACTAATGGTGAGAATCCTGTGTTTCTCCACAGGAGAGGTATGCAGAAAAACCGCCTCCAGTTGGTCAAATTTCTCAGCAAGCCAATAAGGCAAATCATCCTTATTCTGGGGGTGCTTGCCCATCACCGAATTAACCATAACAGGACTAATAACCACCGCGTGGTGGTCCGTTGGTTGTCCCGCAACAGCAGGTGCCCCCACCTGCACGTTGCGTGAAGACTGCTATTTATATACGTACAATGCTAAGTTAGCACAACCACGTTAGATGTTACAAAGCCATCTTGCCACTTTTGCTGCTTTTACACATGACACGAAATGCTTGCTCGCCTTTGCTTCACATGAGAACTGTCTGTTGTTCACATCCCTAACAGTGAGCTGCGACCTTGGTCTGAAATTGTGTAAAGAAACAGTCTGGGTCGCTAGACGGTGCATGTTGTTGGGTTCAGGTTGATCGGCCCACTATTTAGCCATAACACGCACGCAGCTGCAAATACCTGAAAGTCGAGTGCTTTTAATATTGCAGGCTGCATGCTTTAGACACATTCGGAAGAAGAGCTTTCCCAGGAGCAGAGTCTAGCTAATCCTGTGATGGGATTCCACTAAGCTGATCTTTACGGTATGGGGTTCCCCAGTTAAGCCTAGAGACCCTCTATTAATCTAATAATAATAATATTAGTTTACTAGCGAAAGGAAGGTGGCTGTCACTAGGGGGCACAGGTATGACATGTGTGCTGTGGATTGCCTCCAACACATGCGTGCATCTATCTATGGCATATGGTCCTTGCTTGGTCTCCAGCGGATCCTGCGCATTGTGTTGGGCGTATAGGTACTGGGGTACCAGGCTGATGATGATGTCCAGGACAGGTGTGAGGGACTTGGATTTGGCTGGCTGTATGACTCCTCTGACTCTGGTGGGTGTTGGTTGGGGGTACCAGGGGCCAGCTGGTGCAGCACAGCCAGCAGCTTTGTGTGGGGTGGGATGTTTGTTGTCCGCTGTGTTAGTGCCGTCGGCCTGTTGGGCATTGTTGGTCAGGATGCGCACGATGGTTGTCCTTTTGAGCCTGTACTGGGCAATGACATTGTCAGGTGTTGGGTCTGTGGGGCTGGTGCGTTCCCTGGTGGTCCGCTGTCTTTGTCTGCGCTGCCTCTCTGGTGGTCCGGGTGGGGGTTGGGGTCCTGGGGTGGTGGCGGTGGGTGTTGTGGCACTCTTGGGTGTCTGGGCCGCATGACCAGTGGCTCCATTGCATCTGTTGCCCTTCGAATGTGGCTGTGGGCTGTGCTCCCTTTTGTGGTGCAGACTGTGGTCCGACTTTGCACCAGGTCAGAGCAGGTGTTATTTTCCTGCTGCTAACGCGCCTTATTGCCTGTTTTGTGTTCTTATCGCAGTTCTGGATGGTCCTTGTGAATGTTGTGGAGTGGTGTTGTCGCAGCTTTTGGCACGGGAACGCCTACTCTGCATCTCATTAGCGATAGTTGAGTGGGTCATCTGTGGCGATGTTTTTTGCGCCTACTATCGCGGGTAAACTGGTGCTGTGGGATGTTAACACCAGCTTGTGCTTGGGGCGATAAGTTTATCGCAACTTTGGCTGCGATAAAGTTCGTTAACTTGGCGATAGATCCTTGTGAATATCCCCCTCACTCTTTTGATTATGCCCGTGTTATTTATGTATAAGGTGCAGCTTCTGGTAAGGTGTTAGCATCGCTGTGATCCATGGGGTCTGGTTTTCCTCACCTTTTCAGCTGCGGGTTGGCTCTGAGGCCCTTCCTCCGATAGATGGGTTAGCAGGTGTGAATGTCCATGAGCGTGTGTGCGCATTCTCGTGCCGCGATTGTTATTCTTCGGTTTGTTTTTTGCCAATTCGTGTTCTGATTACTTGTTTGCCTTCAGTTGTTTCCAAACGTCTCATTGCCTGCATTACATTTATGTTTGCCTCAAGCACGTTTCTTTGCTGGTAGCAGGTAAATGAGTGTTTGTTTCATCCTTGCTAAATTGCTTATAGATTCTTGTCTCCAGAGAGGTGAGTCGGATCAACATGATTTTGGCACGATGTGTTAAGTTAGATTTTATCATTCGCCCCCACGAAGGATGTAGTCCTGAAAAGATGCTTATCATTCCATTTCGACAGGAGAAATCTTTGTCTTTGCCACTCTCTGTCGGGTATGTTTGCTTGCTGTAATTTCCATGCCATGGATTTTCCATATGTGTCTCAGCGGGGCACCGATCATGGCATGGTGATTGGCGACCTGGTCTCCTATGTTATTGAAGTGTATCAGCACGGCTAACAATAGACACTGCCCTTTGCTTCACTAACACTATTGTCTTTCAAAGTCCCATTGAATGGTTACCGTTGGTATGGTTATTGTACTGCACGTTCACGCAGGAGATTGGATGTGATTGACGTGGCTATAAATATTTCAAATACATTCAGAACGCGTGAGAGTTGTTGAAATGTAGCAATAGTCCACTTTGAAGGAAGAAATCAGTAGGTAGTGAGTGGAAAACCGCAGAAACCTTTGAAAGGGGCAGCCATTACGCTTTGTGACGCCAGCTCCCGCTGTGTTAATGACAGCTACAACATACAATTCAGACTGAGCGAAAGGGGCATTACAAAGAGGAAAACACCCAGCATGCTCTCAGTTTTTTATTCCGTATTCAAACACTTATTGAACGTAAAACTGTAATTTAAAATCGCCTCTGGTATTATAATCCCAGCATCAATCAGAGGCATCAAGCTGTCTGTATATGTGAGGACTGCGAATTACCCTCGGATTCCAGATGTAATAAACCGCATCTGCAGGTTTTATAAGGTATCCACAGTGCCTATAGGAAACAGCGTTTATGTATATTTGAACACAAGGAATATTCACCTCGGAGCTTTTTGATTTTTTTTTTTAACTCTTGTTCTTTTGCCCCTATGGGGCATATTATCAAGCACGGCGTTCAAATTATCGCCGCTTTAGTGGCAGAAAACTGCAGCTAAAGGGGCGATAATGAGCTTGATAATATGCCCTGGAGAATTCCAACAGAAGCCCATGTTGACACCAGAACATGGGCTTCTATGGGAATTCTCTGCGGCATATTATCAAGCCCATTATCGCCGCTTTAGTGGCAGTTTTCTGCCGCTAAAGCGGCGATAATTTGAAAGCCGTTTCTTGATAAAATGCCCCCAAGTTTTCATAGTATTGATTGGTGTCTTTAGTGCTTCAAGAATGACATTAGTGTTCTCTTTAAGTACAAAGGGGCATATCTACAAGGTGGCGATATCAAATTATCGCCGCTTTTGCTTCCGTTTCCGGATGAAAAGCGGCGAAAATTTTGTCGCTATATTACCAAGGTCACGCTATCACGTGAAACCTTGCCTTAGCGCCTGAATTCCTAACGCCCATCTTTGCATCTCTAATGAAAAAGTAAAGTGGGCGTTCCTCCCCAGGATAACGGGAGAAATGTCACTAAGCGACATTTCTCCTATTATCAAGCCTCACACAAAGCAGCATAGCGACAAGAAAAGTAGCAATAAGCTCTGTTATCGCTACTTTCCTTACGCCTGCTTTGAAACTGACTTAGCCATGATATCCTATGGAAGGTGGATATCATGGCTAAGTATGTGAGACCCTATCAGCAAGCTATCGCCAAACTTCGTGGGATTATCGCTGGGTTTCCAGCGATAATCTCACGTTTGGCAGTTAGCGCTAGTATTTTTATCGCTTTTGAGATAAGCGTTGCTAATAGCACGCTATCTCAGCGATAAAAATCCACTCTAGCCGGCAATATTTATCCTAGCGCTAAGTGCGCTTAGCGATAATTATCGCTGGTTGTTGCTGATATGCTCCAAAATTAGTTCATATATGGTTTCCTAATGTAGTCACTGCAGCTTCAGCACTTGATTAACATACATTTCGAGGACTTGGACACTGTCACAGTAAGTGCATGTCTGTACCTCCTTTTGACAGACCTTTGAAAGCACAATAACAAGTTTGAATTTTAGACCTTACTTTTGAACACATCCCTTGCTATTTTGTTTTGATTTGGCCTGGAAGTAAATACTATGCTTGTATGTTGGTCAAATGCTACTACTAAAATCCAAATTTGTGTATACTACTCCTAGAAACACATTTCATACCAGACTGAGCCTTTCAACATTTTTTTAAATGTAGAAGTGTTTGAAAGTCACACATGTCATGGATGCAAATCCCTCGTTTTAATTGAAAATACATTTTGTTTAGTTATTTCCACCATTTCAAATGTGCAAACCTTATGTTCCTAGCACAAATTCCAATGTAAGCATTTTACATCATAGAATCAACATGACGCAATTCTATAATGCACCCTATGATATGTTTCTAATGGTCACCATCAGAGTTCTTGCTGAGAGGGTTGCCCTTAATGTTTCCCCCACTCACATTCTGTGGAACACTCTTTCAACATCATGATGACATAAAAATACTGTTTCAAAGAGCCAATTGAATTACTGTCCAACAAATCATCTTCTGTTCTGCCTTTCTTAACTAAGAGCGGGTGAAAATGTGTCATTTTTCCCACGCATAATATTTTTGAGAAAAAGTATGCCGCATTAGAAGGGTTCCGTGAAATAAACTTTGTCAATATATTGGAATGTTAGGACATGCTTCTGGTAGCTGCAGAGAACATCTTTTTATTCATTACCTGCTTCACATGCTGAACCATTCTGCAGCAGGAGACAATTATGCGATAAAGAATACATGGAAAAATACTCAAAATTAGGGGTGTGGCAGCTCTTATTGTGGTCTTCCCTCAAACTATTTTACTACTCAACTCCTGTTAATGAAATCGTTTTGTGTTGGCTTTAGGACTTGGTGCTCACATCTAAAAATATGATAAAAAGTAACTACTCCTGATTGGCACATTTCATTTACTTATATGTCTGTAGTAATGTGGTACAATATGTGAACAGGGCCTGTAAATTAAAAGCTGTAAGTTGGCCTGCAGCATGTAGTATGCAACCCACTGAAATAACACCTTACAACATGTCTCAGGTCTGCCATTGCAGCCTGTGTGCAGTTTTTAAACAACCAATTTTACTCAGCAAAATAAACCTTTTGGCAGGCCGAAACCTCCCTCTTATTACATATAAAGCACACCTGAGGTAGGCCCTAAACATCCCATTGGTCAGAGTGCAGTGTATTTAAAAAGTTGGCCATGTACTTTTAAGTTTCATGTGGCCTGGCATTGAAAATCTCTTACATTTGTTCTCACTACTGCAAGGTCTATTCCTCCCATAGGATAACATTGGATTATAATATAATATTTATTAGGTGAAAGTTATAACATTTGATTGGGAGCAGGTAGAGACGACCTGTTTACACTCAAATGAATTGCAATTTAAACTACTCTTAAATAGTAAATTTGCATTTTGAATACCAATTCTGAAAATGGCACTTTCATAAAACTGGCATTTTTTTATTCTTCCCATTTGGTGCCTGTGTCATGGGTCATATGACTGAGTGTATTTGACAGTTAGCCTTTGTGTATTCCTCCCACCGAGTGAGACAAAGCTGTTCTCTGCCCCACTTACATTTCAAAGGGGTTGCCTTACAACTTGAAACTAGTCCATTGTCACCCTCAACACCCCTTGGACCCTAAGAAGGGGAGGAATGAAATTCCGGAACCAGATGCGGAGGGAATTCTAGAAGTTTCTCCCATTTCAAAGGCTTGCAGCAGGTATAAATAATAGACTCTCAGACCCACTATTCAGTTCATTCTTGGACCTGCGGAGGACCACCAGAAGGGCTGCCTTGTACTTCAGACGGCTGCCTGCTGCTTGTGGTCTGCTTTGCTGCTTGAATCAAGAACTACCAGATAGAATCCAAGGGTCAGGTGGCTCACCTGTTCTGAGCAACAGGGATGCAACAGTTTACGTATGCCTCCCGGCAGCATCCCTGATGACCTGCTGCACTGGACCTGCCTTGATCTTCTGGAGTCTGCTGGAGTGGGTTTCTTATCCTCAAGAGCTGCCTCCCCAGGTCTTGGACGCTTGGCTGGCATCAGTTGAGCACCTGCTGTGACAAAAGGGAGAAATCCTAAAGATTTGAGCTGTTCCTGAATGTGAATGGGTCTGTTTGCCTAGAGAGCTTGCTGCCCGTGATTCCCCCTAACGCGCAGCTCCAGTGAATGTGACTCTTCACCCAACAGGTGGCAATGTGAGATCTGTCCTTCATTCTACAGCGACGACAGGCCGTTGTGACCGCCAACGTGACACTCCAGCAATGAAAGTCAGCGACGATCATCCACAACACTCCCCACATTTCTTCTGGCCTATGCCCTGCGACATGGACTCTTCGACCCAGGGTTTCAGAAGGTGACTTTTTCAGCAGGACAAACAAGGTCCATGTATCTGATCGGTCCTACATTGAAGTTGTCCTGAATTTGTGACTTTTCCCCGCTCTAGCATGACCTTATGACTGAAAGTGGCGCTTTGTGCTTTTAGGTGCTATGCTTATCTACAGCTTAGAAATTGCATAGCTACGGGTTCTAATAATTATATTTTTGCTGTTTTGGTCTCAAATTATTTATTACATTTTACTCTATCTTTCTAACTTTGTGTTAAATGTTTCTTGTGTTGTGCTTTCACTTCATTACTCTTTAAGTTCTGCATAAATACTTAAAACATTTCCTCTAAGTTAAGCCAACTGCTTTTGTGCCAAGTTACCAGAGAGTTCACCCTGACAGGGATTGTGGTTGTTGCTTTAGAAGTTTATTCACCCTCTCAAACAAACAAAAAAAATTCCTACACCTAATATTACCTATATTGCATTGACACACATGATGGCTGAGTAGAACAAATAAACAATCTCAAACAACAGTGAGATGGATATTATTATGGAGGTGGCCATGAACAATTATCCTAAATTCCAAGGGTAACATGAGAGAGAGGTTGGTTACCAAGAAAAGTTGAAGAGATGATGCATCAATGGTTCAGAGTGACACAGAACTGTTAAAACAAACAGGGGCACAATTATTACCAAAAATGTTGAGAAGGACTGCTTCCAATGGGCACAACTGAAGTGCCTAGATCAGTTTGTGAGGTTTACCTATCAGAAAAGAGTCGGTTTCCAGATCTTTATGTCAATTTGCAATACAAAGAGCCACCCCAATGTGTTATGCCTCTTGCTGAAGTCTTTTGGTATCACTTTTGGCGTACTCAGGTTTCAAAGTTCCCTTTATGAATTGTGTATTGTTCAGTTAGAGTGTCAGCATGCAGCAGCTTAAATGTGTAACAGTGCACAACTGTTAGAAAATGGGTTTCTGGTTGACAGAGGTATTCACTCTGTCCAAGCAGGAACCACAATTCTAGTCAGGGTAAGCTAGATACACTAAAAGAAAACCTCAGCTCACCCTTTGGTAGCTTGGAATAGAGCAGTCAGGCTTATCTAAAGAGGCAATGTGTAAAGTATTTGTGCAACACACACACAGTAACACAATGAAAACACCACAAAAATGCTCCATATCGGTTTAGAAAAATGGAAATAAAATTTGATTAAAACAAAACGACAAAAAATCGAATAGGTAGAACCAGAGTTATACATTTTTAAATAATATTTCAGAAAGTAGTGCTTAGAAGGCAATGGTGCCTAGAGGTTACTTGAGTTCAAACTCCACCGGGGTGAATACAAAGGATGGAGGGCAGGCTGGCTTCAGGACCCACACAGGACCTGCTGAAAAAGTACGTCAGATGGAATAAGCGTCGGCATAGAAGACTTGATGTGTCGGTTCCAATGCATGTAGTTGGGTCGAAGCATCGGTGTCTAGCTTCACAGTTGGGTACTGTGTCAGCATCGAACCCCTTACTATGCAGGTGCTGTGTCATCATTGAACTTGTCAGTTGGGTCCTGCATTGTCGTCAAGCCATGTTGAAATGTCCCTGGGTCGGCACTGCATCGGAGTCATAAGGCACTGCGTTGGTTCAGATCGGCGCAAATTCATCACTGGGTTGATTTTAAAATTACACCGCTACAGAACCCACTTCCAATGCCCCAGTCTGGATTGGCACTTAGGCAGAGTAGGACTCACATATGGCACAGTCCAGCAGCAGAGTTGTAGGACGTCTTTGATGGCCCTGAGACTTCAGAAACAGGGGGCAAGTAAGCAAGTCCTTGCAGTCACTCTGGGTTCATGTGAAATGGGTCCAGTCCTTGTTTACAGCAGGGCAGAGATCAGCAGGCAGCAGGGCAGCTCAACAAAGCAAAAAACAGTTCCTCCAGAGCAGCAGTCAGACAAAGTGGCAAAGCTTGTGGCACAGCAGCCTTTACTCCTGGTAGAACTCTTCCCATGTCCAGTAGTGTACTGTCTTTGTAAGGTCAAAGCCTCAGTACTAATACTCAAATGTGCATTTGAAGTGTGGTGACTACAAAGCAGATCCTTGTAGTGCACAGGTCCCCTTTCATTCCAGCCCTGTATGCCAGGCCTTCTGCATGTGTGCGGGGGTAATCAGCCCTTTGTGTGGGGAACAGGACTGCCTATTCAGGTGTAAATATCAGGTCCCCTCCCTCTTCCTGCCCAGGAAGAGCTATCAGAATGTAGATGAATGCAGATGAGTTCTCTGTCACACCCACCCACCCTTCCTGTGTTGTGGCTGTCACGAGGGAATGCACAAAGTGTAGCTGTCACATGTCCCAGGTATGTACTGCAGACAGGCTGCAAGGCACACAGAACAGTAGGAGCAGAGAAATGACCACTTTCTAAAAGTGCAAAAAGAACAATTGATGGACAGAATGATCCTGCGCCCAATGGGAACAGTTCAGCCCAAACTGCCAGGCCAGGTCCTCCCTGGACTGGAATCAAGCATCCTAGGACCGGTTATGGGCTTTCAACCCTCATCAGTCATCATAGCTTGACTCCAGTAGCATAGAGAGCATGGGACCCACATCTGGGCATACCCGTCCCACTCGGGATGACAAATGCAAAAAAAACAAGTGATGGACAGAATGCAGACCATTGTCATACATTCACCCCAGTACAGAGATCTAGGCCTAAGTCCATCGTTTTTTTGCTCACCATGCCATTCCAATTTGGACCCAGCCATATGCAAATCAGGCTTGACCGGAAACAAGCATGCCCAGAAGTGGGTCCTGGGCTCTCTGTGCCACTGGAATCAAGCTATCCTGGCCGAAGAGGGGTGAAACCCCGAAACCGGTCCTAGGATTCTTGTTTCCGGTCCAGGGAGGACCTGGCTTGGCAGTTCGGGCTGGACTGTTCTCATGAGGCACAGGGTCAAGACTGATTTGCATATGGCCAGGTCTAAACTGGGGTGGCATGTGAGCAAAAGAATGATGGATTTAACCCAGATCTCTTGACTTGGGGGAAAATGTTTTGATTTGTTCTGCATTTCGTCAATCAATTGTGTGTCTTTCACTTTCTAAAAGTGGCATTTCTAAAACAGTAATAATAATCTAACTTTACCAGTAAAGAAGATTTATCATTAGCATTCCAGAGAGATGCAACGTTATGCAGCTACTCCTTTCTAATCAGGAATTACAGATTAAAAGTGTTTTAAGGATTTCCCAATGCTAGTCTATCAGAGGAGTCACACAGTAGTAAAAAACACATTTTGCTGTTTGTCAGTACCAGGAAATAAAAAACGTAAAAGTACATGTCGACCTTTTAGTTACACAGCACTCTGTTGTTAGAGCTGCCTAGGGCCTGGGTTAGGGGTGACTTATGTGCAGCCGCGGCCCGTGGAGGGAGTTCCGTGGGGCGGTAAGGCGGGGCGGGGAGGGGCAGGGTGGGGGGTTCTAAAAACCGGAATATGGATAATTGCAGGTAAGTAAACAATTAAATAAATAAAACGAATTTCGTAGCGCGCGCTACATCGATGCGATGCAGCGCGCGCTACGAAATTCGTTTTATTTATTTAATTGTTTACTTACCTGCAATTATCCATATTCCGGTTTTTAGAACCCCCCACCCTGCCCCTCCCCCGCCCCGCCTTACCGCCCCACAGAACTCCCTTAACGGGCCACGGCTGCTTATGTGTAATAAAGGGGGAATTTAAGGCTTGGCAAGTGGTTTTAAATGGCAAGACAAAGTAGCAGTAAACCTTTAGAAAGAGGGCATGTTTCTACTCTTAGCTCTGTGAGCCTGCTCCAATACACATCTGGGGATGGATGACACCTGGGATTTGTTCATCTCTCTAGACAGCCACATGCAAAGGGAGCTTATGTGTGACTGATGGGCCACCCTGTGCAGGACGGGAGGGAGGAGCTGGTTGCAGCCTCACACATACACCTGAATAGGCTATGCCCTGTATCCACACAAAGGACTGCTGAACCTCCTTGTCGCTTGGCAGATAAAACACTTCAGACTTAGTGCAGCCTACTAAATAAAAAAAGTGGTTAACCTGTCGCCCATAGTTATCACACCAGATGAAAACAACGTCCTTCAAAATGGCTGATGTTTTATCCTGACTCTTTGAGAGAAAAGGTTCCATGTTGTAAGTGAGCGCCTCAATTTCTTCTAGAAAATCAGACTCTGGACCTTTTTCAAGGGTAAACCTAGTCTAGAAACCTGTGATTCAGGATTTTAAAAAAAGTCCACGTTCACTCCAACAGCTGGGATGACTTCCTATTAAGTACTTACCTTTGAACAAGCTGTTCTCAAAGAGGTAGAAGAGTCAAACCACCCCACACCATTCTACAACATCTCAAAAAGAGAATTAGATGTGGTGAGGAGATTAGCCAATGACACGGCCATCATTATAAAGCATGCAGCCAAGGGTGGTGCCATCATAATTATGGCCACCCGACCATAATAATGAGTGCCTACAACAACTGATGAATAATAGATACTTCCGCCCAATCAGCATGGAGAGATTCACCACTAAGATCCAGACATTAGTCATAGCAGTCACAACCCAAGGATGGGTTATGAAGAACAAGGCAATGTTACTGGTCAACCCATCCCCTAAAACACCATACATTTACATCTTGCCAAAGATACATAAAGGTGTTACCCCCCTCCAGCTGACCAATACTTTCAGGGATTGGATCCCTTTTGGAACCACTAAGCAAATTCTGCGATCATTTTCTTCAACTACTCGTGATGAAGACTCCATTCTTCATCAAGGACACCAGGGACGTCCTAACCTGATTGATGAAGCAAAACACATTAATAATATCAGTCAGTCACAATAGCTTTATTCGACAAATAGTCATAAAAGCTGAGTTCAATACAAAATATATGACCAAGATATTAAAACTTTTAAAAAGAAACTTCCCATAAAGTTAAAAGTCCATAAAATATTATAATAAAACAACAATAAAATGTATAAACTCCTCTCAATGTTATATACATATATACAAGGAAGTCTTTTTGCAAAAAAAAAAAAAAACACAGAGTTCCATGAACAACTTAACTCTTACTTTACGCTTACTACCTTTAACGTTAAAAGGAATAGGAAAGACAGACCCCAATTCCATTTAAGCAACTAGGAGATAAAACAAGGTTAGGCATGTAGTACACGTTCATTACAATGCAACAATTGCTTTTGATCTAATCACCCATGCCCATCCTAAAAATTTAGCTAAAGATATGACAAGGGGTAACCATGTTTCAGTGCAAATTAATCTAAGAGCTACCTCATGTTTTCGTGTACCTAGGGCTCTGCAGATTGGGGCCAACCAAGTAAGCCTCGGAACTTTATATGCGGGGCACACGTATAACAAGTGGGCCAAAGACTCCAAGTTTACATGACAAATAGGGCAGGAGGTATCATCTTCAGTGTCCCATCTCGCAGTAAATGACTTTATGGGTAATGTGGCCACTTTAAGTTGGAAATAGAGCTTTCTATCATGAGGCTTCGTTATGGTGTCCCAATAAGGTTCCAGCTTTTCTACTGGTTTTACATCTAGGAATTTACCTGTTAGTGTCAAAGGATCACTAGTCCTAAAGGTGGTTTTAATCACCCATCCCCAGTATCTTTCCTTCAGCTGTGCTTTAGAGGGAAACGGAGAGTTTTCAGGATTTTCCCATAGGGCGGCCATGCCTATAGTTGCTAGGATAGATCTAACTTCCTGCAGCCATTTCATCTTCTTGTAACGATCCGCTCTTATCAGATCTTTTAGACCCTCAGCATAAGGTGTCAGTTCAGGTGTTGACCAGATTCTCCGCCAGAACAACAAAGGGCGTAGTCTGGCACTATCAGCCAAAGCCTTCCTGCCTAAATCAAATAATAATGGCCGTATCGGTGTACTTTGTGGTAGGTTGGTGATTTTAAGAAATAGCTATAGTTAGTTTTGAGAGATTTTTAAATCCCCAGAGCTCTGCCCCACATAATACTGCACTAACAACTTTCATGTTATAAATGTTCAAGACCGGACTAACTGGTTTTGTAAACGATGCATAAAATAAAGCCTGTAAAGTTCCTGCTAACTGACGATGTTTCAGTGTGGCCATATCCAGTTGCTTACCCCACCTCATGTCACCCTGCATAATGACCCCAAGATATGTAAAATCTTTGACCTGCTGTAGGGGTCGATTATTCAGCACCATCACTCCTCTGTAAGATCTGTGGGGATTAAATGTCATAAACTTTGTTTTGGACACATTCATCTCCAAACCCCGCAGATGACAAAATTCCTCAAAGAGTGATAGGGCTCGCTGTAAACCGCTCAGTGTTTTAGCGATTAGCAGCGTATTGTCTGCGAACATGAGGATGGGGATTTTTACGCCCACCAGTATAGGTGCATCAGTTGGGTTTGCTTCCAGAAATTTTACAATACCATTTATAAATATTAAAAACAGCGTTGGTGCCATCACACAACCTTGTCTCACCCCTTTTTCCACTTGGAAAAGGGAGGTAACCTGACCCTGGGTACCCCACCTGATTTCTGCGTGGTTTCCCTCATGGAGCCTAGCTATGAGAGTTAATAGTTCTTTAGGCATCTCCAGATCTTGCATTACTCTCCACAGTCTACTAAGGTAAACAAGGTCAAAAGCTGACTTTAAATCCACAAAGGCAGCATACAAGCTGCCTTTGTCTAAGACCACCGTTTTCCAGTAGAGCAATGTGAAGCGAAAGGTTTGGTCAATAATACTTATACGTGACTGGAAACCTGCCTGGAATGGTGATAATACATCCTGCTCTTCAATCCAATCCTGGATTTTATTTAGCACAAGGCGTCCCATAATCTTTTGTGATGAGTCGATTAGACTTATGGGTCTATAATTCCCAGGCAGTGACTTGTCCCCCTGTGGCACCATTTAGATTTATTGGAAAGGAATATATCAGCGGGAATCCCGTCAGGGCCTGGTGCTTTACCTCACCTCAGAGGGGGCCCAAAGCAATGTTAACATCCGCTTCACTAAAACCCGGACCATCATAGTAAGTAGTTGCAAACTCAAACGCATCCTTATCATCTATACTACAGGCGTATTGAGATTGAAAATGCGTTACCCATTGATCTTGGCATATATGATTTATCGGCTCTACAGGTCGACCATCTCCGCCCCATTTGACTACGTCCAAAATTGTTTAGGATTTTTACTTTCACAGGCACATTTAAGATCCTGCCATCTGTTCTCATCCCAAGATTTATTCACAATCTCCTGGGCTTTCTTATAAATTTGCCTGGCATGCCACACTTTAGTCAGATCACCTTCCTTAATTGCTTTCCCCAGGGAACTACGAGCCTCCTTACAGTCTTTATTAAACCATTTACTTCCATTTTTGTGGTGAATACCTCTACTTTTACAAGTTTTTATAAAAGTAGGTACAAAGGTGTATAAAGAACTCAGCATGAAATTCAGCTACCAACTCAAGAGATGCCAGGTCTTCTAGTTCTAGTATTGCATTGTCAACATCTAGTGAGATTTTATCTAGGATTGTAGGCTTCTCTATTACATTTACCCATTTCAGGCGCCTCATGTCATTTGTGGGAACTAGATCTAGGGATATAATTTATCTACCAGAATAAATGACATCTTTCTCTATCACTATATCAAAAACTGCGCACAAGGGTTTATGATCACTCTCTATTCGCTCATTTACATTCATGTCCCTTAATGCATGCCAAAACTGACAACTAATCAATAAGTAATCAATGCGGCTGGAACTAGAGCCATTGTTAAAAGTACATGCACCATCTCTATCTGATTGAGTTCTACCATTTGCAGCACTTACTCCTTTCTCCATACAGATGGAATTTATCTGGACCACCACATCAGTCAATTTTTTTACTGGAATTAGATCTAGTTTAGGAATTCTCCACAAGTCATCTTCCTCATCAGTAATGTTTGAGTTCCCAATTAGGAGGGGTTCAAAAGTCACATTGAAATCTCCCGCTATTATTACATTTATACCTCTAGAGTATTGGTCTAGTAAAGTATCCAAAGCTAGTAAAACCTTGGATTTCCTACCCTTTGTCCCACTTGCATAGATGTTATAGATGTCAAGCTTTTCACGCTCTCCCCACTTCAACCTGAGCGCTAATATATCCTTGTTGTGAGCCTCAAGGACCTGCACAGCAAAGCCAATTTCTTGTCAAACCCAGATTGTTAACCCTCCCGAGGGTCGACACATTCAGCCAGTGATTGCAGGGACATAATAGTTTAAATAACCTGCATTGTAGATAGGATCCACCGCCCAGGTCTCTTGAAAGAGGCAGACATCATGGTTTGCAACAAATGTCTGCCAATCTGGAGATACTATTTTGGTTTTTATCCCAGCTATATTCCATGATAACACAGATAAACCAGACGGTGGATTTATATCTGGGCTCTGGGCTATCACGGTGTTTAACACATTTCCTTGATACTCAACAAGCTCTATATTTCCTCTAGTTGTCGCTATGTTATTATCTTGGGGTAAATTACTTATCCTACATTCCACCTCTCTGGAAGAGTAAGAACAAATGCTGGATTCTCTACTTGTCACTATGTTATTATCTGGGGGTAAATTGCTCATCCTACATTTCGCCTCTCTAGAAGGGTACGAACAAATACTGGGTTCTCTACTTGATGGGATAACATCATTGGTACCTAGTTCCTTCTGGGACACATTCAAGAGTCAATCATTAGATTTTAGGTTTGAGTATCTGCCTAAGAGAGAATCACCTTGCCCTGGAACGCATCCCTTACCAGTTACAATGGGGAAACGTCTAAACTGTATTAAAGAATGGTCTGGCGAAGACGTAAGAAATTCCAAGGCTAACGAGTCTTCAACTAGATCTTGCCCTTTTAATGTTAACTCGATGCAGTCCAGCGGGTTTGTTCGAGAAGAGAGTCTACGAGCTCTAGAAATGTCTTCTCTAATAACCGAACGACATCCCCTAACATGGCGGATCCAGTGGATTGCTTTATTGGTAAGGGAATCTGCATTTTATATGCTATTCCTATTAGCGTATTTGGGGACTTTAACCATGTAGCTTTTTAGTGTCTGGGGCAGATTTATACATAACAGTGTTATAGTTTGTTGCATGCAGTTATTTGAAGTATTCCCTAATCCTGGTATGACAGGGCGCCTAATTTGCACTTGTGATGGATCTGATTTTGGATTAGATGCTTGAGCTGGATGCCCCAATGATATTGGCTCTATTTCAAGTCTACGTTCTTCCCCTGTGTTATGGCAGAGCGGAATATTATCCTTACTCTGAGGGAGCTTTGTTATGGTAGCCGGATACCGTTCCTGACAATTTACTTTCTTTGGTTGTTCTGGCTGCCTTACCCTGGAGTTGGGAGTTTCAAGATGTGCAGTAATCCTTTGTGATAAAAGTTCAACCAAAGTTGTTAATTCTATTAGCTTTGTTCGCATGAGAGCCACCTCCGCTTTTAGTTCACAAAAAAGAGAAGGTAATGCCTGGTAATCCGCTGTGGGATATGAATCCAACCGTGAGTTGGAAGTGGGGGGGCTACAGGACAGCAACGGGGAATTGTTTAAGTGAACATCAACCCTCTCTTCTTCTTGTAGATCTATAAGGAGCGTAAACCTGCTGGTCCAGGCAACCGCGTTTTTTCCGACTTCAGAGTTACCAAAATTTTCTATCACTGAAGCCTGTCTTGTAGCCCTCGTAACCATAGAACCCTCAATGTGGGATTCCGGAGTACCTCCCCTTATTGGTTTATGGAACATTGCGGGAACTACATGATGTCCTGCACTGATGATTGTGTCCGTTTGGGAGGAGGGTACAACTTGTTCAATACTAATAGGTTGGGTGGGTGTGTCATTGACTAAAATATCCTCACATTCGCTGATCAACGTGTCTATTCTATCTATGGTGCAATTATTACCTGATATCTTCTGCTTCAACGTTTTTCTCACCCTTTTCCCCCTGCGTTCTCTACCGCTATCTCCCCCTCCAAGAACTCCACTATTCCCATCCATTGTGTTCCTTTTCCCCATACTCAATCCTTAGTGGATTAGTGGCCTCTAAATCTCGTAATACCTATACAAGACTTCCCTTTTAACAATTAAAGCAATCAACTTAGGATCCCCTAAAATCAGCACATTTAAAAACAACAGCGTGTAAAGCTATATGATTAGATGATATTTGGCTATCAGTGTAGCAACACTCTTCAGAAAACCTGACGTAGTTGTACAGATGGGGAATTGTTCTACCTGCAAATGTCCGGCACAGGGAAGGGGGGGTGGCCCTGCCATGCCTCCTCCTGTCAATGATGGGCAAGGACGGGCCCGTCCTTGGCGTGGGCTTAGCCCGGGCGCGTCCCGCGGGTCATGGTGCACACTTTTAAGCGCAAGGCTGGCGATTCGGCTTCTCCCCCAGCAAATGATGGATTATGGGGTATGAAGTCCCCAGCAGAAGGCAGCAGTGACCGCGTCCCGTGCCACGGTGATGTTTTGCGCTTTTAAGAGCGAGGCTGGCAATTCAGCTCCTCCCCCAGCAAATGATGGATTATGGGGTATGAAGTCCCCAGCAGAAGGCAGCAGTGACTGCGTCCCACGCCGCGGGTGATGTTGCGTGCTTTTAAGCGCGAGGCTGGCGATTCAGCTCCTTCCCCAGCAAATGATGGATTATGGGGTATGAAGTCCCCCACAGAAGGCAGCAGTGTCCGCGTCCCGCGCTGCGAGTGATGTTGCATGCTTTTAAGCACGAGGCTGGCGATTCGGCTCCTCCCCCAGCAAATGATGGATTATGGGGTCTGAAGTCCCCAGCAGAAGGCAGCAGTGACCGTGTCCCGCTCCGTGGGTGATGTTGCACGCTTTTAAGCACGAGGCTGGCGATTCGGCTCCTCCCTCAGCAAATTATGGATTATGGGGTATGAAGTCCCCAGCAGAAGGCACCAGTGACCGCGTCCCGCGCCGCCGGTGATGTTGTGCACATTTAAGCGCAAGGCTGGCAATTCGGCTCCTCCCCCAGCAAATGATGGATTATGGGGTATGAAGACCCCAGCAGAAGGCAGCAGTGTCCGCAGCAGTGTCTGCGTTAATAATATCAACTCCTTGTTACCCTGGATGTGGAGGTACTGTATACCAACATTACACAAGATGCCACCATCGAAGTTGCAGAAAACAACGTCCTCCTTTAGATCTGGACCGTGAGCTTTATCATTGAGTACGTGATCTGCGCACTCAAAGAAAACTTCTTTCACTTTGCGGACCAACTTTACCACCAGATACATTGTACTTTCATAGGAAGTCCCTTCACACTAAGCTTAGCCTGCTTGTACCTTGAGAGGGGGCATTTTTTTGGTAAGACCAACCCCTACACCAACAACATCTTACTATGGTATTGCCACATAGACAACATCATTATTCTATGGTGGGGTAACATTGACACCTATCATAAATTCTACACCTGGATCAACTCAATCAATCCTTACGTTAGGTTCCCCAAAACAATCTCGGACAGACAACTTCCAATCCCGGACCTCCAGATCTCTCTAAACAGTAGCAAACTAAAGAAAATCACCTTCAAGAAGACTTCTGAGTGCAATTGTCTACTATTATACAATAGCCACTATCCCAAGGCCCTTCGGGACAACCTCCCTTTTGGGTGATTTCTACATCTCAGATGGAAATGCAGCAATGTCAATGATTACAACCTGCAGGCCACTGAATTTAGCACCAAACTAAGAGCCCAAACTATCCACTGTGACTCTAGTACACATGAGGTCGAGAAATGAGCACCCAAAACACTCTTAGAACACAAAACCAGGTCCAATGATGAGATTATTACTTGTGTCACAACTTTCACTTCAAACTCCAATGATATACAAAGAATTATATGGAAACACTGGCCCATCCTACACTCTGGTTCCATCAACCTCCATCTCCCACGCTCTGCATTCAAACACACACAAATTCTGAGAGACATGCTGATACACTCGAGACCCTGGATGGTTCTGAGTTTTGAACAACATCCCCTTTGGAACCTTCCTCCAGTCTCAGGACACTACCCGTTTAGTCATGTTGGATATGCCATCTCACCAAAACTACTAAAAACATCTGACCAGACTCTTCACACATGTGCACGCAGAGAGAGGGTACACAACAACTGCAACACCAAGAATTGTATTTACCTCATTACTTGCCCTTGTGCACTTAGATGAGTTGGCCTGATGACAAGACCAGCGAAGGCCAGGATCACTGAACACCACAATAAAGTAACATGCAGTGTAAATGAAGTACCACCACAGTGAGTACACACTTCTCTACCCATAATCATACCCCTGATGACCTACAGTGAACCATCCTAGAAGCACCCAATCACTGGGACACACATACCCTTTTCCGGAGGGAACAAAACAATGGGTCTTCCGTCTAGCCACCCATATCATTGTCCTTAATAAGGAAATCCCCTGGAGCAAGCTAGACACTTGACAGGACAGGTTTCTTGAATCTGCATCTGATAATGCTGACATAGGGTGACAGTTAACCTCCCTTTGAGGCATTTTGTGCTATAGTCACAACAGGATTACATGTCAAACACTTATTTACCTAGACAACTTTTGGCACTTGTGCGGTATGCACTTTCTATTTGGTACATTTAATATTCCATAAACAATATTTTCAGTGTGCCCACCACTACTGGCTATATATAGATACATGTTGTTTGTATTACTTATAGGCATATTGTCATCAAGGTGTGCTGCCATTCGTTAAGAAGACACTACATTAACAATACACAACCTACCACATGCAAATTGTGTACCCTTGAGATACATTTTGTTATGCATCTTGTAATCATGGTGAGCTGCTTGTTGGATAAACAACACTTTGAATGTATAACACAATCTACTACACGCACTACATTTGTCATATTAGTAAGCTTTATCTTACGCATTTCCAATTTTTTTAAATCTTATTTGCCTCCATTCTCAAGCTACATTTGCCTTTCCAATATGGCACCCACTTTTCTAAGCAGGGCTACCAGGTTTGACACAACGACCCCTGCTAGTTCTCTTGTGCTGTCTCTGGAAATACCCACGGAGCCAGATTTGCAAACAGCTTCGGGACCTCTCTGATACAAATCTACAGGAACCCTTCCATTATGCTAGGTTAGTGCTTACAGAAACATTGATTTTGGCATTCCGTACATGGCGATCAGAGCTTTATAATGCCGCCAGACTACTTGGCTTCCAAACCCCTAACAACATGGTGGCTGGATTTCCAGAGCTCCCTAAGAGGTAGTGTAGTTCTTGCCAGCCTCCATCAACATGCCACACAGCTGAGATTAATCCCAGTATGCTTTATAAACCCTCTCCCTGGCAGCTCATTTCCTCCAGGCCTGTAGAGGAGGGTAGGTTACCATCTGAGACCACATGAGTACTGACATAACCTGTAGTGTATGTTATTATCTCTTTACTTATTTCTACAAGATAGCACCTAATTGGTACATCTATGACTACCAGTTTGTTTTTGCAGCCAAGCACAGTCCTCTGCCCACTCCTAAGGGGTACAAACACTGCTCAAATAGGGAAAGAACCCTTTTCATGAATTTGGTATGTACCCCACCTTCTATGTGGATTTGCTGTTATGTTGTTTTACTGCATGTGTTCACTTACCTGTTTTTCTATTTGTGCACACTTCACTGTGGGGTGGCAATGTGCCCTAAGCATGTTTTTAACTCAAGTTAAGGCACACTATATGTATTAAAGGATGTGTCAACCCGTCCTGCCAGTGGTGACATGCTTGGTAAGATGTCTTTTTGTCTTTCAGGTCAGTTTTCAGATGTCCCGTACAGTAGCAGGTATAGTGGGCACATTTTTTTAATGCACATCTTTATTCCGAATCATAGACATTTTTGACTACTCACTACACCACCCTACACTCAGTATATCCTCACTTGCACTCATGAATACGGCAATCAAATTAGAATACCTCTGACATGGAGCCCCTTGAGGGGCCCGTTGGACATTGCATTACCAGTCCAACGAGGACCAGCCCCATCCAGTTGACCAACCCCGACTGACAATTTCTCCTTCCCCAATTTCCTTATCACTGAAGGAACACAAAGTGCTTCAGGCCCTGCAAAATGCAGGCCTGAGTATCAAGGCCACTAAGTGCCAAATAGGGTAGGGGTCGGTGTAGCAACTTGGGACACCTGTTGGGAGGGGGTATGGTGCAGCCCCTTCAGGCCAAGATAGAAACCATCATGGACTAGGAGCCCCCAAAAACTCAAACAGAGGCGAGAGTCTTCTTGGGCCTCAGAGAATATTGCAGGAGGTTTGTCAAGGGATATGGCACCATTGTTGCCCCCTTAATTGAGCTGACTTCTAAAGACGCAGCCCAGAAATGAGATTTGGATAGAGGCATTTAACTCCCAAAAGCAAATGTATCGTTTGCACAGCCTCTGTGCTCAAGGCTCCTGAATTTTCCAGGGGATTCATTGTTTAAATTGATGCCTCAGGGCATGGTATAGGAGCAGTAATTTCCCAATTTACTAAAGAGGGCTAGGCCAACCTGTAGCATTAATACCCTGTAAGGTACTTCCCAGGGAACAGAGGAAGGGTGCTATTAAAAGGAAAGCCTTTGCTGTAGTCTAGGCACTGAAGAAGCAAGGATATACTTGTTTCGGACTCACTTCCAGATTTAGACAGACCACTGGCCCCTCATGTGGGTAATGCATGTGAGAGGAGACAATTCAAAATTGTTGAGGTGGGTCATCTCTCTACAGAGAATTAATTTTACGGTGGAACAAAGACCTGGGACTATGTTCGTCCGCCATAATGATGAAAACTGCCAAGAGGTTGGGTAGCTCTTACATTTTTAGCTGGGGTGACAAATGTTAGACCTGCAAGCCTTAGGGTGGAATGCCCGCAATATTTTTGCCTGTTTGTCTCCAATTTTACTGATTTGTTTTTGTTGGTTTTAGGACTCTGGGCACTTTCCAACTTCTAACCAGTGCTAAAGTGCATGTGCTTTTTTCCTAAACATAGTTTGATTGACTCATCCACAATTCACATATTTAATTTACTTATAAGTTCCTGGTAAAGTGAACTATATTTGCCCATTGGCCTGTAGACTAAATGCTACTAGTAGGACTGCAGCACTGATTGTACCACCTACTTAAGTAGCCCTTTAAAAGATGTCTCAGACCTGCCACTGTAGAGCCTGTGTGTACAGTCTACAATGCCATGTCGACTTGGCAAGCAATACATCTTTTGAAGCCTCAAACACAACTTGTATTACATATAGGCCATTCCTTAAGGTATGCCTATAGGGCAGGGTGTTATATAATTGAAAGGCAGGGCATGTCATTTTAAGTTTTACATGTCCAGGTAATTAAAACTCCAACATTCATTTTACACCAATGTTAGGCCTACCACTCTCAGAGGTTAACATTGGGGATTCCTTGTTGCATCAGATATGCAGAATTCCTAATTGGAAGGAGGTAGAGCTGTCATGTTTATTACCTATGGAATTGTTAAGATAAATCCTCTTTAATAGTAATGTCAAAATTATCACTGCAATTTTAAAAATGCTACTTTCAGAAAGATTGTATTTTTCTGCTACTAGCCATGTGTGCCTGCTGCGTGTGTGCAATACAAGTTTGAGGTGGGTGACAGCAGGGTCTTGTGCATTCCCTCTACACAGTGACACACAAAAAGAGCTTAGTTGTGGCTGATGGGTCATCCACATCATTATGGGTCATACTGGACAGGATGGAAGGCAGGAGCTGGGCTCACACTTACACCTGAATAGGCTGTGCCCTGCCCCTACACAAGTGACTGCTTAACTCCCTGTAGTGAGCTTCCTGTCAGGGCAAGAAGGATGGACTGCTGTGCACTTCAAAGCTCCTCTTTGAAGTTGCCCCCACTACAAAGGCATCACTGGGTATAAGAACAGGACTTTTGACTCCAACAGCTTAGTGCACTTCTGGACCTCTGGATGCTCTACCAGGAAGAAGGACTGCTGTGCTGCTTAATAACTGCCACTCTGCTGGACTTTTGCCCTTTGAAGTGGGTACAAAGTGCTGTTCCAGCTGAAATCCACACATCCACGCTGTTGCGCCCATCTGGACTGGCACATCTCCATCTATGCCAATGCATTGCCTCTGCTGCAAGAGTTGAGTGCCTCGCATCATAAATTATCTCCATTCCCGACGCATCTTCAACTTTGTGCAGCTTGGAGCCAACACAACACCTACACCCTAAGGATCATCAACAACACATCACATCCTGTGCTCCTCGCACACCATCCTCAATGTTGATGCAACTAGGCCTGGGCGGCAAATTCCGTCCCGCTCGCGGAATTTGCCGAATTTGGGTAATTTTGCGTTCCGCGAAGAAAGCAAAATTGCCCAATATTCTGCTTTCCGCGACTTCGCGAAATTTTTTGCTTGTTTGCGTTCTCAAAATGCGTGTTCACAAGATATTTCTCCCCGAGCATGCAAACAGCGATTGTGAACAGGAAAAAAGCATCGCGAACAAGCAATTCCACGTGTTCGCGGAATTTCTGCGTGTTCGCGGAGATTTTTTACCGTTTTGCGGAGATTTGCATAACGCGATTATGCAAATTCCGCCCACCCCTAGATGCAACCATGAACCAAGGTACTGTTTTCAGCGGGCCAAGGCAAGTCTCTTTATCAGACCCTCTCTCCATTATGGTCCGCCTGATTTGGGGATTTGACCCAGTCTGGCTTGATCAGATATCCTGGTTGGAAAGAGAAAAACAAGGAGGAAAAACATATTTCACCTTGTTACAACTCCCCTCGGGAGGCATACAGATTTGACCCTTCCCGAGGTGTACATCACTTTGCAAATCTGGGGCAGTGTCAAATTCCATGTGTGTGTGTGAGAAAGTGCCCTCTTTCTGCATTGTATGCCCCCACTTTTTGCTGAATTGCTGATGTTCTTTGACTGAGTGTGCCCTGGACTCCTGCTAATCAGGTACCCAGGGCCCATGTTCCTTCCCTAAAATTGCATTGAAGCCTAAACCCAATTGGCATCCCTGGCCACAGGTAGGCCCCAGGTAAATGGTACCACAGGTACCCATGGCACTGTGGCCAGGGAAGGCCCCTAAGGGCTGCAGCACTTATTGTGCCACCCTTGGAGGCCCTGCACCGTTTCACTCATACACTGCCAGTGCAGGCTGCGTGTCTTGGTGCAGAACAAAAATGAAAATTCGACATGGCACACATCCCTGTGTGCCATGCCAACAACCCCCAGCAGCTGATCTAGAGCCACCCCTCCAGCTGGGTGCACTATGCTAGTGGTGAGGGTACAGGTGCATGAGCCCTGAACCCCACAGTGCCCATGTCCATTCTTAGGCATTGTAAGTGCAGAGCTGCCATTAGGAGTATATGGTGCTGGGAGTTTGTCATTACGAACTCCACCACAACACCATAATGGCTACACTGAAAACTGTTAAGTTTGGTATCAAACTTCTTAGCACATTAAACCCACTCTGATGCCAGTGTAGGATTTAATGTAAAATGCATGACAGAGGGCATCTTAGAGATGCCCCCTGAAATTCGACCAACTTCTAGTGTCCCGACTGAGTGGCTGCTTAGGCTGCCATCAACAGACATGTTTCTGGACCCCTGGGTCGAGAGCCTGCTGCTCTCGGGAGCCTGAAACAATGCACATCCTGGGACAAGGTGCCAAGCCTCCTCCCCCAGGATGGGCAGGTTCACGAAGGCGAAGCTTCAAAGGCACGCCACCTCTGTGAGCTTCCCCAGACCACTTGCTGCTTTCATCAACTAGTTCCCACTGGTACTGCACCCCACTTTGGGCAGGAGAACTGGCAGGAAAAACAAGTGAGGGAGGGTGTTGCGCCCACCTCTGCCAACTCTACCCCTCAGGTGGGGTTGGTGAGGTGAAGCACAACTCTGAGTCCCTGCCATCTTGAGGATGGGAGTCCCAACTAACCAGGGACAAGCACATGCCTCCCTCCCACTGGAGAATGGCTCAATAGGGGGTGTACCCACCCAGGGAAAGAACCCATTTGTCGTGCCCTCTACCTACCTGTAACACCCCTAAATCTAGTGTTTAGGGTGCACCCTGAACTTTGCATTCTCAGATCCAGAAACAACAAGAAAGACGATCAGAAGTAGGAGCGAAGAGCTGTGCAGAGCTAACAAGAGGACAACGCCCACTGACTTGGCCCCAGCCCTACCGGCCTGTGTCCCCTCGAACCTGCTCCTGCAGCCAGTAACCTCAAAAACGCCAGAGGACCTGCCTGCCTTCACTTCCAAAGACTGCTTCTCCCGTGAACACCGGATTTGTTCAACTGCAACGACTGGCTCCGGCCAGACACCACAAACCCAGCCCACTCTGCACCCGCCGAACCCTGCCCGAGCTTGAGTTGAAAAACACGACGAGGAGGTTTCCCCATGTGATTGTGACCCAAGATCCCAGACCAGCCTCACAACTCCAACGATGCCTGCAGCCTCACTCCAGAGGATCCCCTATCCGACGCCAAAAGGCACCCCTGCACCCGATGCCTCACAGCTTTGTGTGCCCCAACCAACGGTGCCTAGCCAACTCAAGACATCCCAACTTACCCCTTGGAGTGATGGTTGCACCCAGAAGATCTTCGTCCCCGAGCCTGCAGTGTTTCTTTTGACCAGAGTCTCTCCATAGCAAACAACAGGGCACCCGGCACCAAAGCAGCACTCTGCACCCGGCCAGCTCAGTGCCGCTGAGGGTGAACCTTTTGTGCTGCCCTGCAAACCCAATTGCCCTGAGCTAAACCCTAGGAGCTTTGCTCCTACAGCCGTGTAGCCTGCTTTCTAGCAGCCACCAACCGGAGACCCCCTATCATCCGTAGGATAACATTGGGCCTCAACACTCTGCACCCGGCTGCCCTAGTGCCACTGAGGGTGTAACAAGAGTGCATCAATTACACTGGGGGACCCCTGAGTCTAACCCCAGAACCTTAACTCCCACAGTCGATAACTTACTCTTGAACCGATAACCTGTTTTTCCTCCATAGGATAACATTGACAATGTTCTCCCAAAAAGTTTGGAGTTTTGAAATCTAAAAATATACTTTAAAAATCGCATGAATAACACAAACACATTTACGTTCCTGTTTGCAGGAAATGTCCCATGCTGAATCTAGGTATCCAGCACTGAGTTAGAAAAGTAACGTAAAAAGTAATTAACCTGTAATTTACTGAAAAAGCCTAATCATTTCAATGTATTGTATTTGCTAAGTATTGCAACCTACTGTATCCCCTGTCCTCTGATACTGCCTTACTGCTCGACCACTATCCCACATATAGAGAATAAGGTACTATCTAACTTTAACCTCTGCCTACCTCTGGGGTCACCTGGACTCTATACCCACTATACCTCATTTTGGTGTAGTATATATAGAGCCAGTTTCCTACATTGGTGGATCAGCGGTGGGATACACAACTTTGCATTTGTTGGTCTACTTGTTTGCACCTGATCGCAAGACAGAACTCTTAAATTGTCATGAGAATTCTGATTTTTTCAAATTGGCATTTTTGCAAAAACTACTAAAAGTCTTGTTAGGGCCTTGCTTAAGTTTGTTTAGAATTTTAGAAAATAAAAAGTTGATGTAGTCAAGGGTAGAGGGATTAGAATTTTTTTGGTAGAATGTCTCAAAATAAGAACCCAGCTACTATTGAAGATAACCATAATGACATACAGGACATGGTTGAGGAGCTTGACCTCACCCCTTACCTTCACTTGTCTTTCAACGAAGTAAGGTCCTTATGCAAAATTAAAAAAATATCAATGGGTCCCCATCCAACCAAACAAAAGCTCCAGGAGTTGTTGGCTGAGTATGCAAAGGCCCACCCCTCTGAAAATGGTGATGACCAGTCAGAGGGAGAAGGAGGTGAGGAGCATTGAGATAGGTGCCCACCTCAACCACTTCCTAGGGAAGAAAGGGACCCTGTACCCTTACTTCCAAGAATCAACCTCTGGGGACCTAGAGGCCACACAAGTGTCTCAGGTTCTGGTGAGGACATTGAGGACAGCCTCAATGAGGAGGACAGCCTTTTAGCAAGGCTGATCAAAAGACTGAATCTAGAGACCAGACTCCTGGCTCTAGAGAAAGAGAGAAAGGAGATGGGTTTAGCACCCATCAATAGTGGTAGCAATCAAAATAATAAGGATAAAGAGCAATCTTGTGATCCTAAATCCCCAAAAGGGATTGTACCTCAATTTGAGAAGGGTGATGACATCACTAAATGGTTCACAGCCTTCATGAGAAAGGTGAAGAAACCTCTCTGGGTGGCACTCCTATGGGAACTGTTCTCTGGTAACTGCAGAGACCGACTCCTGACCCTTTCTGGGGCAGATGCTGGGTCTGACCTCATGAAGAGAACTCTGATTGAGGGATTTGGACTCACAACTGAGGAGTGCAGAATTAAATTCAGGGGGGCTCACAAAACCCAAAAACAGTCCTGGATTGATTTTGTAGACTACTCAGTAAAGACACTTTAAAGGGCATGGATGCATTGACCTATTTTTTATCAAAACGCGACGCGACTCTATATGAACACACTGTCATGCTTTTAGAACTCACGCGTCTCACACTTGAGAACAACTATTTTATGCACAACAACACTTGGTATAAACAATATTCTGGTGTTGCTATGGGTGCGAAATTTTCCCCATCATTTGCTAACATTTATATGGGTTTTTATGAGGAACACCATATTTGGAAATCATGTCCCCCTGATCTAACAAATTCCATCGTGTACTGGGGTAGATTTATTGATGATGTCATAACGATATGGGGTGGAGACACAGTGTCATTGGAACGTTTTATCAAACACCTTAATGACAATGACTACAATCTGAGTTTCACATATGAAATCAATGCAAAACAGATAGACTTCTTGGACATTACACTCTATACTGAAGGAGGCAAATTGGAGAGCAAACTATTTTGCAAGAATACAGCATGCAATTCTGTCCTCCATGCCAGTAGTGCTCACTCTGCTTCTCAAATTTGCGCCATACCTTTTGGCGAGATGGCCCGTCTCAGACGTAATTGCAGTAGAGACAACACATTTCAGCAGAGGTCATCAATCTAAAACATCGATTTCTTTATAGGGGCTATGATAGGAATATATTGGACAAAGCACACACTAGGATTAATCGCACTGAACGTAAGAAACTTCTTAAATCCAAGTCCAATAAGAAAAAGAAAAAAGAGAAAGAATTACAATGGATTGCACTCATAATTGAGTACAACTCACATAGCAACATGATATTCAAGACGATCCATAAACATTGGCATTTACTGAAGTTGGATTCCGAATTGGATCCACATATTTCCAACAAATCACATATAAGAGAGGTAGAACCCTACGTAATTTGTTGAGTCCATCTATTGTGGGGAACAAAAATGCAGAACACAAACACACTTGGTTACCAGGAAATCCGAAAGGTTTTTTTAAATGCACTATGTGTAGTGTATGTCAATTTGCTGAGAACAAACTGAAACGTTTTTGTTACAATACTAGGCAGACACATCAAATACATCATTTTATGAATTGCAATACGAAATACATAGTTTATTGCATTATCTGCCAATGTAACCTAGTTTATCTGGGCAGTACCATTAGACCGCTCAAAGAGCGAATACAAGAGCACATCAGAGCGATTCGCAACAATAATATGGACTACCCTCTGGCGGTACACTACAATACCACATATAAGGATTCAGAAGTTCCAGGAATTCGATTTCATGGGATCGCGATAATAACAGACGATCCACGAGGAGGAGATAAGACATTGGCTCTGAGGAAACTTGAATCCAAATGGATGGAACGTTGGACACAATTGCCAACGGGTTGAATTAACTTGATTGCAGAAAGGCTCAAATGGCATGTCTTTTCACCTAATGTTGCCCACTAACCTTTTGTGTTTTCTCTCCTTAACACTGTGATCAATGATTCAGCTTATTTCATTGTGTTTTCTTGTCATGATTGATTCCTATTTCCCAAACTTTGACCTTATATAACGAATGTACTGTGTATCATTGATATTCCTGTGTTCCCTCAATTGCTTTCTTGAGGATAAGTAATTCTGTGGTTTAAGTGTTG
Source organism: Triturus cristatus (assembly GCF_964204655.1). Taxonomy (NCBI): domain Eukaryota; kingdom Metazoa; phylum Chordata; class Amphibia; order Caudata; family Salamandridae; genus Triturus; species Triturus cristatus. The sequence continues at coordinate 538,379,213 of NC_140589.1, read as the reverse complement.
GGCTTTCATACATACACTATTGATCTTCCTTTTAAATTCACCAGTAATTCGTGATAACCATGTTTTTCATTTTTGATGTTACTTTGAAAGTGATTGAATTCTGAATGAAAGTGCACTTTTATTTATATGCTAACTGGGATACTGACCAACAGTTCCATAATTCCATACTCCATTTGTACACCAAGGGACAACCCCCCCCCTTTTCTATTCCACCCTCTATACATTACATTCAACACTTTGTACGGGTTTAATTCAGTCTGTCATCCGTCCGTATTGTTTACGTGCAGACCGGCATTTAGCTGCGGCACCATACCGGGGATCACGTGTAGTTTTCCTCCGCTCCTTTATAGACAACTGCCAGCGACGATGGCGTGCTCTTGCTCTTCAGTGCAAAGAAGCTGCGACACCAGGGTGAGCGGACTTGCCTCGCTAGGTCGCTCCCCAGCCACTGCGCTGCCCCTCTGTGTGCCGCCAGGTTCGATCTTGCTCCGTTTTCCTGCCTGTTGCCCTGTTTTTCCTGCCCTGTCCATGATTCCTGATCCCTGTCCCTGATTCCTTATCCCTGTTGCCTGGTTCCCACTCCCCTCGCCCGCCTCCCGCTCTCCCATTTCAGTTTCCCGCCGCTGCTCCCCTGCGGCCCCGAACATCCCATTGGCCACCCCACTCCCGCCTCCCAGCCGCTCCTCCCTACCTCTACCCCTCTTATGGAGGCCGTGCGCAGCGGGCGTGCCGCTGGCGCGCCGAAGGCATGCCAAAGGCAAGGCCGTCTGCGCCCGTCCCCGCCTGGACCACGCCCAGCGCCAGAACCCCTGGACCCCAATGCTCGCCACGACGCCAGACTCAGGTATGATGCCAACTCCCTCCACGCACTCAACGCCGGCCGAAACAACACCTGCTTCCAGGCCGCCCCGAAACGGACCCACGGTCCCTTCGCCTGCCGCACCTGCAGCTTCACCTGCGACAGAGCCACCAAACCTCCAAGGACTGGACCCAACAACCTCCGCTGCATCCTGCTCAACACCCGCTCTGCACGCAAACATGCCGTCAAGCTCTGGGACCTGCTCGACACCTCTGCCCCAGACATGGCCTTCCTCACAGAGACCTGGTGGAACGACTCCTCGGCACCTGACATTGCCATAGCCATCCCAGACGGCTACAAGATCACCCGCAGGGACGGCGCCAATGGAATCGGAGGAGGAATAGCCATTGTCTACAAGTCCACCCTCAAGGTCACCACCCACGCAGACAACACCCTCAACACCACCGAACACCTGCACTTCCAGATCCACACCGACCCCAACACCACCCTCAGAGGAACACTCATCTACAGACCCCCCGGACCCTCCACACCGACCCCAACACCACCCTCAGAGGAACACTCATCTACAGACCCCCCGGACCCTGGGCTCAGTTCAGTGACTCCAGCACCCACGCACTCACCTCCATGGACTACATCCTCCTCGGGGACCTGAATTTCCACCTCGAGAACAACAACGACGCCAACTCCGCCACTCTGATCGAAAACCTCGCCAACCTCAGCCTCAGACAACTCGTCACCGCACCCACCCACACCGCAGGCCACACTCTGGATGCTGTCTTCTCCACAAGCACCCACGTCGCCTTCGACCACACCTCCGAACCCCACTGGACCGACCACCGCTGCATCCACTTCACCTTCAAAAATCCAACCGCGCACCATCGCACCCAACAGCTGCCTCGCCGCTGCTGGAACAAAGTCAACGAAGACCAGCTGATCACCACCCTCGCCCAGAACCCACCTATCAACCCCACCTGCCCTGACGCCGCAGCCCGCAACCTCAGACAGTGGATCGACGACTGCGCCAACACCCTCGCCCCACTCAAGAGACCCTCCAACAGCCACGCCAGCAAGAGAGCCACCTGGTTCCCCGACGAGCTCCTGACCTCCAAACGCGCCTGCTGTAAACTGGAGAAGAAATGGCTCCACAAACGAACGCCAGAAAACCACGCAGCCCACAAGGACGCCACCCGCAGACATCACCACCTCATCAGACTAGCCAAGAGATCCTCCTTCAAAGACCGCCTGGATAACAACGCACAGGACAGCAAAGAGCTCTTTCGCATCGTAAAAGAACTCTCCAATCCCAACGACATCCCGCCCTCACAAGAACTGTGCAACTCACTGGCCATCTTCTTCCACCGCAAGATTGCTGACATCCACGACAGCTTCAACACCACGACCGCACCGACGATGCATGACTCCCCCCCCCCGCGAACACCAACAGCGCCAACCGCCTGACCTCCTGGGCCAACACCAACGACGATGAGACACGCAAGATCATGAACTCCATCCACTCAGAATCTCCGTCAGACCCATGCCCACACCACGTATTCAACAAAGCAGACACGGCCATCGCACCCTAACTACGGAAGGTCATCAACATCTCCTTTGAAACAGAGATATTTCCGGAAAGCTGGAAGCACGCCGATATCAATGCCCTCATCAAAAAGCCCAAGGCGGACCCCAAGGACCTCAGGAACTTCCGACCCATCTCCCTGCTCCCGTTCCCGGCGAAGGTCATCGAGAAAATCGTCAACATTCAACTGGCCAACCACCTGGAAGACAACAACATCCTGGACCCGTCCCAATCCAGATTCAGATGAAACCACAGCATCGAGACAGCCCTCATCGCCGCCACAGACGACATCAGAGGCCAACTGGACAATGGCGAAACATCAGCCCTCATCCTCCTGGACCTGTCAGCCGCATTCGACACAGTCTGCCACCGCACCCTAAAGACACGCCTCCAAGAAGCCGGAATCCAAGAGAAGGCACTTGACTGGACCACGTCCTTCCTCTCCGGCAGAACCCAGAGCGTCCGCCTCCCACCTTTCCGGTCAGAAGCCACCGACATCATCTGCGGCGTCCCCCAGGGCTCATCCCTCAGCCCGACGCTGTTCAACATCTACATGGCCCCCCTCGCACAAGTGGCCCACCACCACAACCTCAACATCATCTCCTATGCCGACGACACCCAGCTCATCCTCTCCCTCACCAAGGACCCTCACACCGCCAAAACCAACATCCACGAGGGTATGAAGGCCATCGCCGACTGGATGAGGAGCAAGACGGAGGTCCTCATCCTCGGGCCCACCCCCTCAGCCTGGGACGACTCCTGGTGGCCGACTGCTCTGGGGACAGCACCGACACCCACCGACCACGCACGCAACCTAGGGTTCATCCTCGACTCCTCCCTCTCCATGTCCAAGCAGGTCAACGCCGTCTCCTCCTCCTGCTACAACACCCTACGCACGCGCTGCCGGATCTACAAGTGGATCCCGACTGAAACAAGAAGAACAGTGGCACAGGCCCTCGTCAGCAGCAGACTGGACTACGGCAACGCACTCTACGCAGGAATCCCAGCCAAACACCAACGGTGGCTACAGCGCATCCAAAACGCCTCCGCCCGACTGATCGTCAATGCCCCCCGCCGCAGCCACATCACCCCCCTCCTGAGAGACCTGCACTGGCTCCCCATGGACAAAAGGATCACCTTCAAGCTCCTCACCCACGCACACAAAGCACTCCACAACGCTGGACCAGCCTACCTGAACAGCAGACTCAGCTTCTACACCCCCACCTGCCAGCTCCGCTCCGCCAGCCTCGCCCTCGCAGCTGTCCCCCGCATCCAACGTACGACCGCCGGCGGCAGATCCTTCTCCCACCTCGCCATCAAGACCTGGTACACCCTCCCAACCCACCAATGACAGACCCAAGACCGACTCGCCTTCAGAAGACTCCTCAAGACCTGCCTCTTCGAGCAGTAGCGGCACCCCCCCCGCACCTTGAGACCCTCACGGGTAAGTAGCATGCTTTACAAGTACCCTGATTGATTGATTGATTGATTGATTGATTGATTGATTGATTGATTGATTGATTGATTGATTGAGTGTTCATTCCATTAGCTGGAAGACTTGTTTTAACATTTGAGCGCTGCAGCGACTTTCCCGCTTCATCTCGGTTTTCCCTGCTTCCCCGACCGATGGGGCGCTTTAACAACTGTGTCTGTTTATCCCATTTGACACACCCTAATGAGAGCTTTTTTTCCACTGTTTCCACCACCATATTTAGTAGGTTTTAACCTTCACCCGCAGCACACGTTTACATGGTTTTTACAAAAAACTTAATTTCCATTTGTCAATATTTCTTCACTTTTACCGGCATAGTCGTTTGGATCAAGCATACGTCCATTATTCATCTTGCATATAGAAATGAATGGTGCTAGCCCTGTTTTCACACTTACACTTGGATTTAGGATTAGGCACATGCCTTATGAATTCCATGTTAGCCCACCTGTATACACGGTGAATTTCAATCGGGGCATTTTCACCTTGCCACATTTGCTTCCATTTCGGTTCAGCACGCAGAGATTTTCCTTACTCCCATCAGAACCAGGCACGCTATTAATTTTTAACCGAATGCTAGCACGGCCATTTTTAATCTCTGAGTTACATTGCGCTTCTACAAACCATGGCTTTTTGTATGGCTACTTTGTTTCCTTCAATGCCAGTTAGAATCACTTTTTCTTATTAACATGATTTATCTACTGTGTTAGTTGCTTTGCCATTGGCGACTCAGTCCTTGACACTGATTTTTCGCTCCTCCTTACTTCTATTTTAGATTCATTCCCTCAGTTGAAACAATTTTGATTTAGTCATTATGCTATAAAACGTTCGTCTCCTGACCACGTCTTCTCCAGCAGGATTTGGACTGCGTGGGATTGAAATACCCAAGGGATTACATTTGTTTGAATGAGTAAGTTGGCTTTACCATCCCTCTTTTTGTTTTCATGACCTCAAGTTTTTAGAGGCAACGCTGACCGACACCTTATCTTTACAGGTGTTTACCATTCTCTCCATTGCACGCATTGGAGGTTATGTACCCCACTTTCTTAGACGACTTCTTGTGCCTTTGAAGTACTGCCTACACAGGCAGATGCAGTAACTATATATTAACTAACTCCCCGCCTTTAATTTGTCTTGATCCTAATTCATTCTTTATATCTGACAACCCAACCATTTTTTATCTATGGGTGCCCTCTCCCCTCCACTAGCACTCTCGTCCTGAGGAAGACCCCATTAGTAAGGTTCTGACCAACAGCTACATAATTCCAGGGGTCGAAACGTCGACACATCAATGATGCCAGTAACGCCAACAGCGCATGTTGCACTGTGACTTCTATCTTACATGGCTGCAGATATTTTCTTGAAGTGTACTGTGATATGAACCATGTATAAAATGTGTGGCATTAAATAATATGCCCAACAATTTGATTGTTCAACAATTGTAAATAATATCTGCCACTTACCCCACAACCTCGCACAACTCACTGCCCTTTCCCTTTCCACCCATTCGGGCACACCAATGATATTTTTGAATGTTCTTTGTATATTGTGATCTTAAAAACTAGCAACAGGTGTTCAGTGTGATTAAACAACACTTGAACATTTTTAATGTTCTTCGATTTATTTGTTATTGTGTGAATATACTGTTTTTTGATTGATATATTTGTGCTGGGACCATCTTGTTCCATACTGTCTTCCACCCAGGTCCCAGTGATTTTGGGTATACCCTTTTCCTATAACAACCTAATGATGTTTATCTGCGACATGTTCCTGCTCAACTTGTTTCTGGGTTGGAGACAATCGGACATATGTTTATTGCATTTCATTATGTCCTGTTTTTTCTTATTGGGCCATATGTTCGGTGTGGCAACCGGATTCATCTAAACATGACATTTGTATATTTACAGACATGTCAACTAAATCCAATTTTGCTCTATTCTGTAGGTAGGAGATACTTAACTATGCATATTAGAAAATGTGGACATGAATAGTTATGGGTGTTCAATGCCATTGGATTTACTATGTTGACTGATTTGTAATGTCATTATCTACTTTCTACTGTGCTGCATGCCTCACGAGTAGCAACGTGGGTAACTGTGCAGATTAGAGGTAATTCTCTCCTGGTTTGATTCATGGGATCATTGACCAAGAGGAAATGCGACACTGTATGCTGTATACAGGTAGTGGACCAATTGAATCACATGCACACCGTACAAGCTAGGGTGTTGCGTCAATACTGGATGATGTTACAACATGTATTTCAATATGCCACAATATTGCTAGAAAGTGTGAAATACAGGTACTGCTTTGTGACACAAAAGCCAGTTGTGATAATGTACACTGGTTTATTGGCCAACCTGCGTAGTGAAAGTCCAATGTTGATTCGTATACTGGTTAAATACATGTGGAAAAAAAAGTTTTTGGGGTATTGTTTCCGCGTTCTTGAAAAATTACGGTTTGTTTAAGAGCCAATCTAATAATACTTTGAGGGTTCTGTTTATGGGATCATTCTGGCACTAGGTGGAATGCGGCAACCTTCATCAATATGGCGGCCCCATTTTCTGATTTTTCTGTTGTAGCTTCTACCACGCCATGATCACGTGATCGGAATTAGGAATCACGTGATTGGGGTATTCGAGATCATATATTTCTAACATAGCAGCCCCACTTTGCGCTTTTCACTTGTTTGCGGGATCTTTTCGAGAGCGGATACAAACATTTCCGTTTCGGGACAGGTGAGTGTGGGAGTGGGATGCAATTTTTGACCTACCGGACTTACTTTAGTGCATACTTATGGGGGCTTTGTTCTCCTTTTTCCTTTGGGTTCGTCGATATGCAGGGAGTGCGTACACTCGTATCAGGGAGTTGTACAGAATACCGTTAGAGCGGGACTGAAGCTCATCTTTTCGCTATTCAATTTACATCTTTACTCGACACTACGATTTACTTTAAGGTATGTTTGACACTGAAATGGGGGAACAAGACACTGTATTTTTGATAGTTTTGAGATTCTCTCGCGCTTTATTTCGATCGAGTTGGGTCTGTGCAAAACAGAGTTGTATTTTCCAATGATGAGAGGATACTTGGGTCTATTTGGGACATTTCATTATAGAGTGGAAAAGGATAATTATGTACTAGGATTAGAAAATGTTTTATTGACCTGATGTGGCTACTTTTACAACTGTGGCATGACAATATGATACGGTCATGATATATTATACTGTGAGCGCCTTTTGGAATTTATATCAATTTGGCTAAACATTATTAGACGTTTTCTTTGGGAGATTCTTAATTTTGGAGTATCCGTTAATTCTTTAGTTTTTCAACTAATGTAACTTCATTTCATTTCTATGTGATATAATGTGAGGACAGCACAATTTCTGTACATTCAAGATATTGATCTCTTCTATCATTAAATTCATGATCTTTCTTAATTGAATGGGACTTTGGACTGACTGGACGTTTTTGTTTATGGTCTTCTGCATATACCAATGGAGATGATTATTATGCAGTAATCGGTGGGTCTCTATTCATCTTTACTTCTGGCTGGTCTTGCCCCACAGGCCTGCAACTTAAAGCTGTGCATGAAGTTTTCTTTCTTTTGTCTTGCAACTCACACTCCAATAATTTGACACTAAATAGTATAAGTTGTCACAGTGGTGGGCTTATTTGGTCAATCAAAGGATTTCATCCTCTTTCGCAATTGGTTGTATGATTATTTAATATGGATTTTAATATTAACTGTGAGCACTGGTGATTTGGTTTCTATCGGTACATCACTCTTTCTATTATATAAATGCAAGCATTTTTCGTATGTGTACTAAGAGATAGAGGTTCTCGAGCCACTGGACTATGTTTTTGTTCAGTGATGTGTATAAACTAAATTGAACATGAATGTGAGAATATCAACTATTTTGTAATGATTATCATTACCACGAGTGTGAGTGTGCACTAAGTACTTACAATTAAAATGTATATATTGTTTTTTATTTGTGGGTTTTTAGTAAGATGTATTTAGTAGATACATTTACTTTTCCAGCCTTGAAAAATCTTTGTAAGACGAAACACGTGTCGGCTGGTTCGTGTGCTGGGATTTCTGCCTTAAAAATAAAGATGACAACCAACTGAAATTGAAGGGGTTTGGATTCTTTGCCAATGAAGACCATTGATTGATGGAACTGATCTTTTCCACTTTCTTTTGACAAGCACATGTGACTTGGATGCAGTGATCAACCTACACTAATGCGCGATTGAAAATTTATTATACTAGAGTGTGCTGTTCAGGCTCTTTTTTGAGTTTTAATGTATGCATGTTTCTTACATGCTGGCGATGTCTCTAGGTAGTAGACGTCATCATTTGCCTTGAGTACCCCAATTTAACTTTGAATTATTGAAAATATACGTAAATGTGCTCTAATTAACAATTGTGTATTACATTTTGGTGTGCGGTTTTTCCTTTGCAAGGAACACTACTACCTATTAGTTGTCATATATACTCAGTAAAGACACTAGATGGTTGGTTAACTGGACACAATGTGAATGACTTTACTGAAATGTACAACCTGTTTATGAAGGAATATATTTTAAGTTATTGCATGAATGAAAAGTTACATCAGCATTTGGTAGACCGAGGTCTAATTTTTCCCCAAGAATTTGGAAAGAAGGCAGAACACTGGGTCAAGACTAGAGACACTAAGACGACCACTGGGGGTGACCAAACGAAAGGGGTTACAAAACCTCCCCAGGGGAAAGGTGGTGAGAATCCTCAAGATAAAAAGTCTGAGTCTTCTAAAGGGCCCCAAAAACCTGTACAGGGGGGTGGGTCCCAAAACTCTTCCCAATCTGGTCCTAGATACAGGGGAAGAACTTTGATCCTTCAAAGGCCTGGTGTAACAACTGTAAGAAGTTGGGACACTTAAATGGAGACAATGCTTGCCCTAGCAAAAAGGCCCCTAGTCCTAGAGATATAGCTACTCCTAGTGTAGCAAGTCTCCAGATAGGATCAACAGTGTGCCAAGAGCAAATCAGGTTGTGCACTGAAGCAGTTCTAGTTTCAGAGGGAGGAGTTGAGTTTGCTACTGTAGCTCTGTGGCCACCCAACTAAAAGAAGTACTTACAATACCCTTGGGTTAATGGAACTAGGATAAAGGCTCTGAGGGATACAGGTGCCAGTGCCACTATGGTGAGAGACACACTGGTTTCCCCTGAGCAATACTTGATTGGGCATACTTACCCAGTCACCAATGCTGACAGTGTTACCATAAACCATGCAATGGCGACATTAGACTGGGGGGGGGGAGTTTACTGGCCTAAAAGAGGCAGTGGTCGCTCTAAAGTTACCAGCTGCATGTCTGCTTGGCAATAACCTGGAATCCTCAGCCTGGGCTGAGGTTAAACTGAAAACCCATGCAGCAAAGCTGGATTTCCCTGAATTGGTGTGTGTAAAAAACAAGAGCACAGAGTAAAAGGCATGGTGGAAAAGAAGTGTTGGAGCCTGAAAGAATGGCCCAACCTTCCAAGAGAAAAGGTAAGAAGACTGGGAAAACAGTTTCTGTATCAGGACCCCTCTCCTCAGGGAGAGGACTTGGACACCCCAGAGGGAACAGAGCCTATGGAGCTTGACACTTACCAGGTTGAACTCCTGGGCCCAGGGGGACCCTCTAGGGAAGAGCTGTGCCAGGGGCAGCAGGACTGTCCCACTCTTGAAAGCCTGAGGCAGCAAGATGTTTCTGAAGCAAAGGGAGATGTCAGTGGTACCCACATAGTTTATTGGGAAGAGGGATTACTCTATACTGAGGCAAGAGACTCCAACCCTGGAGCCACCAGGAGAGTGGTAGTGCCACAGAGGTACAGGGAGTTCCTCCTAACTTTAGCTCATGACATCCCTCTAGCGGGACATCTGGACCAAACAAAGACTTGGGAGAGGCTAGTTAGCCACCTTTACTGGCCCCAGATGCACCAAAAAATGACGGAGTTTGTCAGCTCCTGTGATGTCTGTCAAGCCAGTGGCAAGACAAGTGCCACAAGTTCAAAGGGAACCCCCACCACTGCCTGTGGTGGGGGTTCCCTTTGAAAGGGTAGGTGTGGACATAGTGGGCCAACTTGAACCTCCCACAGCATCAGGGAACAAATGCCTTCTAGTGGTAGTGGATCATGCCACTAGGTAACCTGAAGAAATTCCCCTTAGGACTACGAAAGCTCCTGCAGTAGCCAAGGCCCTCATTGGTGTCTTCACCAGAGTAGGGTTTCTTAAGGAGGTGATTTCAGACAGAGGTTCGAGCATGTCTGCTTACCTAAAACACATGTGGAAAGAGTGTGGAGTGCAGTACAAGTTTACTACACCCTATTACCCACAAATCAATGGTCTTGTCGAGAGATTCAACAAGACATTGAAAGGCATGATCATGGGACTCCCTGAAAAACTCAAAAGGAGATGGGCTGTCCTCTTACCATGCCTTCTTTTCACTTATAGAGAAGTGTCACAGAAAGGAGTAGGTTTTCCCCCTTTGAACTTCTGTTTGGCCATCCTGTCTTGTAAAAGAGGGTTGGGAGAAGCCGCCTCCTCAAGAACCCAAACAAGATATTGTGGACTATGTGCTTGGCCTAAGGTCCAGAATGGATGAGTACATGGAAAAGGCATGTAAAAATCTTGAGGCCAGCCAGGAGCTTAAGAAGCACTGGTATGACCAAAAACCTGCAGTGGTTGAATTTCAACCTGGGCAAAATGTGTGGATTTTGGAGCCAGTGGCACCAAGGGGACTCCAGGACAGATGGAGTGGCCCTTACACTATCCTATAAAAAAAGAGTGAGGTCACCTACTTGGTTGACCTGGGCACAAGCAGGGCACCCAAAAGGGTTATCCATGTGAATTGCCTAAAGCTCTACAATGACAGGGCTGACATCACCATGCTGATGGTGACTGATGAGGAGCAGGAAGCAGTGAACCTCTCCCTGATCTCCTCTCATACAGCCCAAAAGATGGGTCAGTAGATGGTGTTGTCTTTTTAGACACCCTCTCTGCCCAACAGCAGACTGACTGAAAGCAAGTCTTGCAGCAGTATGCTAAGCTCTTTTCCTTATCCCCTGGTCTGACAAACTGGTGTGCCCATGATGTGGACACTGGTGACAGTGCACCTGTCAAAAACAAAATCTATCAACAGTCAGACCAAGTAAAGGAAAGTATCAAAGCTGAAGTCAGAAAGATGCTGGAGTTAGGGGACATTGAACCCTCTTAGAGCCCCTGGGCTAGCCCAGTGGTTCTAGTCCCCAAACCTCATCCACAGGGTGAGAAAAGAGAAATGAGGTTTTGTGTGGATTATAGAGGGCTCAACTCTGTCACCAAGACAGATGCTCCCCCTATCCCAAGAGCAGTTGAGTTGATATATACATTGGGTGCAGCCAAATTCCTGAGTACCTTTGACTTAACTGCAGGGTACTGGCAAATTGGTATGGCCCCAGGAGCAAAAGAGAAAACAGCATTCTCCACACCTGATGGGCATTATCAGTTCACTGTTATGCCCTCTGGTTTAGAGAATGCCCCTGCCACCTTCCAAAGGTTGGTGAATCAAGTCCTTGCTGGGTTTGAGTCCTTTAGTGCAGCTTATCTTGATGATATTGCTATCTTTAGTTCCACCTGGCAGGATCACCTGATCCACCTTGGGAAGGTTTTGAAAGCCCTACAAACTGCAGGCCTAACTATCAAGGCATCCAAATGCCAGAAAGGGCAGGGAACTGCAGTGTACTTGGGCCACCTTGTTGGTGGAGGCCAGGTACAGACCTTACATACAAAGATCCAGGCCATCCTGGACTGGGCAGCTCCAACCACCCAGACCCAAGTCAGGACATTCCTTGGCTTGACTGGGTATTACAGGAGGTTTTTGAAGGGATATGTGTCCATTTTGACTCCCCTCACAGAACTCCCCTCCAAGAAAATACCCAAGAAGGTAAACTGGACAGTTAGTTGCCAAAAGGCTTTTGACACCCTGAAAGAAGCAATGTGCTCAGCACCAATTCGGAAGGCCCAAGATTATGCCAAGCAGTTCATAGTGCAAACTGATGCCTCTGAGCTAGGGATAGGAGCGGTCCTATCCCAGACCAATGATGAAGTCCAGGACCAACATGTTGCTTTCATAAGCAGAAGGCTTCTCCCCAGGGAGCAGCGTTGGAGTGCCATTGAGAGGTAGGCCTTTGCTGTGGTTTGGTCCCTGAAGAAGCTGAGACCATACCTGCTTGGGACTCACTTTCTGGTTCAAACCGACCAAAGACCCCTCAGATGGCTAATGCAAATGAAAGGGGAAAATCCTAAACTGTTGAGGTGGTCCATCTCCCTACAGGCAATGGACTTTGAAGTGGAACACAGACCTGGGACTGCCCATGCCAATGCAGATGGACTTTCCAGGTTCTTCCACTTAGACAATGAAGACATGAAGACTCTCTAGGGTAAGGTTGGTCTCATCATCTTTCATTTGGGGGGTTGTGTGAGAAAGTGCCCTCTTTCTGCATGGTATGCCCCCACGTTTTGCTGAATTGCTGATGTTCTTTGACTGAGTGTGCCCTGGGCTCCTGCTAATCAGGCACCCAGGGCCTATGTTCCTTCCCTAAAATTGTACTGAAGCCTAAACCCAATTGGCATCCTCGGCCACAGGTAGGCCACTGGTAAATGGTACCACAGGTACCCAGGGAACTGTGACCAGGGAAGGCCCCTAAGGGCTGCACCACTTATTGTGCCACCCTTAGAGACCCTGCACCTTTTCAATCACACACTGCCTGTGCAGGCTGTGTGTCTTGGTGTAGAACAAAAGTGTAGGGTTGAAAAGGCACACATCCCTGTGTGCCATGCCTACAACCCACTGCCCTGGCCTAGATCAGCCAACCCTCCAGCTGGGTGCACTATGCCAGTGGTGAGGGTACAGGTGCATGAGCCCTGTACCCATACAGTGCCCAAGTCCATTCTTAGGCATTGTAAGTGCAGTGCTGCAATTAAGAGTATATGGGGTTGGGAGTTTGTCATTACAAACTCCACAACACCATAACGGCTACACTGAAAACTGGGAAGTTTGGTATCAAACGTCTCAGCACATTAAACCCACACTGATGCCATTGTGGGATTTAATCTATAATGCACAACAGAGGGCATCTTAGAGATGCCCCCTAAAACTCGACCAACTTCTAGTGTCCCGTCTGAGTGGCTGCTTAGGCTGCCATCAACAGACAAGTTTCTGGACCCCTGGGTCGAGAGCCTGCTGCTCTCGGGGGCCTGAAACCATGCACATCCTGGGACGAGGTGCCAAGCCCCTTCCCCCAGTATGGGTAGGGTTCACAAAGGGGAAGCTTCAAAGGCATGCCGCCTTTGTGAGCTTTCCCAGACCACTTGCTGCTTTCAGCAACTGGTCCCCACTGGTTTTGCCCCCCACTTTGGGTGGGAGAACCGGCGGGAAAAACAAGTGAGGGAAAGAGGTGTGCCCACCTCTGTCAACTCCACCCCTTAGGTGGGTGAGGTGAGGTGAAGCACAACTTCGAGTCCCTGCCATCTTTAGGATGGGAGGGCCCAACCAAACAGGGACAGGCTCATGCCCCCCTCCCACTGGAGGATGGCACAATACGGGGTGTACCCACCCCAGGGAAGGGACACATTGGTCTCTGCCCTCTACCTACCTGTAATGCCCCTAAATCTAGTATTTAGGTGGTACCCTGAACCTTGCCTCCTCAGATCCAGAAATGACAGGAAAGAAGATAAGAAGAAGGACCGAAGAGCCGTGCAGAGCTAACAAGAGGACGACGCCCACTGACTTGGCCCCAGCCCTACTGGCCTGTCTCCACTCGAACCTGCTCCTGCTAAATCCCAGTGTGTCCTGCAGCCAGCAACCTCAAAAACCCAGAGGCGTAGCTAGAGTTTGTGGCGCCCGGGGCTATCCCTCAGATTGCCGCCCCTGGGGGGTTGCTGGGGAAAAAGGACGGCAAGCACTTGAAAGAGGACTGAGAGACATGTAGTATCGCCGCTAATAGTTACCTCAATCATGCAAGTTACATGCACATACATGACACGGTCTAAGGCTACACAGTTGAATACACCAGTGACTGGCAGTGACTGGCGGTACACAAGAGAACAAACAGACTGCATGATCTATCTGGGGACTCAGAAAAACTGCATGTGACATCCATCAGAGAGCTGCGTGAACAATTACCTGGTAATCCCCTCAGCACAATGCAAACATGCACATACATGACACTGTTCAGGGACCCATCATCTACAGCTGACATTAAATGACCATTCATCATGGTCCTCCCATTAAAGCAGTGCACTTTGTGATCTGCATGGTACATGTTCTTTACAGCAGGCACATTAACCCTCTGTGCTACCTTTCCAGGAGTCAACCCTTCCACTAGACAAAACTCGGATCTCTCTCTGGGAAGAACATTAATCACCGAAGTTATCATGACATTTTTATTGTTTCTGAAAATTGCTGGAGGCCAGGAAGGAGGCAGCAAGTTTTTTTTTAAACCATAATATACTTGCAAACACTACGCACCCACCCGAAATAGGTACCCAGTGCGGTCACACCGTTCGCACCGTCCTAACCTGCTCAAGGTTCATGTGACCTCAGTGACAGAGTCACAGTGACTGGATCACTGTTGCTCTAGGGTGTGCTGCTTCGTAGGCCTGCCCGCAAGACTGGAGATGAACTTCAGTATGGATTGTGGTGGACAGGCCTTCAAGGTTAACTCACAATTGACACCACTAGGGTACACCTGCTTGTGCTAAGACATCAAGCCTTCTAAGGTCTAGTGGGGCCTTCTAAAGTCTAGCATGGGAATATGCTCCCTCAGTAGAGTGGTCTGGTGGACTGGTCATGAAGGCTGAATCCAGTTCCCCAGTTCCAAATTCGACAGCTCTGGCCATAGTGCCACATCCTCTCCCCCACTGAACACCATACTGCCCCAATGAGAGAAACTCACATTGCCTTGAGCTACAACCTAATTGTGCCCGCTATAAACACTTGGATGTGGCTCAATTCAAATTATGCACTTGATAAGAGTAATATGCTGCCTAAAAAAAAAAGTAAAAGCAAACACTCGTAGGGAATGCAAGATTAAGTAAAGCATGTGAAAAGTAAGCAGAAACAACATGGTTACCTTAACGATCTCTCACTCACTATTCAGAAATCAGCGAGTGGTTTTACCTGAAAAGTTAAGGACATGACTACAGGGCTCTGAAGGGAACCGTTTCAATGTCCATTGCTTATATCCTTACAAAACGTAAGCAGTATGGTTTAAAAAGACCACATCCATAAACACAGAGCCAGGGTACACATTTTGTTTTCCAATCCACCCATCAACCAGGTATTGCAGTCCCTCCAGGAATGGTACACTTTCCCACCTGAGGACAATAATGCTGTTCAAAGAAAGACTAGAAAACAAAAGTAGCGCTTCACTAGCAAACTCTGTAAAGTGAGGCTCATGTATTTGGATGTGAATAAAATCAATCTGGCCACTTTGCAACCACTCAGTCTGCTTTATTTAGTTATGTATTTATTTTTCATATTTAAAACCTTCTATTTCTCTCCATCCCGCTGCACTTTGGAATAGAAAAATGTCAGAAAAAGGGCATTTCCCGCAAGAGTGTTTTTCTTTTTTGGATCCATTTCACAGGGAAGCAACTAAATGAAAGAAGGAAAGAGAGGTTATGAACCGTTTCTTCAAGTTACGGTTTTCAGTGAGGAGCAAGACAGAAAGAGAGGGAATAATTGGAAGAGGGGGGGGGACAGCTGCCTGCACTAAAAAGAAGAGGACATTGCCCGAGTCCTATTCCTTATCTGCCCGTCCCCGAACGTCCATGAAAGCAAGCCGAGCCTTTGTTTGCCTTTGTCTGCCCCCAAAATAGTGGCGCCTGGGGCGGACTGCCCCCACCGCCCCTCCCACCCCTAGATACGCCACTGCCCAGAGGACCTGCTTGCCTTCACTTCCAATGACTGCTTCTCCCTTGAACACCGGATTATTTCAATTGCAACCTGTGGCTCTGGCTGGACACCGCAAATCCAGCCCACTCTGCACCTGCCGAACCAGGCCCGAGCTTGAGTGGAAAAACACAACAAGGAGGTCTCCCTGACGATTGTGACCCAAGATCCGGAGATCCCAGACCAGCCTCGAGACCCCAGCCGACACCTGCAGCCTCAATCCAGAGAACCCCCTTTACTGCAACTAGAAGCGGGTAAGACTTTCTGACGCAAAAAGGCACCCCTGCACCCGACGCCCCACAGCCTTGTGTGCCCCAACCAATGGTGCCTAGCCAACCCAAGACATGCCAACTTACCCCTTGAAGTGGTGGTCGCACCCAGAAGATCTTCGTCCCCGAGCCTGCAGTGTTTCTTTCGACCGGAGTCTCTCCATAGCAATTAACAGTGCACCCGGCGCCAAAACAGCACGCTGCACCTGGCCGCCGGGTGCAGCTGAGGATGCACCTTTTGTGCTAACCTGCAACCCAAATTGCCCTGAGCTAAACCCTAGAAGCTTTACTTCTACAGCTGTGTGGCCTGCTTGCTAGCAGCCACCAACCGGAGACCCCCAATCCTTTATAGGGTAACATTGTGCCTCAACGCTCAGCACCCAGCCGCCCTAGTGCCGCTGAGGGTGTAACAAGAGTGCATCACTGACCCTGGGGGACCCATGAGTCTAATCCCAGAAACTTAACTCCCACAGTCGATAACTTACCTTTGAACCGATAACCTGTTTTTCGTCCATAGGATAACCTTGACAATTTTCTCCCCAAAAGTGTGGAGTTTTGAAATCTAAAAATATTCTTTGAAAATCGTACGAATAACCAAAACACATTTACTTACCTGTTTGGAGGAAATCTTCCAGTGCTGAATCTAGGTATCTAGCTCTGAGTTAGAGGATCCCCTCTACCGCAACCAAACGCGGGTAAGACTATCCGACGCCAAAAGGCACCCCTGCACCCGATGCCTCACAGCCATGTGTGCCCCAACCAATGGTGCCTAGCCAACCCAAGACATGCCACCTTACCCCTTGAAGTGGTGGTCACACCCAGAAGATCTTCGTCCCCGAGCCTGCAGTGTTTCTTTCGACCGGAGTCTCTCCATAGTAATTAACAGGGCACCCGGCGCCAAAACAGCACTCTGCACCTGGCCGTCCCAGTGCAGCTGAGGGTGCACCTTTTGTGCTGACCTGCAACCCCAATTGCCCTGAGCGAAACCTAGGAGCTTTGCTCCTACAGCCGTGTAGCCTGCTTTCTAGCAGCCACCAACCGGAGACCCCCTATCCTTCGCAGGATAACATTGGGCCTCAACACTCTGCACCCGGCCCCCCTAGTGCCACTGAGGGTGTAAAAAGAGTGCATCACTGACACTGGGGGACCCCTAAGTCTAACCCCAGAACCTTAACTCCCACAGTCGATAACTTACACTTGAACCGATAACCTGTTTTTCGTCCATAGGATAACACTGACAATGTTCTCCCAAAAAGTGTGGAGTTTTGAAATCTAAAAATATTCTTTAAAAATCGCACGAATAACCAATACACATTTACTAACCTGTTTGGAGGAAATCTTCCAGTGCTGAATCTAGGTATCCAGCACTGAGTTAGAAAAGTAACGTAAAAAGTAACTTACCTGTAAATTACTGAAAAAGCCTATTAATTTCAATGTACTGTATTTGCTAAGTATTGAAACCTACTGCATCCCCTGTAAATCAAGCAAAGTACAATTCCTATTGCATTTTCAAACTTTTATACATTCAGCAACTTATTACTTTAAGTATTTAATGCTGTGCCAGGCTTGCTTGGTTCTAGAAATAAAACAACAGTATATTTTTTATACAAAAACAGTTGGCCTAGAGTTCAGTTCTTGAGTGTGTGAATTCATTTGCTGACTGAGGGTGTACATCAAATGCTTAACACTGTCCTCTGATACTGCCTTACTGCTCAACCACCCTACCACAAATAGAGAGTAAGGTTCTATCTAACTTTAACCTCTGCCTACCTCTGGGGTCTCCTAGACTCTATACCCACTATACCTCATTTTGGTGTAGTGTATATAGAGCCAGTTTCCTACAGTTTTCCATGGGAAAACCCACCACAATGTCATGGAACGCCTCCTGGGCACAGAGTAAGGTGATGCAGCAATTTGTGCTGCATCGCTTTACTCATGATTTATGAGGCCACTCAAAGCAAGGCAGGTTGGCTTTGCGTGGCTTCATAAATCTTTATGAGAGCTCTGCGTCACACATGCACCACTTTGTGTGGTGCAAAAGTGAAGCAGGGCTCTAATAAATAAGACCCTTCCTTTCAAGATATTGTTTAAAAATCCGTAACTCCGATTTTACTTGCTGAATTTTTGTCGTTTTGGTCTTGTTTTGTTCAATGAAATAAGCTCTATTATTCTAACTACGTGTGGCATCTTTGTGCGGTATTTTCACTCTGCTACTGTTTGAAGTGTTGCCCAAATTCTTTACACATTGCCTCTTAAGTTAAGCCTGACTGCTCTGTGCCAAGCTAACAGTGGGTGAGCATAGGTTAATTTAGGGTGTGTAACTGACGTACCCAGACTAAGATTGTGGTTGCTGCTTGAATAGGATGCATACCTCCACCAACACGAAACCTAATGTGTAGTAGCACCATAGTTACATTAGCCACACACACAGCCCTTTTGCATTATGGTCAGTATGTACTATTTGTATAGCTTTGGTGGTCATTTCACACATACAAATATTTAGATTAAACACTGCCTGGTGCCATTTTTTCAATTACCAGAAGCCTCACCATGTTCAATCAATTTTGATGAACTATTGGTTGGTACAGTTGTTTCATACTATAACTCAGAGTTGTATCAAACCCACCAAAGACTGGATTACTGAAGTACCCCAGGGGCATTATGAGCATTCAGTAGCGGCCGGCATGGCTGGTGGGTGGGTGGTGGGCATAGGGCTGTACGGGGGGGGTCATGCGGGGAGGGGTGGGTCCAATAGTAAAAAATTTAAACCTACCTCTCTGCCGGCCCGGGTCCCGCGTCTTCACTGCTCCTGCTCTCCTGTCTCCGACAGGAGCAGGAAGCAGGCAGCCTCCATCCCCTCCCCTAAGTTAATCACAACGCTCCGGTAGAGCATTGTGATTGGTCAGGACGCTGCCCAGCCAGGGACTGTAGGGGATGGCATGTTCTCCATGTTGGCTGCAATGTGGCCTACATGGAGAAGTGTGGAGTGCGCATGACTGGATTGGATGGCCCGAGAGGGCTGACCAAACAGTCTTTGCGCACTGAGGAGTGGGCAAACCATTCCTGCCCTGCAGCTCCACCCACCCATCCGCCCGCAATGCTCAAAGAAACATAAAATGGTAATGACCAAAAGTTATGACTATTTTATGTTTTGGCTTTCTCGTGCTGCGAGAAAGCAGTGGGGCGACGATCCTCCACCCTAGTGGAGGAGCCGCCCCTGTGAGCATTTAATCCCTGTAATACTTTCATATTACTGAAGGGGTCATATGTTCTTGAAAGGCCACTCAGGTGTATATTCTGCACCCGCACAAGATAAATGGTGCACTTCCCCGTTCAAATTGAGGCAAGACCCCATGAAAATGAAGTAAAGCATTTGACCTTGATCCCTCATCATATTACTGACTTGAGACTATGGGCCCGATTACGACTTTTGGCAGTGCGGCAGTGGGCAGTATGCCATTGCCATGCTCCTGCACCTCCAAAGCAACATAAGCACCAGTTTATTCCCCTGTCTGGTGGGCATTTCTTTAGTGGTCCCATGGCTTTGCCTCTGAAAATAAGCACCACAATGAGAACATCAAAGGCAGTACCTGAACAGAATGGACTGGTGCAGTCCATGGTGTGCAGGAACTGTGGGCGCATGCAGAGAGAGCCCCCAGTACCCGCACATGTGCCCACTGTTGTGTCATTCCTATAAATCTATATAGGATCTGCACGTTTAGACAACACAAACTGTGGAATTGGTGTCCAGACTGATTCCAGACATCCCCACCTGGTATGTTCAACTGAATACCAGCTAGCTCACAATGCCACTGTAAACTCTTCTTACCAAGGAGAGAATAGTTCCTGGCAACTATCGAACATGACCACCCTGTCACATCAGGGATCGTGGAAACAGTACAGTACTTTTCGTTCAGTCACTCTTGCTCACTTTGTCTCAAAGAGATACACAGAGTAAATGGTAGGGACATTTTCAATAAGCATTTATTGAACCAGCGTCATTCTAGTGTAAAATAGGTGTGCTGAAATAACCATACGACAGAAACAGATACAAATTATTATAAGCATCAAGAAATGGATGGTAGATTTCTACCATAGTGCTAAAACAATTTATATATTGCAGCATATAAATACATGACATTAATAATGCGTGATCCTACGATGCAACCCTAACTAGATGTACCTAAATGTACCTAGCATGTATGTAGGTGTAGAGCCAAGAATCCCCCTAGGAAGAAGCCGACCCCATATCCTGATGTGAGAGAATGCAGGACCCCGTCTTGATCTGGAGATTGAACACCCCTTGAGGGATGTCAGACCACTGCGTGCTGGAGTGCCTGTGTGCATGAACCGCAGCGTCTCACGTCAGTGCGTCAGCATGGAAGTCTTTCTCCTCTGCCTGCCCCAGCAAAGATTTGGTGTATATATATATATACCCAAAGAGTACCCTCAGGGGTTCTACTGTGCTGTGTCATATCGTCTGAGGATGACGGAAGGGCTGACCCTAATACATATTTATTATGCAGAAGATGGTAACCCTACTGTGATTTTGAGAATCCTCATGCATAATAAATGAGGCTAGTTTTATGGTAAAACCACACGACATTTATGCAGCACCTAACTAGGTAAAAGGTCAATACTAAAAACCGATATGTAGTACAATGGCAGAAAAATGTAGGTGAAAGGTTAGGTGCCTACCAACACAACCTGCATGCACCCCATGGCCCAGAGGCAACAGGGATGCCCCGTAGGGCCCTTTGTTTCCTCTATGCCATGCTTTTCATGGCAGTGCTGCCAAGCATTTTGCATACTCAAGACTGCCAGGGATCTCTGATCCATGGTGGTTGCAGTAGTGCAATGATGGCCTGACTGCCCAACTTGTAATGGGGCAGTCGGACCACCGGTGGTGCAAATTTTTATGTAATAGAGCACCTTCAAGAAGAGTAAATGAACATATCATAACAGGCGCATAATACCAGTCTGCACCAAGTGCACCAAATGAGGATCTTCCAGGGCATAGACTGGCACAATGGTCTGTTTAGTGTAATGTGGTGCTATTTTTACATTCTGTGGCCAATATAAAAAAAAAAGAATTTTGAGGTACTGTGGTACTACTGCAGTATTATGGAAAAAAATTAAAAAGGAAAAGGGCACAGCAGCCCTTTCAAATTATAATCCCCACCCTCAGGTGGTCAGTGCATTCACCTATTTTTTTTATTTTTTATGGGGAGGCATGCATGACCCCCAACCCCAAATCCAGGTATTGGCCCCAGGCTACCCATTGGTCAGACAACCAAAATTGATCTCGCTGGGACGGAGCATTAAGCAACATTCCTGCCATGCGTGGGCAGGCAACAGTGAATGAGCTCCCGGCGTGCAATCGGAAATTGAGTGGAGGGAGAACAGTGACTGTTGTTGACTCTCACAGGAAACTAGCGTGCTGGTTGGGGAGCCAGGGGGCTGTGGGGCCTCTGCATCTCCCAGCTGCAATCCCCAATGTGATGTCAAGTAGTGGATGCCCCAGGGGAGTCAGGAGTACCCACCATAAAAAAGAGGAAAAAGAACCCCCAGCTCTGCCTTTAAAAAAGAAAAAGCTCAGCTGTGGGTACCACGAGTGGGACCGAGGCACACAAACTATAAAAAACATTTTTTTTAAAGTCACAACCTCAGTGCTTCTGTATCGAAGCTGTGAGATTACTCATTAATTAAGCCCATAATGCCCTGAATGTTATTAAATGTTGTTATTGTTGTGGTGCACAACCACCAATTTATGAAAGTATTGTAGGGGGCTGCAAGGAGCACAGCATCTCCCCGTAAAAGTTCACAAAAACAAGCCTGGTAAGTTTGCATGGTCATTGAATGGATGACCCTTGAAGAGCTTACCATTATTTTTAAAGCACTCTGAAAGTGAGCAGTATCCTATTCAGCTGGAGTGCAATGACCCACTGTAGTTGGTTCTATGGCTGCATTTTGTGCTCCAAAGATTGGCAAAGAAAGGCTCAAGCACAAATTTATAGTACTTTGGAATAAAAATGCTTTATTTCAAATATGTTTGTGACAATTATTATTTTACATTCCCATGTTGAATTTATAAGGACTACTTTGCAAGATGGTTATTGATAAATTATTATGGTGCTGTAGTCCAGCGGTAGCCCTTTCTTTCCCTCTCCATGTGGAAATGAAGGGCGGAAAAAACTGCAGCAACAGTCTTGTCCACAGTGCTGGCGTCATCGCATCTCGTGCAGAACGAGACAAATGATTGGTTGGAAGGACACTGCAAGAGGAGACAGCGGACCCAGAAGCAACTTCAGAGCTTGAGGAGATGAGAGATGCAGCCGACGTGAAGGAGGAGACGGAAGAAGAAGACGCCGGGGACACAGGAGAAAAAGAAGACTGGCCGGACAGCGGGTGTGAGAGCAGCAGGCTACAGAAGGAAGCCACGCCCTCCAGAATGACAGGCAAATGCGCTGACTCCCTCTACTGTGGCCCAGGAGGGTCGCAGCCCTAGGCAAGTTTTGTTGGCTGGGAAGGCCATGATACAGAGGTGGTGGGAGGGGAGACAGCGACCATAAAACCACAAGAAGGGGGGCTGGAAGAAAACAATGGATAGAACAGAATGATATGCCACAGGAGTGGGTTGGGTGAAGGGAAGAAACTAGGCCTGGGCGGTAAATTCCGTTCCGCTCGCGGAATTTGCGGAATTTCGGTAATTTCGCGTTCCGCGGAGAACGCAAAATTGCCCAAAAATTCTGCTTTCCGCGACTTCGCGAATTTTTTTCTTGTTCGCGTTCTCAAAATGCGTGTTCGCGAGATATTTCTCCCCGAGTACGCAAACAGCAACTGTGAACAGTAAAAAAGCATCGCGAACAAGCAATTCCGCGTGTTTGCGGAATTTCTGCATGTTCACGGAGATTTTTTACCATTTCGCGGAGATTTGCGTAACGCGATTGCGCAAATTCCGCCCACCCCTAGAAGAAACCTCACAAAGACAGAGGGTAGGGAACAGGAGCAGAAGGCAGATCTTCCCTAAATCTTTTGTTTACATGGGAGCAAGTTCCTAGAGGGGGGGTGGTCAAGGGTACGGGAGACCGGCCAGCAATCTTCCATGACACCTGGAATTTTCTTTTCATTTTTTGAGGGACAATCGAAGCCTGTGAATCTGGAACACTGAAGTAGGAGGGAGACCCCAGAACATGGGGACGAAAGGATAGCCTAATGGGGAAACAGAGACTGTAAAGGAGGAGAAGAGAACCCACGGACTGTGACTGGAATGTTTTCTTTCCTACTGTATGTACACATTCCACAATACAGGGCAGCAAGCAAAGGAAAAACCCCAGTACTAAGCCCATTCATTATCTCAACCGTTTACCCTCAGTCCGGACAACACCACAGGTGCCTTCTTGAAAAAGCCAATAGTTCTGCTTTTTATAGGCTGATGTGCTGGTCTCCTGCTAAAGCCAGCTGGCCGGCTTTTTTTATTTTGGTGTTCAGGCACTTTGACTAAATTAATAGGCATGCCCAATTTAAAATGGCACCTCTTTATATTGTTACTTTTGTTAAAACAAAACTCAGAAATTAACCCCAAAAACCCCCGAAGGTTAAAGTGATATTATAGTTCAGTGAAACATTTTAAACTAAAAAAAACACTAAAATTCACACTCGTGGTTAACTATAATTTGTGCAATCACCATGCATTGCTAATGAGCTCACGTTGCTTTACTCAAGATATAGTATATGTTATCATTGATAAAATCATTTATTACTAGACCTGGGCTAAAATTTCGTTCCCTTCGCGGAAATTGCGATAATTTGACATTTTCGCGTTCCGCGGAAAGCGCGAAAATTTCAAAATTTCCGCATTCCGCAGCTTAGTGATAATTAGGTTCTTGCTCGCGCTGTAAAATAATACATTCTCGCGCGCGCGCGATCGCCTTACCAGAATCCCTGCGTTCGCCGACAAGTTTTCTTGATCCGGTCGCGTTCTCCATGAGATGTTGTATTGTTTTTAGCCATTTGCGTTGTCTCGCGACAGTTCGCGCCCGCAGTGACATCATGCGTCGCGCGATCACGTCTTTCTTCTCGCGATCATGCACCGCGAGACAACTGAAAACAATATGGCCGCGCCCGCGAGCAACCACATGGGTAAGTTGGCAAGCCGCAACCATGCAGAAAATCTCGCGAACATGCGGGAAAAAAACGTCCGCATCTTTGCGATATTTCCGCGTGTTTGCGATAATTTTTAACATTTTCGCGATAATTTGCGAAAGTGGATTTCGCAAATTCCGCCCACCCCTATTTATTACATCTAAAATTACATCTTTAATGGCATCACTGTTCATGCAAGTGTGCAAAAGATGAACAAAGAATGTTCTAGTACTATTAACAATGTTGAATTAAATCTAATTTAAATATAATAAATTATTTTTTAAGTTTTAATTAAAGCAGAAATCCTCATCTAAAATAAAGAATTTTGTATGCCTTAATTATTAAAAGAGATTTATAGAATTAAACATAATTTAATTATATTGCATTACAATTAATATTAGATTCATTTTTAATTTAAAAAAGGCTTTTAACATAGTTAATAAATACATAATAAATGTGTTTTATAATTATAATCTTTGTTTTTTTTAAAACTATTTTTAACACTTTAATTTAACACTATATCCTAGAGGATGTTATCTTAAATCCCTACTTCCATTGTTTTCTATAGCAGGATGTTGCTCCATCAGTGGTTGACCGTATGTGGTGCTGGACTTAATTTGGCTCTAAGCTGGAGTAATTTACTGTTATTTTGTGTCTGTTTTTGGCTGCACTAACTTTGGAAGTGCAGTTTTTGAATAGCAATGGCCTTACTCTTTTGTGGATGGTTGTAAGTATAAGTTTCCTTTGTGAATAGTCCCAACAGTGTGTGCCAGATTCAAAATGTAATTGTCAAATTGTGCTTAAGTTATAAGCAAATCAAAAAAGGTATTTGCAGCTCTCAAGACATACAAAAGCAGATGTTTATGTTCTTAATTTGCCTTTTCTAATTCAGGAATAAGGGTCAAAAGGAGAAATTGTAAACCAGCTCACTGGTTACCCCTGGATTGGTACTGCTTTGCGGGGTAATGTGTGAGTAAGAAAGGACATCATTTTGTGTGTTTCCCTACCGTTTGCAGTTTAGATTTGCAATCCTTAGTTCTGTAGAGTTTCCCAGCATGTTTGCATTACTGTAAAACATATACTGTGCAATGGTTACTCCTAATTGGTTTATTTAACTTTCCTGTAAGGGCATAGCAGAGGGCACAGAAAATGAACCAGTGACAAGGAAGTTGAACTCATATGTTTTAACCTTAAAAAGTAACTTTATAAAAATGGTTGTTCTGCTTAGGAGTATCTGGCTTTGAACTGGTTTACCTTACAGTCCTGTTCCAGAGATTAAATACACTGGCAGATTGTTATTGACCTTTCACGTGGAAGACAACAGCTTGTCCTCTGGCAGGGAGAAGGCAATGGTGTTAAGAGTGGTATTTTGGCAGGGATTAGCCATCTGGGAGGGGGTAGGAATGGGGAATCACAGTGGCTGCTTTCACCATTTTTCTTGAAAGTAGAAATCCCAATTGGGTTTGTCAAGCATGGATATCTATTCAGGCACAGTGTGCTCCCGGGCCCTCTGTCTTTATCTCTAGCAGGTGAGAAAACCAGCTCTAGTATTGGCAGAGGGAAGGAAGTATTATCTCCACAGATGAAGCATTTGGCCACTTTGGATGAGAGACGTTGGGAAGATTGCAATAAACTGAGAAAGTAAGTGTCAAAAAAGCTGATGGGACTTCTGCAAGGAAATTTCCAGGAATGGGTATAGGGAATTTTCCAGTCATTTGCACAAGTTAATTCTGTCAGCTACCACAACCACCTCTTTAGATTATTCCTAAACGTGGAAGAACAATACTTGAAGAAAGAAAACTCAGCCTGAAAATAGGAAGGCTACTGACTTCTGGCACTCAGAAACTAGAGCCTACAAGCTTGCCATTAGGAAATGAGAGCTGCAGCAGTGTTTTGTGACTTTAGTATGCCATTACGTCTGTTGAACCAGAGAAAGAAACTGAGCCTTCCCCAGGGACGGTGTACTCTCTGAGGGTAAGATATCCAAATTTGACCCACTATTAACATTTCAACAATAAGAAAAATGCTTCAGTGAGAGCCTGTCATGAAGTTGTGTGTCTTTGTGGAGTAGTGATTGACTACAGCTTTCAGCCTTGCCCTGAAAGAGGAATTTGAGAAGTGAAAAAAATGACTGCCTCAAGGTAAAACCATGGACTGGATTGAGGTGGCAATCTAAAGCAAATGTGGAACAACTTTGGTGACTATGAAATCCTACTTTGTACCACTCAAAGCTTTTGCCACCACAACTGAAGGCTGCATCAGGAGCTTGGCATAAATGTATCTGCTTTTCAGTGACCTTGACTAGCTTCAGCTTCTTGCCTTGCACCACTTCTGAATTTGGATCTCCAGAAAATCAGAAGGTAAAAACCAAACCAAGTCTACTGTATCACAGTATTTTTGGTTGTGGCAAGTTGAGCATTGTGACTTTCGTGTTGGGGCTTTGTGTTTTACTCCTCGGCACCCCAGCATGGTTGCTGAAGTTGTTCATGATATGGACCTTGCCCTTTTGTATAAGGAGTTACATGCTTCTAAGACAATCACAATATAAAACTAAGAACAGGGGCTTTGGGAACAGAACATTAAATCTTGAGACACTCTAATGCACAGTGAACTGTTGTTGCAATAATCTAAATAGCTTAGCTTTTCAAAAAGCAAAGCTAAGTACCACTGTCCGTGAAGGAGAGAGGGACAAATCTTGCCCTTACTGAGACCCTCGTGAGAATTCAGCCGTAACACTGCTGGCCAATACACAGAAACATGCTGTGAACATTGAGCGAAAGCCATATGAGTTGAGCCATGCTCCCAAATATGAGCGGAAGTAGCCTCCAGGGACTTTTGCAGTTGGTCAAAAGCGCCTATTAACTGGTTTGCCATGCCCAAGTTGGCCACAGGAGGGGCATCCATCGGAAGAGGCTGCACTTCTACTCTTTTGAATTCAGAGGGCACAAAATGTTCCTTTCAGTGGTGTTTATTGGCTGTGATTTGTTTTAACTGAAAGGTGGAAACACTATTTGTACTCTATGGGGTTTAGCATCCCAATGTTCTTAAACAGTAAAAAATGTGTGAGGCGGGGGCTACACCCAAAAGATTTTAAATGCTATTATTCACCAAAAACTATACCTATGTTCTTGCTATCATCAAACTCTTTTTGTTGGCATTAAGGTGACTAGTGAGGGTTGCAAAATCCTCTTGTGTACTAACCAACCTGAAGGTGAGATATTGAATAAAAACACTCTGTCTTTGTCTCATTGCTCTTACAAACCCCCAGCATAGTAAATATCTTTATTGGTTGAAGAGCAGACTTTATATTGATTAAGCTTGAGATAGTACATAAAGCAAAATAGTATGCATATAGTTTTATTTTAAAAATGCCAGGGAGGGTTACAGAGATGCTACTGTTCGGATGTATATACTGTGCCAGTGGTTTCATAAAGAAAGCATATATTAAGAAAGAGAGAGGACACAATTGACAGGTGCGTCTCTGGAGGGAGATTTGTCCACATGTGGCAATTTCTAATTATTAATTGTGCTGTGGCATCTTAATAAAAACTTATATTGAACTTGTGAGCTGAGGAGGAAATTATAAGTTTCTAATATTTTGAATAGGAATCTCTAGTTCACAAAGTCAAAAGCCTTTGTGGCATCCAGGAAGATTATATAACTGCTGGGATTATATCAGGTGTAACTATGTCAATACATTTGGATATATATTGACGACATTTATACAATTCACCAATTTGTTAGTGTAGATCTTATAATTAGAGCTTAACAGCATTATTTGCCTGAAGGATGTGGGTTCAGTAGGTTATTGTCCCAGTTTAAAAAAATTGATCAATACAACCTTACAGAATGAGTTGGGAACCTGTTCACCTCCAAGTATTGAATTAAAAACAATGGTCAATGGTTTAACAAGAGAAGGAGCAAATGTCTTATCAAATTTAGGTTGAATGCCATCTCCTCCAGAAGCTTTTGAACTTGACAATTGTTCTATAGCTTCCTTCACTTCAAATTTGGATAAATCATTTATTAAGATAATGGCAACTGCAGGGGGTCAACCTTGGAAATCTTAACTCCTAGTTCGATGAGAAATTGAATCATTTGCTGTTTCAAATGCTGGTCACTGAGCTGTGATTTTTGATATAGTGTAGTATAATGATCTGAAAAACATGATTAATTCCCATTGAGTCTTCAATTTTGATTTGAATTCAGATCTTTAATTCTGGGAATCAAATATTTACTTTCTTCCTTTTGATCTCAAATCCAAAAACTGTCTCACCCTCTCTCTTTCCGTATATACTTGTCGCTCAGTTATTTGGTTGTCCACCATTTCTCTTTGAAGGTACACATCTCTCATTTTCTCCTTCATCTTCCACCACTTTATTTTTAAAGAGATGACGATCTAGCTATTATCATAGCTTGATAAATTGCATGGAGCCCTGCCTGTAGTTTATGTACAACTTCCTTCTCCTTTTTTAGATTCATATACTTTTACTGATATAATATTTCCCCTAATAATGTTTTTAAATTAAAGGCATTCCACACTTTGGCTTCATCTGGCTTTCACTCATTGTGCATAAAGTCATTTTAGATTTTTTTTTAAATCTGTTAATCCTGGATTATCCTCTACTAAGAGAAGGAAGTTATCTACATACCATCCAAAGATTTTAGAGGGTGGGACATCAAACAATAAAGCTGTTGAGTGGTCTAAAAAATCACTGGTGTAGTGCAGTATGTTTATACCACATAGGAGAGGTGACCCTAAAAACATATCAATCTTGGAGTCAAAGCAAAATAGCTTTGACAAACATGTAGAGGATCTAATTGAAGAATTTCTTTGTCTCCAAATTTCACAGATCCATTCTGCTTTGGATAATTCTGGGAGAATGTGGAATTGACTTAACCGGACCAGAAAAATTCAATTTGTGCTGGATCTAAAATCTGTGAATGAGCACCATAGGCCTGCATGATGTTTAAACTCCCAATATTATCTAAAAGATTAAAAAGAAACATCAGGAAGCATTTTAAATGAG
Organism: Triturus cristatus; assembly: GCF_964204655.1. NCBI lineage: Eukaryota > Metazoa > Chordata > Amphibia > Caudata > Salamandridae > Triturus > Triturus cristatus. The sequence continues at coordinate 538,349,930 of NC_140589.1, read as the reverse complement.
AAATCACCGGTGTTTATAGTTTTATGCTGAATTGCTTTCTACAAATTATTTCCTTTATCCTGAAGTTTTGAAAGTGGAGGATTATGGGCCATGGTCTAAATGCTTCCTTGGGTATTGTCAAGGACTCTCTGTGTGCCCTGGCAATTGTAAGATCAGAGGAGATTATTTCTAAATGCAAGAAACAAATTTCATAACTAGCCCTATAGTGCCTTGCTTCTCATCAAAAACACGCAGGTATGCCATCAAGTCTTACATTTGACATTCTTGACCAATTCTCAAGGTCTTTTACTTTCATTTTATATATAGCCAGGTCTTTTTGCAACTGAGTGAAAAGGTTTAGTCTTGCTTATTGTCAACAGTAGATATTTGTTCTTCTGTCTCCCCTTGTCACTCAATCAGGAGCTGAAGTTTCATATCAATTGCCTTTAATTTTGACTAAGTTTGACAAAATGTTCTGAGTGGTCACCATTTTAGCATTTTTCAGATTCTTGTCTTCTGCCATTACCTGTTGAAGTAGTGAGTATACTAACTGTGGAATCTGTGTGGCGTTGTTTGTGGAAGCCCCTTTGTCTAATAGGCCTTCTCCTTGATACTCCCTTAATTCTTGAATAAGTTTTAAATCTTCATGGGCAGATGATGTACTGCTAGAGCATGAATCCTCATTTGAGGTTCTACCTTGTCCTGATTCAAGTATCCAATAGTATTCTTTTTGCCCGATATACTTCCTGATTTTCCCTCTACTATTGCTTCTATTGTGCCAGCTGTTCAAGTTGAGCCTAGTTTTAACTGCTGATGTTGCTGCTGCAGTTACTACTGCTATTACTGTTAATGCTGTTGTTTCCATCAAGTTTTGCAGTATGGTTTGGATGCTCCTGCTGTGCTGAATATAGAATATTGTGGGGGCCTTGCACTTCGTGTTTTAGGTTCTGGAGGCTGCATTTTCTGTTTGCTTCTTTCTGCTATTCTTTGCATGTCTTTTCTCTTACAAATTGTGTTCCGTCCTGCAGCATCTGCAGAGTCAGGATCCCTCCCCAGTCTCTCTCTAATTTTCTTTTTTTCTTACTGTGGCCATGAAGCAACCAGCAGTATTGGGGATGTCTTTGGTGTAAGCCATTCTCTTGCTGATTCGCTAATGACTGTGATGCCAGCCTCAGTGAACTCTGATAATTTTTTTAGCTGAATTGAATTTGCATCTCAATTTGCTACTTTTTAAGGAAGCATTTTCCAGAGCGATCCTGACTTTATTCATCCTGTTCACTATTCTGTGACTATTCATCAAGCAAGCTAAGTGATTTACCCCCCCCAAGAGAAATGAAGATAAAAATAACTATAGAAATCGGTGACAATAAGTGGCAATCAGTAGAGCAATTTAAACTGTAGCAGCTGGTTTAAATTCATGAAAGTTTTCTGCTTCTGTCTGTTGTCAGTCTTTGCTATGTTTCAGGTCTTTGGGCTACATTATCCCATATTTCAAGTAGCGAATACCTATTTGCGATTTTCTTCGAATCGCAATTAGGTATTCACTATCTCTTATGTGCGAAATTCTTTTAAGTTCCATTAGCGATTCCTAATAGGTCACAAATAGCATACCCCATGCATATTTATGAGGTAGGTCCCAATTTGTGACCCATCAGGAATCTACACCATCACAGGGATGGTGGCCTGATGAGGTCGGCAGACCACCATGTCTGTGATTGCTTTTAAATAAAGCAGTCTTTTTTTTAATGGAGCCTGCTTTCCTTGAAGGCAAATGGGATGCGTTTAAAAAGAAAACTTTTTACTTTGCAGGTTCATTATCTAGGAGTAGGCAGTGGTCAATGGGACCACTGCCTTCTCTTAAAAAATGTATTTATTTACATACTCTAAGTGGAAGGACCCCCCTGGGGACTCCATCCCATTTGCGAATGGGTTACCACCTCCTTCAAAGAGTCACTAAAATATGAATGATTTGCAACTGTAATTCGGTTTCAAAACATTCATACATCTCATTCAGATTCAGTATTTGGAAGGAATGCCCTACACACACCCCTTGCAAACACCGAATCGCAAAGATAAATTGCGTTTCTGTTTCATATATATTTCAAATCATTTTTGTTGTCAGAAACGGTCAAGTCAGTCTTTTCCAACCGCAAACATGCTTAATACATGTGGCCCTTAGGCCTTATTGGAAAACTCTGCTTATGTTCCCTGCTTCATAAAGGAGCAGTCCAACACTTTTGTATCGCAATTTCTAAAGCTCCTGCCCTATATTGTTACATATTTCTCCAGATATCTTCCACTCCTTCACTTCTTCACTTTGCTCTCATGCTAGATTGGGTTAAACATGCCCAGGCATATTAAATTAGAACATAAAACATTCTTTGCCAGCAGTTTTGTTTACAGTCTGATATCTTCCTCAGCCATCGTCTCAACTACCACATCCTCTCAGCTCTCCAAGTGCACATCCAGGAAAAGGCAATAGGGAGTTTTCTTAAATGCATCCTGCTGCTGCCATCAGTGTTTCTTTGAGTGAGAGTGGCTTTAAAGTATAGTGAAAAATGACTAATGCACACTTGGGGTTTAATAGCAACAAAAGGTCCAGGTTTCCGTTTATCAGTAGTAGAGCACTGTGCTGCACAGATTTTTTTGCTGACTCCAGCCTTTCTCTTGTATGGTAGCCGCAATCTTCCAGCATGTTCCAGACACTGATGTGCCTCTCCTGTGCCACAAAAAGTTCAGAGAGGTCTTTACATTTTCAAGAAGTGCCCAGCATAACAATGATTTGGAGCTGCACAATGCGCATCTCTATGATGAAGAAAGATGAGCACGGTGGGAAAGCCTCAGGACGCCCCAGCAGAACTAGATGCACAGCCTTTCAGGACGTTCTTCCATTCTACCTCTCTGGGCATGAACCAAGAACCTTGAATCATAAGCCAAATATCTGAGAGGGTTGTATGCATGTAAATACAACATGAGCAACATGCCTAATATCTTAATGTACTGGAAGATTCTAAATGGTCTTTTGGAATACTTGTTTGTTTCTCTGTCAAATGTCTCACATGAATAAATTCATAGCTGGTGGCTTTACATCTTCCAAGGAGAATACACAATTTTTACGACTGGGTCCTCTATATTAAGGATACATCAGTGTTGATGGCTTTTGATGATTTGGGTAGACAGTGTGGAGAAAGCGGTGATGTAAGTCATCCTTGGTTGTTTTGTCTTTGAGTGAGTCTTTGGTAATCTTTCTTTATTATTATTGCAGCATGTTTCAATGCCTTCATTATTACTTTTATTGGATATCCACAGTTCTCCAGTGAGACATTGTTGTGTTGGTTGAATGGGGGGTGACCCCGTGCAACCAACAGCCACAAACTCTCTCGAGGTGAGTCACAAAAGTCACTCAATTAACCTGTGCTTAACCCTTTGGTAGCTTTGCACAAAAGCAGTCAGGATTAACTAAGGCAATATGTCAGTTTTTTTATGCAGCACTCAAAGAGTGATAGTGTGAAAACACAACTAAGAAAAATCACAAAAGTACATTTTAATAAATTGTTTAACACCTAAACAACATAAAAACATAAATCCAATCAGCAGAACAGGAGTTATGAATTTTTAAACTTTAAAGTATAAACTATGGCCTGAAAACCAAAGTTCCAACTGAAAACATGTAGCCATGCGAGACCAGGTCAAAGTAAAATAAATATGGCTGACTGCGATGGAGCACGATTCAGATACAAGAAATGGATTTGCCACAGTCAGCACTTACCTTCGAACTTAAAAGAAATTCTGAGAAAAATGTTCTGAGAAAGTAAAGTTCAACGGGGCAAGGCTGCAGGAGGCCTTTTAGGAGAGAACCTTATCATTCGATAGCTGCTGGGCGAAACCATGGTGAAGATTTCTACAATAGCACTTAGTCTCGTTTGTGGAAGTCAAAAATCTCCAGTGGGATTAGGCTGGAGACTGTAGCTGAGGAGAGTTTCACGAGGACCGCTGAACAAGATTGGCTGGTGTTGAGAAGAATGTAGCATGAGCTGCAGCTAAGTCAAGCCAATTGGCGATGCACCATTGGCATGTAGATGGGCAGGTTGGCCCTGGTCTTCACTCAGTTCTCAGAGCAGTTTTTAGCCAAAATATTTTCAAGACCCAAGTTTGGGATTTTGGCCATCTGGGCACCTTTAATACCACAAGCAGGTGTTCATGACTTGAGGAGCACCACATGGGGGTTCAGTACTCACTCAGGATGGGTCTAGGTGTGGGTTCAAGAAGGTTGGATCCATTCATGTCCCTGAGGCTCTGATCGGCCAGCTAACTAGCCCTTGGAGTCAATCTGGTAGTCCTGGGTTTAAATGATAAAACAGAGCTCAAGCAGCAGGGCAGGCCTCTGATGGTTCAAGACAGTCACCAGCAGCAAAGCTTTCATTCCAGGTGCAGAGAAGCAGTCTTGTGGAGTACACAGCAGGCCACAGCAGCAGGCAGTCCTCTGAGAGTCCTTCTAAAGTCTACAAAGTGAACTGAAGAGTGTGTCTAAGAGACCTATTTCTATTTGCTGGTGAGTGGACAGGAGGGAGAACCCTTCTTGCTGGTGGGAGGACTATTATCAATACCACTGAGTATCAACAAGTTCAAACTGATGCTGCTGAAAATTACCACTCTTTAAGCCAATGTTGAATTCAATTCTTGAATGTTTAATGTTTATTCAATGCATTAATCAATCATGCATTGTCCATCATGGTTTGTTCCAGATTCAATGAATTCGCATTTTTATGCACCCAATGCATTTCAGGTCATCCATTGACCCTTCATCAGGGGTTGCCCAATGAATTCTAAAAAAATGCAAACAGGAGACTGTTCGTCTTGCAGTCCACATTAAAACACAATTGGTAAATGGTGTAAAAGTCTTCAAGTGCTCAGTGAAAAAGGTTCCTAATGATTAGTGCGAGAGTGAAAAGGTGACTCATCCATAAGTTCATGCCAGTGTCAAAATGGAAATGTGTTGAATGTATAGCTGCTCAGTTCTAAGCAATGCTGCTAGTAAAAAAGCTCCTTGTGATTAATACAAAGGTGAAAAGGTGACTCATATCCATAGCTTCATACCAGTGCCAAACCAAAAAAATGTGTGTCGGATTGTACAGCTGCTCAGTTCTGAACAATTTATTAATGCAGCTGGTAAAAAAATAGCCCGAATTCGAAAAGTGCACAAATGTATGGCGTCTTCAGGGTAGTAAACCGTGACCCGGCTTCAAAATGCTCAGTGATCTCAATCCGAATCATGCGAGCGTAAAACAATAATCCATGGGTTAGCGAGATGTAAGACCAACGAATTGCAAAATGAACAAAGTGCAAAATAAACAAACCAGAAGCTGAACGGAAAATAAACAAGAATGTGCAGCATGCTTACATGTCATATATAGCTGTATGCTCTAAAGCCCACCTTGCTCTGAGCCTCATGCATTTTGATTGAATCAGGACTCCGTTGAATAAATGCGGTTCTCCGGAAGTCTCTACAGATTTAAACCAAGGAAATCGGAAGTGCATGCAAACGCGATTATGTATCACATAGTGGGATGACTTAAAGGCACAGTGCCGGCCAGTAATCTGACACGGAATAAACCAATAAAGTTTAAAATAACAAAAAAAGTGAAGAGTAATGTAAATGACAAACATTGTGCTATCCACATTGTGTGACAGAGTGAGGTTGAAAGTGGTGGTATTCCATGCAAAAATGAAAACATTAAAACAATAACCTGTGATTGTAATAGAACACGATAACTAATTGGAACAATATTGGAAACCTCGAGCACTAATTAAGAAAGGGATGACACAAGAATGACTGTGGCACCTTTTTGGTCAGAAGATAAACATAGAATACAATGAACTCTTCAATGTGTCAAAAGAATACAGATCACAAGTTTATTAAAGGAAACAATTATACTCGATTCTATCATTTATCCCTTGAGGCTGCAGGGCATGCAATTTCTTGATCCAATAAAATTCAGATCTGGCCAATGCTTTGTGTGGATCAATGTAATTTCTGAGTTTTTGCGTCTCCAATATAGTGAAGCGAAGTTGCGCTATGGTATGTCTTGCTTCCAACCAATGGGATGCTACAGTGGATTTCTCGTTCCTATTACAAATGTTACTCTGATGTTCTCGTGCGCACACTTTAACTTTCCTTTCGGTCTTCACTACATAAATTTTGCCGCAGGGATACTAAAGTGCGTAGATGACGTTAGCTGTATCACAGGTGCTGGAGTGCTTCAATGAACCGGTTCCCTTCTATAACGTTATTGCTGTGCACACAATTCATGCATTTTTGCATACCTTTAAATTCTTTCTGGATTGGCTCCGACTTTTTGTTCAATAGATCTTTTAGATTGCTATTTCTATACCTGGTGCCTTCTTTGAAGTAGGAATTGTTTATAGAAGATTCCATTTCAAGTACCTGAAGTTCCTTGAATCTCCTGCCCTGGCTCAAAGCTGGTTGCATGAACAATGCAGGGGTGAAAAGTCCTGTTTGTGAAGGCAGAGCACAGCTATTCAGTTACAAGTGGGGCTGTGCCCAGCTCTGCCCTCCCATCCTGCCAGTTGATGGCCCATACAGGCACACCTAGTCCCTCTAGTTTGTGGCTGTCCGGGAGGAATAATCCAACTGCCAACTCCATTCAGTCAGGAGACCCAGGAGCAGGCTGCAGATACCAAATAGTTGGGGCAGGAAAATACCCAACTTTCTAAAAGTGGCATTTACAAAATTGTAACTTAAAAATCTGACTTTACCATTAAAGAGGCATTTTAATTACAATTTCTCAGGTAACAAACATAAAATATTTACCTGTTTCCTATCAAAGGTTAGCACTTAATATATTTAATAGGGCAATTCAATGCAATCCTATGGGAGAGGTCTGCCTCACAGTAGTGAAACATAAATGTAGGAGTCTTTCAACATCAGGACATGTAAAACCTAATCGTACATGTCCAACCTTTTAATTACAATGCACCCTGCACTATGGGCTTACTAGGGCCAACCTTACGGGTGACGTATATGCAATTAAAGGGGGGTAGGGCTTGACACTGGGGCTATAGTGCCAAGTCGAGTTGACAATTTAAACCTGCATACAGGCTGCAGTGACAGACCTGGAACATGTTTTAAAGGGCTACTTAAGTGGGTGGCAAAATATGTGCTGCATGTCCATTAGTATCATTTAATTTACAGGCCCTGGATATATGAAATAACACTGTACAAGGGACTTATAGGTAAATTGATTATGCCAATCAGGTGTTAGTCCACTTTTACCATGTTTTAGCAAGGGAGCACAAGCATATTGCACTGGTTAGCAGTAGTAAAGTGCACAGAGTCCTACAGCCAATAAAAACTTATTTCAGCAAAAAGTAGATGGCAAAGGTAGAATGCTTAGGGCAAGACAACCCTAAGACTGCCAGGTCCCACACTTGTGTCACTGCAGCTGAAAGTGTGGAAAACTACCCAGCTTCCTTGGATTTTTTTTATATCTAAAGTGGAAGAACCTGGCAGACCATAAGCTTTGGAGTGGTATGACAAAAAACACTGTTCCACCATGAAGTCCATTCCCTGTAGGGAGATGGACCACCTCAACAGTTTTGGATTCTCACCCATCATCTGCATGAGCCTTCGGACGTGTATGTGGTCTGCCTGAACCAAGATGTGAGTCCTAAACAAGTATGGTCTCAGCATCTTCAGTGCTCCGACTACAGCAAAGGCTTCTGTTTCAATAGAACTCCGCCTCTGTTATCTGGGACATAGCCTCCCACAGATGAAAGGTACAGGTTGAACAAGACCCTCCTCATTTAGCTGTGATAAGACTGTCCCTATGCCATGCTCTGAGGCGTCAATTTGTACTATGATTTCCTAAGAAAAGGTAGGGGCCTGGAGCACAGGGGCTGTGCACCTGGGATGTTTCAGGGTGTCAAAGGTTCACTGACAGTCCTCCGACCATTTCACCTTCTTGGGCTGCTTCTTTGAAGTCAGTGCAGACAAGTAGGAAACAATGGTGCCATATCCCTATACAAACGTCCTGTGATAACAGAGTTTTAAGGCCAGAAAAACGAAGTCAGCAAAACCCTCTTCTGCTGGTTCAATCACTTCTTAAATTTGGTGGGGGCTACCTTGCAGTTTTCTGGGTTTATTTTCATCAGCTAACCACCTCTGCCATTCTTCTAATGAGCACTCTTGTCCTATATTCTGATACCATGTTTGAGGTAGGGGTCAATTGGAATATTTTTTTTCTACCTGTCTCACTATCAGAAGGTGTCCAATTTATTTGGTTAATAAAGAAGACAATTAAATCAGATTTTGAAGGAGAATTCCTGTAAGTCTATCTAAGTTTAGAAGGGATTGCGTTTATCAGCAGGGACCTTTATTTAGCACTTTCAAGTTTCAGAGGAGGGATCTTAGGAAGATTAACAACCATGTTTATGATAGGTTGTGCGGAAGTCCTCAACCTTTGATACTGGCGATTAATCCTTACATTCCACTTGGCTTACATTGCTGCAAGTTCAGGATGTTTCCACCTAGAAACCTATTTGCTGTCATGGAGTGCTCCCAGGTAGAGTCCACCTAGTGTGACTGAGGAATATGCATCTGTATTTAGAAATTTGTGGGAGAACAAGTGGTTTTAAGCCCAGCTGAGAATGTAAGATAACAATGTTACTGTGCAATAGTATCACCCAGATGTGCTTTAGTATTTTGGAAGAAAGTATTGTGCTGTTATTTCAAATAATCACCTTCCTCCCCATAATTCGTTTGGCCTCCTGGTGAAACTGCAATAAACAGAAAAAAATGTGTGTGCTGTTACAAGATTAACAAAGGCATGAAGTATACCACACCAAGCCAATAAATAAAATAAATTATATCTAACAGCAGTAAATAGATATTACAATGCGACTTTCACTTGCTAAATCATACAGTCAGTGGCTTCACACATCTCAAAAGCAAAGCATATCTTCATCTAAATATGCTTTTTGAGAGTTTGTAGATCCTTCACAGAATATCAATGTAAGAAATTGGGTTATTAGTTGAGGGGGGCAAATTCCCCTCCCCCCAAGTAATAATCACAATCGTTATGAGGGTGAACCACGAAAGTTACTAAATAAACCCGAGCTCAACCCCCTGGTAACTATGGCACAGAGCAGACAGGCAAAAACTAGCGGCAATATAAAGTATTTATGCAATACTACAACAGTAGTAAAGTCGAAATTAAAAAACAAAAATCCCCAAATAATTGGAAACATATAGTAGAATGTAATTTAGAAACATGACACCAAAATGACACCAATCCAATCAGAAGAACCACAGATATGGATTTTTAAAGTTTTAAGTGGACATGGTCTCAAGAAGCTTAATGATAGTCAATGGTCGACATGCTTTACAGTGCCACTGCTATCAATGGCTCAATGAGTGGAGCAGTCCACTGTTAGCATTTAATTATTTACAGGCCCTGGCTACTGTTGGTACACAGTGCCAGTAGCACAAGAACTTCACCACAGGTTAGAAGTGGTAAAGTAAACAGCTTGCAAAAATACAAACAAATACAGGATGACCCTGAAAAAAGTGCACTTTTCCAACAGTTGCAATTGAATATGCACTTCTAATTAGTCAACTAAGAGAAAAACACAGATGGCCAGAGAAAAGACAGCCAACAACTGATTACATTAGTATCTGAAAACAAACCTCAGTCTCAATGAAGTGATTAATCTTGTTCCACATGAACTAGAATGCTTTTGATGTCTCCTTGTCATATTTCCTTTTGACCATGCCTAGATCATCTTTTTTGCATGATGACAATGGACACTAATCTGTTGTCCACTGAACAGAATTGTTCAAGTCATTGGTATGCTTTGGATCTATTGCATAACCTATAAATTGCATGACAAATCAGTGAGCATGTGCAGGAGAAAGTGCTGTGTAAGACCTTCAGGATAGCCAAAGGTATTGGTGTGAAGTTTTGTTAAGGAAAACTTACATTACAGTGCATTTCTAAAGCCAAGTTAGGCCAGGTTTCTTTCACTCTCATGTGAATCTTATTGGGATCTTGGAAAAATCAGAATGATGTCAAGCATGTGACTAAAATATGGAACTCAGACCACATATCGGTACCCCGGTTCATCTTCCCCTCGCTAAGGTTACCGTGCTGTTCATGAACAGAATTTCCTTAGCTTCTTGATCCCCTGCCTACCAGACAAAGAATATGTGATACACCCATTTTCCTTGGTATCACATCAAAGTAACTGTATGCCCCTATTGTGCAAGACTGTAATGATTTCACCTCATGCCTTCCTGATTACTTTTGAAGAGTGCTTTGACTACATTCATTTGCACTTAGACATCTACATATAAAAAGATGAGATCCTGATGAGCACTCACTTAGGAAAGAAAAGCACTTGAGAAAGACCTGCATCTCATTTTTGGACTTTGTGGGTCACATACCTCACTTCTACAAAACTGTTCTTGCTATTACAATTAAAATGCAATGATAAACAGTACTAATGCATATTATGTATCACTGATACCTGTGAGTGACAGATTGCACCTTTTTATCAAAGTTATAACATGGACTAGGCATTGTATTTTTTGTGACATTCTAGTGTTAAATACATCTCAAAATTCCACATCATCATTCATGAGATTGGTCTTCTAATCATCAGTACCTCCCAGGGCATTAAGGTCTAAAAGAAAGATTCTTGGTGTTCAATGATCTTTTACCAGTATATGTTCAGTGAGGTTCCAGGGAAAACAGGCAACACATGTTACAAGAACTATTTACTTGACCTAGAATCCATTACTCCCTGTAGAACTTACCTGATCTTAAAACTGGTCATCAAAGCTCTTCTCTTATTTGTACTCTTGTGTGTCTATGTTCTGTCTGTGTCCACCTAATTTGCCTTCCATAACAGCTTGGACCTTAACAAAAATTGTGTCTTTTAGACCACTTCTGCAGCTTCAAGATGCTAGAATCTTAAAGGATCTTCAGGACAATTTTTTGTGTAAATCTATATTTTAGTTGAGTAGTCAGGAGTGTCATTCAATGATGTTAATTCTCCCTCAATAGAAATAATGAATCAATTTTAGATCAGTGGTGAATATTTCTATCTACTCTTTCAAACAGTTAATCTTTATTTTGTGGCCTACCACGTCATCAACCACAGCACCTCATGCTAGTCTTCACCCAGAGCCCACTCAGTCTTTGTTCCTTTAACTAGTGTAATTCTTCATTGTGTTTGTGTTATCTTTGTGCATCTAAAATGCTTGAAATCAAACTTGTTCTAACATAACCTAAGATGTAATGTCTTCCATTTTGAAGTGAAGGTGTACCACATCACATAATTGTTGTTATTTCTCAGCTAAGTAAAGGATTGCAATCTGCCCACTAGAAGACAGTGAGCACTCCCAGGAGCTTATCACTCAGTTGTACCCAACAAAGAGCATCCCAACTGTCCTAGGCAACTGTTATACAATGTGGCGACTAATGTGCTTGACTACACTCTGACAGCAGCCGCGGCCCGTTGAGGTTCTGTAGCGATCCGAACCCGTGAATTCGGTATCGTAGTACTGACACGATTTTGGTACCAATGAACCGCAAATGATCCATTATATACATGACAGTGTTTTCGCTGCGCAACTAGCATGAATTCACTGGAAAATAGGGCATTCTGTCACTAAAGTCATGGCATCCATTTTAGTTATGGCATCCATTTTGTTTCTTGCCCTCACATAGTCAATGAACGGACGATGACCTCGGCAGAGTCACCTTGTTAAGGACACGTAAGCTCGAGCCCCGAGAAAGGCTGACGCTGCATGACTAGGCAGAATCAAGCTGCCTCCCTTGCCTAAGGCCAGTCCTGCTATACTGGTTCTCGTGTCCGTTGTCCTGACTGAAAGACTGAAGACGGTAGCCATGCCCGTTTATGATCCATAAACACCTCTTATCCTACATTTCAATCCTTTGCACCTGGCTCTGCTCCTTACCTTCTGGGCTTTTACAATGGGGAGGTTACGATTTTTATGATGGGGAGGATCGGGCAAAGAATGGAAAACTGTCGAGAAGGCCTGATCGAATACCGAAAACCTGCGACTAATTATTGTTTGATGTCAAATTTACTGTTTGTTTGGGATACCGGGTTAGGCATGAGAAATATTCGTGTAATGTAGCCCAAAGACATTTTGCATGTATTTAAAGAGTAACCCACTTAATGCAATTTGAACAGTCTCGTAGATTCTGCCTCTGTGTGGTTCCTATGATTTCTGTGTCCCTTCAGTAAATAAACCTTGGTCTTTGACGCCGCCATCGAGAAGCCCGTGTCTCTGTTTATTTGTGCACCGGGACAGGGGGAACTCAGGGGTCTTCGGGTGTTGTTTCCCTGACACCTCTGGACTCTTAAAAGTCCAGAACCTCAAATTGGCGCCCAACGTGGGGCGACGTCATCCGGTACCGGTCCAAAGCCTGAAAAGTTCGAGAAGTTTCGTGTGAAGATTCCGGAGGGAGGTACCCCGCTTCATCGATCCCTGCATGTCGTAAAAGTGGCCCGACGATCTCTTCCACGAGGGTTCCCGCTCCCAGACGGCTACAGAGGACCGCTGCCTTGACTGTCGCCCTGTCTTGGACCCGAGGTGCAGACCTTAGTACGGCGAGACGTAGACGGGTTCTCCTTGGTGGCGTCTTCCACATTTCAGTTAAGTATTAAGTGGGCTACGCTCAGTTTGGTTGTTCCTTGTTGCTTTGGTTTAATTCGTAGATTATCACTGGTTGCTCTTGTTTAGATAATCTTTGTTTTGGTATTGGTTCATTTTGGTAGGCCTAAGTTCTCTGCGCATTTTGGTTGGAATTTGTCTTTGTTGTCATGACTACCAGTAGTAACTGTTTTTTGTCCTGGTTACGTTGCAACGGGGATTCCCGGTTGGAGGATTCGTGTTTGGTTCCTCCGATTGGAACTCCTACATATGAGCTCTATTGTAAACATGGTGTTGGTCCTATCACGTATAATGAAGTATGGGTCCGTTATACCAAAAAAGATGGTGTCCTTAGTTGGCCACCGCATGGTAGTTTCGAAACGGAAATACTAGACAATCTAGAAAGGAAGTTGTTCAAGAAAAAAGCCCGGCCGGCAATGTTTGATTCTTTTCGCGTATGGCGCAAAGAAGCCAAACAGAGAGAAATTAGGAAAACGAAGAAAGAACAGAAAGAGAAAGGGTTGACTTTAATGGAGTCTGCTAGGCAGCTGCATGTCGACGAGACTGAGAAAGCAATGGAGATGGAGAATAGAAAATATAATTTGGCAATTGATAAATGTTACCCTGTATTGCCATCTTGTCCAATTAAGCCGATGGAGGATCATGAAAGGGATCCTCTGTTGTCTTACCTGTTGAATTCACCTCCACCGTATGCACAGGGTATTACAGTACCACAGTTACCACCTGTTGTACAGCCAGCTGCTGGTCAGCCTGGAATAGTTGCTCCACTTCCTTTGATTCCAGCTCCTATCCTTCCCGTGGTTAATGTTCCTTCGGCACCCCCTCTTCCTGGGGCGCCCGTTCCGCCTTTGCCTGTTGTTTCGCAAACTGCTTTACCTGCTACTCCTACCCTTACTATTTCATCTGCTTCATCTGTTTTGTCCCCGAACCCTGTGAACATTCTGACTCCGCTTTCCGTTCGTCGGAAAATAACCGACTCTGTAACTAATATTTTAACTCCTCTCTACAGGTCTTTAATTGGGACCCCCGTTTCTGACTCTATACAGAGACGTAGCCAGTTTCCTGGTCCCCAGGAACGAGACACGTTAGATTCGACAGCTCTTAGGTGGATGTCGAAAGCTGCGAAGTATGATGCACGAAGAGTGTTAGATACCTTTATGCAATGGAATGAACCAACCCAACGTTATGTTTTTGACGTGATGTGTTCTCTTGTACGTGAAGAATGGGAAGATGATGATTTAGACTCCGTCCCCTCTGACCTGATAAATATTCAACAGAAATTTGCCGCAGGAATGGTGATAGGTCCAGAAGTAAGGGGAGCGATAGAACTGATTTTAGCTTATAGGGAGGAGTCCCCTCTTCGAGCGACAAGAGACCCTGATGGTTCACCGATTACTACTAGGAAGAAACGAGGTCAATATCCGATGAGGGAAGTTCCACCGATATGGCGTGATGCAGTTGCAGCTGATGGGAACTTGGGTATTGCAGCTGCTCCGGCACATTTCCAGAGAGTGTGGATACACATCCCTTGGAAACGGGCCGAAGTATTAGCCGTAAAACAAGCATTACCAGACCCACGTAAAAATCCTGCTGGTTATTACAAAGAGTTAACGCAAACAGTTCAAGCGTGTGTCATGAATTTAGCAGACATTGAAATGCTATTTGGTAATGTGGTGCCACAGCCTATATGGGCCAAAATTCGGCAAGAGAACCACCCAGTCGCCTTAGGAGGTGATTGGGCAGCTATTATAGCGGCAGATGCGCAACAAATTGGCGGTGCTAAACCTGAACCTCTGATTGCTGCTTTACCTGGCAGAATAATTACTCTAATGAAAACGCTGATGCCAGAGTTACGAGTCAATTGGGATAAATTATCGGCATGCAAGCAAAAGAAGGACGAAAGCGTCTCTGACTTCTTTACTAGATTTGAAGAGACCTTCGTAGATCACAGTGGGCAAGATATGAGTACTGAGGGAGGCCAGAGATTGTTTGTCGACAAGTTCGTATTTAATTTACTACCTGAGCTTAGTAACAAGTTAAAGGATTCTGAAAGTGCATGGGCAGTGTCGACAACAGCACAGATACTTGCAACTGCTCAGTATTACGAGAACAGAGAGAAAGAAGAGAAGGAAAAGTCAGAAAAGAAAACAAAAGATTTAAAGAGTAAAGTTCTTCTGCAACAGGCGTATCCGCCTTGTTCGAATCAGTCAGATTTACGACAGAAACCCCAGTTTCAGACACAACCAAAATTCCAGCAAGGGACGGCCCAAGGATTTAATTATAGTTTTCCGCAACAACAGTTAGCATGGAATCAGTGTGCTTATTGTAAAAAGGAGGGTCATTATAAGAATGAGTGTCCAGTACTGCACCCACAAACTAGTGGTGTTCCAGCCCAGAGAGGTAATGTAGGGTTTATGCAAGCTCCTAGAGGTAGAGGACGTGGGACGATGACACCACAGGCCGATCGCCAATCGAATTATTTCGATCAGCGAGATGCACAATCTGCGCAAACAGGTAGATCTCCACAGTACCATGTTGAAGATTACTATGACCATAATGAGGAGATTCAAAGAAGCGAGCACTAGGACAGCCGCAGGCAAAGAGAGTGAGTAGTATCAGTTCCAGTTGATCAGAGTGGACCTTATGTCGCAGTAGTTACCTCAGGCGTGGTCGAACCGTTTCTGTTGGATACTGGTGCGGCAAAAAGTTTAATTATGCATGCGAAACTCCCTGGCGCACCTTTGTCTGGCTTAACGAACACTTCGGTAGGATTCTCAGGCGCCCCTGTTCACAATCCTGTTTCTAGTCCTTTGTCAATATCTGTTGGGCCATGCGAACTAGAAGCACCCCTTATTCTAACAACCGGTTGTAATGAGAATCTGCTTGGTTTAGATCTGTTGAAACGCCTGCACGCGACACTGTACTGTTCCCCTTCAGGAGTACAGCTCACATTAGGCAAAAGAGTCATCTCTCCAATGTATATGTCGATGGATAAGCTCCCACCGGAGCTGCGTTCTCTCCCTGATACTCTTTGGGCGACTGGTCCTAACGATGTAGGCCTCTTGGAAATTCCCCCTTATGTGGTAAGTCTGAAAGCTAATGTTAAATTCCCACGAATCCCACAGTATCGGATTTCGAATGAAGGGGAACGAGCACTCTTATTGATTGTGAAAGACCTAATACAGAAAGATGTGATTGAGGAAACTAGAGGGAACGTCTGCAATAGTCCTGTTCTGCCGATTTTGAAACGTACTGACCCTTCCAAACCTCCAATTTACAGATTTGTGATTGACCTCAGAGAAGTCAACAAAATAGTGATTCCACAGTTTCCTGTAGTCCCAGATATCACTGCATTACTGACGTTGATTCATGCCTCAGCTTCATGGTTTACAGTGATCGACTTGAAAAATGCCTTTTTCAGCATTCCCATAGCCGAGGAAAGTAGAGACATTTTTGGTTTCTCCTTAGGAGGTCGCAGCTTCAGGTTCAAACGCGCTCCACAAGGTTATTGTGAGAGCCCTTCAATTTACAGCCAAGCATTAAAGAGTCAATTAGATGCCCTTGTACTACCTCATGGTGTTGCTCTGATCCAATACGTAGACGATCTTTTACTGGCTGCTGATGACAAGGAAACTTGCAAAGCAGCTACAATTTCTTTATTAAGTCATTTGTCAGACTTACATCACAAGGTGTCACCTTCTAAACTGCAATATTGTTGCCAAGAAGTGACCTACTTAGGTCATCTTTTGTCAAAGGAGGGAAGAAGGTTGACCCCAGAGAGAATCAAAGCAATTTCACAGATGACTGTACCAAGCACACAAAGAGAAGTGCGTGCGTTTTTGGGTATTACGTCATACTGTAGGCAATGGATCCCAAATTTTTCTCTCATGGCGAAACCATTGGTAGCCCTGACTGGAAAAGGTGTTCCGAGCCCTTTGCCATGGTCTGATGAATGTCAGCAGAGCTTCTCTGACTTACGTGATGCGCTGTGTTCAGCTCCTGTGTTGGGTACTCCTGACTACAGTAAGCCGTTTACTCTATATGTCCATGAAAGAGAAGGTTGTGCATTGAGTGTATTAACGCAACAATTTGGTGACAAACAGCGGCCTTGTGCATATTTCTCATCCACATTAGATCCGGTAGCCAGAGCATTGCCAAGTTGTTTGAGAGCTACAGCAGCAGCTGCAGTGTCTATTCGACAGTCTGCCGGACTAGTCATGAACAACATGTTAGTAGTCATGGTTCCACATGCTGTGGATACACTCATGAATCGAACGAAAACTCAGCACCTCACCAGTGCTAGACTATCAGGCTATGAGCTGACGCTTTTGGCAAGTCATATTCAGATCAAGCGATGCAACATATTGAATCCAGCAACACTGTTGCCGACTACTCAGGAGTCGAGTGATTCAGAGCCCCATGATTGTTGTTTCAGAACTGAGGAAGAAACAAAAGGTAGGATTGATTTAAAAGACACTCCGTTACTAGATCCAGACGGCACTTTATATGTCGATGGGTCTTGTTTCAAATTACAGAATGGTGATGTGACGGCCGCGTATGCAGTTACGACCTTGAGTACGATTGTTGAGACTGCAAGAGTAAGTCAAAATTCTGCCCAGGCTGCAGAATTAATTGCATTAACAAGAGCGTGTGTTTTAGCTGAGGGAAAGAGAGTGAATGTGTTTACTGATAGCCAATACGCCTTCGGCGTTGCACACAATTTTGGGCGTCTCTGGAGAGAAAGAGGTTTTCTCACGTCCCATGGGACTAAGATCCAACATGGACAGCTAGTCAGCGATCTATTGGAATCCCTGACTCTACCGAATGAAGTTGCAATTGTGAAGTGCAGTGCACATCGGAAGATTACGGATGATGTTGGCCGTGGAAATGCGTTTGCTGATGAGGTCGCCAAAGAGACGGCCAAGAACATGACGAGCCGAATGTATGTTGCAACGTCTGCAAGATGGATTGCTGAATCAGGAATGTGTGAGAATACGATTGAAAGTGTGAAAACAATCCAGATTGAAGCAACTGAAAATGAGAAGAATGAATGGAAGGAGAAAACGGGTAAAATGGATTCAAGTGGATGTTGGGTCGATTTGTCTGAGCAGCAGCGTTGGATGTTACCTGACGCGTATGTACTTGCAGTAGTCACGATGGCGCATGGAGCGGCGCACATCAGTTCGAAAGGGATCTGTAAAATGTTAGCTCCAGTATGGAAGAACGATGGAATTACTAAGTGTGCAGAAAGAGTGGTGAAAAATTGTATGGTATGCCTGATGCATAATCCTGGCAAGGGAACCCCAACTGGCCATTTTGCTCCCCCTTCTTGTCCCTTTGAAGTGATTCAGTTGGACTATATCCACATGGATAGATGTAACAATCTCAAATTCGTCCTAGTGGTAGTCTGTGCCTTCTCGAGATGGATTGAGGCATATCCGTTAAAGGATAACACTGCTATGTCCACTGCCAAAATCCTCCTAAAAGAATACTTCCCCAGGTATGGTATGCCACGGATTGTTTGGTCGGACAATGGAAGTGAGTTTGTAGGGAAAGTTATGAAGAGTGTGTGTGCGGGTCTGGGTATTTCCCAAAAATACCATAGTGCGAATCACCCACAATCAGCGGGTTTGGTTGAAGGGTACAATGGCACCCTGAAGCTGAAACTTGCGAAAATTCAAGCTTCCACTGGTCTCTCTTGGCCAGACGCACTGCCTTTAGCTTTACTGTCCACCAGAGCGACTGTACACTCTCGAGTAGGGCTTAGCCCATATGAGATTGTGTTCGGCCGCCCTGCTAATGTTTGGGGAGTCCCTAGGCCAAAGGAATTCAAACAGATTGAATACCCAATGTTGATTGATTACCTTCATGATCTGACTGCTAAATTGAGCCTTATTCATCAACAGGTATTCGAATCCTTGCCTAAACTGCCGGAGAGTCCAGGCCACACGTTGAAACCAGGCGACCAAGTGGTGGTTCGGAAGTTTGAACGTACCCGGAACCCCCAGCCAAGATTCGTTGGTCCGTTCCAGGTCCTCCAGTCCTCACAACAAGAACTGCAGTCCGCCTAGCTGGAAGGAAAAACTGGGTGCACGCCAGCCATACGAAGCGTGTCCCTCTTCCACTCCCCTATGATAACTGGGTTAGACAGGGAATTGGTATATCTGAGACAGAACCTGTTCCTAGGCACATCCCTTTCAGTGATGCAGAGTACATAACGGACCACCCACGAACGGAAACACAGAACTTTGACACCCCAGCAGCAACCGCTCCTTTGAATCCCGAACCAAGTACTGTACAAAGTGAACATTTGTCACCTGTGGAGTCGAACATTTCCGCACCTGTAGACCAGCTATTTCAAGACCAGACAAGACCCGGAAAGTGCAGATATAATCTACGTTCTCATGTTATGAACTAATGACATTACATAATTACTATTCTGTTTAAAAACTGTTTTGATTTTACTGCATTCCATTCAGTCAGGAAGTTTGCATAAAATTTTTATCTTTTTGTTTTTTTATTATTTCTCTCACCTTGCCATCTGGTTTACCGTAGGGTCGTAACGTGTGCCTTGTTTTAATTTGCAGGGAATCAGACACTAGGTCGGTTTCTTCTGTTTGTCTTGGGAACTCCCAGGATAAACAGAGGCAAGTTTTTAACAGGTACAAACCATCCGTTGCGAACGGTTGTAGAAGATGGAGCTTCCTGAATTACGAAGGGTTAATGTCATAAATGTGCACAAGACAAAGCTATATGACATATTGTATAGCAAATGTTTTCTAATGCAATGTACTCTGACACTTCTAATTGTTTTAATAACTTTGGCAGGCGGAATTATTTTTGGTATTCAGTTGATCTTTATACCTGTTGCATCTACAGTATCTCCCCATGCTCCTGTTTCTCCGACTGTTGTTTCTCTTCATTCTTTCCATCCTTTTCCTGCCCACGAACAAGCCCGACGCTCTGAGTTTATAAATAACACTTTCATTCAACTCTTGCACCAACATCAGCTAGTGGTTAATACAACAAACTGCTGGGTGTGTGGTTTGATATCACATACCATGGACAAAGGCATCCCCTATTTGGTTCTGCCTTTTAGTTATAATGGATCATTCTGGGCATTTCAGACCATGTTCGCTTATGCCCTAGAGACCTATCCTCCACGACCTCCGCGTTCCACCCGGTATAACTCTGCTAACAGAGCCTTGGTAAAAGGAATCACTGACATGGTGAGAGATGTCAATAATACTCCGTTCATTCCCAAGGATGAATTGCGAGTTTACATGGGTTGGAATGTTACGGAATATGGCATTACTCTGGGTGAGAACAAACGTAAGAGCTCAACTCCGATCTGGGTCGTACCCCACCAAGGTCAAGTCTGTTTGCAAGGAAATGGGAGGAATCCGAAAGCTCGACTAGGGAAGAGTGACTGTATCGAAACATATGTTTTTCCGTCACAGTCTTCCCCGGCATTCTTAGCCGCTAAGGGTACCTATTTTGTTTGTCAAGACAGAGCATACACATGGCTGCCTGCTGACTTCTCAGGCTCATGTTACATCGCTCAACTGTTACCTCCGACATATACTGCTCCACCAGACTATCACAAAACTAGAGTTGTGAGAGGTGTTTTCAGTAAAGAAGATACTGCTGGCCAAGAAGCAGGAGACTTTTTCAAGGGTTTCCTCCCATTCTGGGGGCCTATGGCCAACAGTAGAAACTTACGTCAACTAACACGGGTAGTTGAATCCACTATCACTGAAACGGCGGGTGCTCTTAGTAACCTGACAGCTGAGCTTCAAGCGGATCGCCTCATGACATTACAGAACCGTATGGTCCTTGACGTGTTACTTGCAGATCGAGGTGAAGTATGTAAGATGATCCAATCAAGTTGCTGCGTTTTTATTCCAGATAATGCGCCAACAGTATACAAGGCCATCTCTAAGTTACATAAGATTTCTGACTCTATTCATGTAGAGGAAGGTGACTGGTCATTAATGGGATGGTTCTGGAGCCTGTTGTCTGCGTGGGGATGGAAGGTTCTGATAGTCACTGGTGTTGCATTAGTATTTTTATTTTCGTGCTGTCTCATTGTTCAGTGTGGTCCTGCCTTATGTAATCTCTGCATTTCTACATGCGTAAGAAGACCACCTGTTTTTAAAGATACGCCACGAGATAGAGTAATGCTCCAACAACATATCAGTGACCTGATGAACATAGAGATGGACTCTGACATAGAGTGAGTTATTGCCTACGTAAGGGCAAAAGGACGGTCTGAGGTTCTGTAGCGATCCGAACCCGTGAATTCGGTATCGTAGTACTGACACGATTTTGGTACCAATGAACCGCAAATGATCCATTATATACATGACAGTGTTTTTGCTGCGCAACTAGCATGAATTCACTGGAAAATAGGGCATTCTGTCACTAAAGTCATGGCATCCATTTTAGTTACGGCATCCATTTTGTTTCTTGCCCTCACATAGTCAAGGAACGGACGATGACCTCGGCAGAGTCACCTTATTAAGGACACGTAAGCTCGAGCCCCGAGAAAGGCTGACGCTGCATGACTAGGCAGAATCAAGCTGCCTCCCTTGCCTAAGGCCAGTCCTGCTATACTGGTTCTCGTGTCCGTTGTCCTGACTGAAAGGCTGAAGACGGTAGCCATGCCCGTTTATGATCCATAAACACCTCTTATCCTACATTTCAATCCTTTGCACCTGGCTCTGCTCCTTACCTTCTGGGCTTTTACAATGGGGAGGTTACGATTTTTATGATGGGGAGGATCGGGCAAAGAATGGAAAACTGTCGAGAAGGCCTGATCGAATACCGAAAACCTGCGACTAATTATTGTTTGATGTCAAATAAATTTACTGTTTGTTTGGGATACCGGGTTAGGCATGAGAAATATTCGTGTAATGTAGCCCAAAGACATTTTGCATGTATTTAAAGAGTAACCCACTTAATGCAATTTGAACAGTCTCGTAGATTCTGCCTCTGTGTGGTTCCTATGATTTCTGTGTCCCTGCAGTAAATAAATCTTGGTCTTTGACGCCGCCATCGAGAAGCCCGTGTCTCTGTTTATTTGTGCACCGGGACAGGGAGAACTCAGGGGTCTTCGGGTGTTGTTTCCCTGACACCTCTGGACTCTTTAAAAGTCCTGAACCTCACCGTGGAGGGAGATTTCCGTGGGGCGGTAAGGCGGTGCGGGGGAGGGGCATGGTGGGGGGTTCTAAAAACCGGAATATGGATAATTACAGGTAAGTAAACAATTAAATAAATAAAACAAATTTTGTAGCGCACGCTGCATCGCATTTTGCGATGCAGCGTGCGCTACGAAATTCGTTCAATTGTTTATTTACCTGTAATTATCCATATTCTGGTTTTTAGAACCCCCCACCCTGCCCCTCCCCCGCCCCGCCTTACCGCCCCACGGAACTCCCTCCACGGGCAACGGCTCTCTGACAGCTACTGAATTTAATGCAGTAGTATTAATAGAAAAACCATGAATGTACTCTGTAGTACATTTTTCTTTGCCTGTCCCTCATTGGTGCATACACTGAGAAATATGTACTTGGTTAGTAATGTTTGAAATCATTTGTTTAAGTCCTTTAAAAAGATGTATTTTGCTCTGTTACAACACACCCCTATTCCCCCTTTTGTAAGGCAAATCTATGGTGGATTTGGCACTAAATTTTACTGGGCTCTTTGTGCTTATGATTTATGTTCCTAATTGCTAACTACGCTTTTGTTGTATTTTCTGTGTCTTGCTCAATAATACTTTATATAAACTCCGTAAACCTTGACCCTGGTCTGTTATATTAATTCTTTCAATTGAGAATGCAAACATTTTGATTTCTGTTTACATTTTACATAGCAAATTGGGGCTGCCTTATATGGGAGACTCTATCAAATTGGTGCCAATTCTGCTATGGTTCTCTATTTGGCGCAGGACTACAGTCAACTTAACTCAGAGTATAATTGGTGATTATGCATACAACGAGCCCACGGGTCCAAGATGTATGACTGAGAGGAAAGTGGACTAAGAAGACCAAGCGCAAGGCGGGGGAAATCCCATTTCAGGACGGTTCCCTTCACACACCATAGGTGTCATGCTTCATCATAGGGGTGTCTCCTCGTGTCAAGACCAAGTCTTAATGCGGGCTACATCCCGCTCTCTACAAGGGAGGAGCTCAGGTATGTTTTTAGTTTGGGCAGCTGGGTTGTACTAAAACCCTATGTGAGAGTGGTGTATGAAAAAATCAAAAAAAAATTGCAGTGCTCAAATGGAAGTGATAATGAGTTTAAAACTGCCTGCGAGGCTAGCTGCCAACAGACTTTATTTAGCTACCTAGCGACAGGATTACAAAGCAATTAGCTGGGTAATGGAGCTGACCACCATTAGAGACAGCCACATATGCAGAATCAACATGTTTCAGCCATCAGACTTTCATCAGGATCAGTTAGTGAACAGCTACTGCAACTAGTCTAAAGTGCACAAAGAAATAAATCATTTCAAATGTGCCTCGGTATACTGTACTGATCCAGAATGATTGTGTCCAGTAGGCCTCACCGATGGAACCTAGAAGAAAAGAAGAGAAAAGAAAGAGAATAGAGCCTTGGTTTATACCACATCCAATCAGCCGTGGAGCGAACTATGCTCCATACATGTGTGACACTTTTATATTCAAAAAGTGGCGGGACAAGAGGCACTTACCAATCTAAGGTAAAAATGTTACCACTTCTGTCCAGGACTACATTAGCCATAGGTACACGCGCCAACCAACCTGGGAGAAAAAGGTGGTGGCGTCAAGGTTTAAACAACACAAAGACAAAACAAAAGAGAAGAGAGAAAAGAGAAAAGAGGGAGCAGGAATGGAGGAAACAGGACCCTAGACAGGAGTAGTAAAAGGCAGTGTCTGGGTACCTGTCTGGATATGGGTGTTACATATCTCAGGTGTTACTATGCTGGACTAGGTTGAACACTAAAAGTGGGACCCAATTGTGCTTGTGTAATAATATGAAGAACACCCAGCTCGATTATAGGTAAAGGGAGTAGTACCACTCGTTAAGTCTATGGTGCCAAGTGTGTCTATGCAGGCCACAGTACGAAAAGAAGAGGGCTTGAGGGCAAGTACTATGTCAGGGGACCATCCCTGGAGGGTATGCATAAATGTTGGCGGAAGAAGTGGGCGCGGAATGTCGTGCCGGCCTCTGATATTGGACAAAAGCAGGGAAAGCCGAAATTGGCACGCTAGACAATCCTTGAACAGAGCTGTGGGCCGGTGCTCGCATGGAGGCGATGTACTGCGAGAGCACTAGCGTGAGCGGGCACTCGGGGGCAGGCACTATATCCGAGGCCCTCAAAGGAGGATGTACAAGAATACTGGCCTGGACTGAAAAGAGTGGGTGCAAAAGATCACGCAAGCCCCAAGCTCCGAGCAAGGGTGGAGAAAACCAAGGTTTAAAAACAGTCCTGTGCTCAAGTGGAGACGGTGGGTTAAAAAGAAAAGGGAATCAGCACTTACGTTAGCGAGAGCGTTGTCTCCGAGGGCTGGTGTCCAGGCCAGCAGGTACTCAGAAAAGCCGGAGAAGCCGTGTTTACATTTGTCTAGATGCAAAAAATGACCGGGGAAGGCTGGGAGATGTAGTTTAAGCCCAGTGGACGCTGGAAATGTGGTTTTGACACCATATCACGATGGGGTTAGGTGATGTCAAATTTCTGGAGGCCAGAAACAAATGGGAAAAGTTGGGAGATGTAGCTTAAGCCTTGTGGGTGCTGGGAAATGTGGTTTAAAACCATATCAGGATGGAATTTGATGGTGTCAATAGTAAAAAAAGGGGTGGGGTGTGAAGGGATCCTTATTGGGGGGTTGGTACTCGCTGTCAACTCACAGTCAAAACCCATTAAAAAAGGAGGGAGAGATAATATATGAGCAGAGCGAAACAATGTCAGATGGATGTAAATTCCAAGAAAGTGAAATGAAGACCTTCTATTAAATATAGCAATACAGCTCTGATAGAAGTGGGCGTTTCATGCTTAGATGGATTAATCTACAGTTGGAACCCCAAAGGTCGGTCTGGCAGGAACATGCCCGGGTATAGACTAGATTTGAGTAGGGACAGGGAGATCGAATGCCCTGTTGGAATCTTGTCTAGACAGCATCGATGCATCCTCCTGTGTTTTCGCATGAACCTTAGTCCTCTAATGCTAGGGTTCCCAGGGAAGTATTTTAAACACTCAGATTTGATCCCATGCCCATGCGACAAACAGTCATCCCAGTCAGACCTTCACCTTGTGTTGTTCAGTAAATGTTATCAAACAGAAAGAGAAGCTTTTATTCTGCCAATTTTAAGGTGCCCAGATTTTACCCAATGTAGGGTGGCACTGTACTTTTTAAAGTCTCTTTCAGACCCTTTTGTCTATGTCTCTGTAGCTACTTTTCTGTGGCCATGCTTGAGAAAGAGAAAGGCCCAGGGTAGCCCGATAACTTAATCAACTATTTACTGTAATCATTAATTTAACGTATATGAACAAAGCATTCCTTGTTCAATAAACTAAAGCCTTATGAAGATCCCAAAAGTTTTATCTGATTCACAATATTGTCTGTACTGTATATTTAATGTGCCTTCATTGAAATTTTGCTTTTATGATCTCTGACAAGCGATTGAATAAAGATTTTAAACAAAGAAAGAAAGATTTCTGTTTTGGCCTCAAGAGAAAGTAAAGATGGTCCAGACGGGGAGCACCAAAATCCGTATAGGGATTTCACCAATCCCAATGCGAGCCGTTGGTGTGCTGTTTATAAGATAATGAGAGAACTGGTTTGCACACTGACAATTGGCAGTGCTTTGTTCTTTTACTTGTGCCACTTTAATGCCTACAATTAGTTTGGAGTACAATTTGAAATGCTATAGAAGGCTCAGAGCATTTCAGTTTCTATAGTATGTGTAGGAAAGAATGATCTGCTTTGAATGGTTACCCCTACTTTTTGCTGGATGTAATACTGTTTTTGACTAGTCTGACTGGGATCCTGCTAATCAAGACCCCAGTCTATCTACTGTCTCCCTAAACTGTTATGTTATGTGCCTAGTACTTAGGTACACTCCAGATTAGCTACAGGGGTACTCCTGTCAGTCTCTAGTATATGGTACACATGTACACAGGGCATGGGTACCCCAGAGGCATCCCTTGGACTGAAGCATATATTATGCCACCCATGAGAGGCCATGCAAAATCGAACTACAGGCCTTCCATTGCAGCTTGTGTAAGTTGGTGCATGCACCAATTACTTAAGATATAGGTTTACTATATCTAAGGGTCACTTCACTTAAAACCTATAATTCATCCCTATAGCAGCCCTTTACAATCCTGAGGGCATGGTGCTTGATTCTAAGTGAGAGGGTGCCCTGGCATGAGCAGGACACCTATGCATCCTGCGGAGTCCATACTCCCGGGTTGTCAGTGAAGCAGCCATATACTACTGTAGAGGGGCATGACGCGATCGCATGATGACCAACTTTAAAATAGCTGGAACAAACCCTATCGTGTTTGGTGTCAAACATGTTGGAATCATACCCCCACACCGGTAACCTGTATGGGAGGTATGATTTCAATTCTCAGAAGCATCCTTCGTGGGGCCCCTGGAGTTCCTGGTACCAGCCTTCTAGCTCCGGACAGCACAAAATGGTTGCTGCTGACCAGAGACTCATTTCTGCCTTCCTGCTGCTAAGCCAAGCTTGAGCAGGGGAAGGCAAAACAATAGGTATCCTCTCACAGGGAGATGTGACCAACTCCCAGACAGGATTTCGTTTATTAGGGCTGGATGGGTGCGGTTGCCAGCAAATGAAAGTCTGCATGACGGGCACATTTGGTATCCCTGTGCATAATCCAGTTCAAACCAGTCCTGGGAGCCGTTGGCTCCCACTCTGGCACAAAACTTGACATAGGACATGGGAGTAACCTCCCCCTGTCCAGAATCTCCCCTGCGATGGTCCCCTGAATCTTTCAACCTTCTCCCATGGGTAATTAAGGGATTACCTGGCTTGTTTTTGTTGGCAATCCTGCGACAAGTGCATTGGACACCAAGTAGCCCCAACCTCTGGCAACTCTTCCTATTAAGATCTTCAACCACCTCGCACTGTGTCCCCAGTGGCCTTTTGTTTTGTGAAGCTGCCCGAGGTCCTCTAACGACTCCCTTACCTCTGACCTCTATGTCCAATTGAGGGTCATCTCTAATTTCCTTGGGCTCCCCTGATTGCTTGGGGCCCTGATTCCCCTGCTTGTGGTGAGTCTCCTGGACCTTACTGGTCCGAACCATACACTTCCTTGACTTCCTGCGTGGGTTGCTTTTGCCAGGGCTTGTTGGTGCTCCCCCCAGACACGGACCCCTCAGCACTCGACATCCTTTATGGGACAGCTCGCATCTGGCTCCTGGTCATCCTCAACGTCACCTGGTCCCCGCAGCTGCAGAGTCAAGGTCAATGCCAACTATCCTGAAGCACCCGACATCGGTCGGCATTCATCTACTGAGTCCCTGGTCACTCTCAGGTGACCCAGGCTCTGTCCCCTCTGCTTTCAGGTACTCTTCAACAAGAACCCAAGTTTGGATTCCAACGAACACTTTCTCCTCTTTCAGCAGAGAGTTTTCTTGGAAGTCCTCCATTTGGTTCCAGGGCAGTTTCCGATGCCATTTCACACCCATGAACCCGGCTTCCCTGGGTTAGGTAACTTGGGTACCTTAGAATCCACGGGTGGAGTGGCTCTCAAACCTCTGGTCTTCCACAGGGTTTCTTCGTAGTCCACTGGGACGGGAACTTAATCTTTAAAAAACCAACTGCGACTTACCCATAGACTTGTACGGAGTACGCAGTCGTGTACTCACACTGCACACGCACTCCATGGGGTCCCTATCTACTCACCTTGGGTGGTTCCTTGGGGTCCCAGCAATTCTACGTCCTCTGGACATTGTCTTGACTTGAGTCGTAGTTCTTATACCACTTTTTTAGTATATGGTTTGGCCCCCCTTGGGGCCCACTGTGTATTAGTGCTATTTACTTTTAATTGCATTGCTATACTATTGTGTGATTTGTGTCTATCTCCACATAGGAGATACGGGAACGTACTAGAGAGTATTCTATAATAAATACATATTTTTATAAATACCATGTGTAGTTCTCTTTCATTTAATCTATACTATAATTTTGCATTCTGGTAAAACAAGCTGCTTTACACTTCTTCAAGACTAAGCCTGAAAGCTGCTCTTCACAGCTACCACTTGGATAGCTTTCTAAGGTTGTCTGAGCCCTCGTAAAGCACCATAAGGGTTGTCTGGACTGGTGTAGGGAGCCCACTTTAATTAGTGGACAGCATATACCAGGCAAGCCTCTCACAGTATGTTTAAGATCAGATCAATGTTTGCAAGAATAATGGATTTGAATGCTAATCCTTGAGGTATGGACTAGCATAACATTACTTCAGAAAATATTTTTTACCTAATGTGTATGGGTATTTCACACTCATGTGAAACAAGTCCATTGAAAGTAACTTTTACAAATTGATATTTTGCTTTTGCAAGGCTTTCCATGCTTGGTTTTTTCGGCCATTATATGTATGTATGCATGCATGAATATGGTATTTCTATAGAGCGCTCCTAGCAAGGGGCAGAGGTGTGCTGTACATGATAAAAGGCAAGCTTAAAGTCAGGAAGTAATATGAGCATAAGCGGAGTTGTGGATGTTATGTGCATTGTCATGTAGTGTTCCTTAATGGGGTGAGTCTTCAAATGTTTTCTAAATTGGCGCAGCATTGGGACAGTTTTAATGGCTAAAAGGATGATTTGCAGACCTTGGGTGCATCCAGAAATATCCAAACAGAATAGGTTTTGTGGTTTTCTTTTTCCACATCTTATTCTGCAGTCTGATGGTGTTCTGACTATGGATGTGGTGAGAACCATTAGAGATAGTAAGGTTATCTGCAAGATAAGCGGAGATGCTGGTCATGATGGTTTTGTAAATGATGCACCTAGTTTTTAAGGTGGTGCGGGCTGTCAGGGAGAGCCTATGGAGTTCCATCAGGATAGAGGAGAAGTGAACATATACACTTAGGCACTGGATGAGACATGCTATGGCATGTAAGATACCCCTAAAGGGTATCAGTGTGGAGTCTTGGATGCTAGAGAGTAGGGCATTACACTATCCAGATGCAAGAGTATGAGCACTTGGACAACAGTGCTGAAGTTGATTTCTGAAAAGACAGTTTTACTTTCTTTGGGAGAGGGAGCTGGTACCAAAAAGTCTTTGTTTTTGGGTAACATATTCCTTTAGGGAGAGATTAGTGTCAAGGATAAATCCAAGTGATTTGGCATTCTGTGAGAGTTGGGGCTCGAAACCATCAAAAGCATGCGTGTGCAATTTGCAAAGTGTGGACCTTGCTACAGAGCAACAAAACTCCACAAGAAAATGGAACATAAAGGTTGAACTCTCCATAGATAACATTTGCAAACCTATAGGAGGTTGTACTGAAGAGGTCTGCTATCTCACTGTTGAATTTTAATTTGAGGACTGTAAGCTAGCACACCAGATGGAATGTAGCAGTATGAGTGGTGCTTTGAGAAAAGTAACAAGACAGGATTTTGAAGTTGTGTGGAGAACAGTGTTCATGAAACAGGACTGCAATGTCTTGTGAGCGACTGTGATGCCACCTCAGGTAGAACAAGTCTGTTTACCAGTTAAATGTTGTAGTTCTGGCCAGGACATTGAGGATATGTACAGCGGATGAGTCAAATCAAGGAAAGCTTTATTTGAATGTTATTTTTTAACAATCATAAAAGCATTAAAATTGATCCAATCAGCAATAAAATCCAAAGGATAAAAACAAAAACAATCACAGTAAACAGTACATTTTGATAATTTTTAAATATACATACACAATTAATTCCATCGAATATCCAACAATTATAATGACTTAATTCATTAATGTTTCAAATTCTTCATTAATAAAACTTTTTCTTCGTCTAAGCACTCTCTTTAAAAACATGGCTAACCTCCAGGCGACATGCTCATTCTCCAGGAGCTGGAGTTTTATCAGAGCAGGATGATTTTGCCTCAGCCCCTGAGATTTTAAAAGTGGAAGTAGCCACACTTTCCTCAACTCTAAGTAAAATTTACAAAAGAGGACTAAATGAATAGTGGACTGAGTGGATCAGTTGTCTCAAGAGCATAATGGTAACTGTCGCGACCAGTCATTAAT
Source organism: Triturus cristatus (assembly GCF_964204655.1). Classification (NCBI taxonomy): domain Eukaryota; kingdom Metazoa; phylum Chordata; class Amphibia; order Caudata; family Salamandridae; genus Triturus; species Triturus cristatus. The sequence continues at coordinate 538,319,979 of NC_140589.1, read as the reverse complement.
TTTAGGCAAAGTCACTAATCTATGCACAATATTGAGCCTAAACCTAGTCAATAGCATTCTATTATAAGTTCCTGGGACAAATGACAAATAAGGCTGCATTCGTAACGTAGATATTAGTAATTGGTGTTGGCTAACACTAGGCTTTAGAAGCTCTTCTGACAGTCTGACCGTTTCCAACAAGTGGAAACCCTCCTTTTTATGGACTTTTCTAGGGATTGTCTTCAGGGTCGCAGGGTCGGTGAAGTATTCTGGGTGACCTAAATCTGTCATAAAGTCACGGACAAATCTGAACCAAGGAATCTTTGAAGCTCCATCTAATTTAAGACAGTCCTGCAGAATCTCCTGATTTAACTGCATCTGTTCCTTTGTCCAGATACTGTGCCACAATAGTATCGGCTCTAGTTTAATAAGGTCAGAAATGAAGGAGAGACCCAACTCCTTGTGGCAAACGTGAGAGGAGGTGCTAGATGGAACTGACAGAATAAATCTTAGAAATAATTTTTCGACTTGTTGCAACAGCTTAGTGTTAGCTAGGCCCCACACCCCTGCTCCATACATAACAGATGTAATGCATTTTGCTTTATGTATTTGTAGGAGCTCCTCCGGAGGTTTCTTTCCTAATTTCTTAGAGAAGGTTACAAGGGCAGTGGATGTCCGAATGAACAACAGTTTTTCCATGATTATCATTTGAGCCCATGAATCATTATAATTAAATTGTACTCCAAGGTATGAGAAACCTCTGGTTGAGGCTAGCATCTGGCCATCCACAAATATATCTCTTGGTCTCACGGGCCCTTGGCCGCATCTCATTACGAACGTCTAAGATATATTAGTACTAAGGCCAAGGTCCTTCATGAAAGCTGAGAAACAGTCAAGGACCCGTTGAAGACCAATTTGGGTTCTTGCCATTAAAACTGCATCGTACGCATAAAGAAGAGCTGGAATGGGAAGACCAGCAACTTGTGGAAAATCTTATGCACTTCTGACTAATGTATCACCCAGTCCATTGATATACAGGTTAAAAAGGAAAGGGGCCAGCACGCATCCCTGCCTGACCCCCCTCTATACGGCAAAGGTGGCCGTGCGCTCACCCCCTGCTCCAAAGCGCACACTGGCTGATACACCATTTGTCAACCCTCAACTCCTCAAGGATCTCCCATAATCTATCATGCCTAACTGAATCGAAAGACCAAAAACAGTCTACCTTTTTTTGCCCTTGTATATTTCCCAGTTAGCATGGCCAAATTTAAGCACTGCTCCACAGTGCCCAGCCCCTCGCGAAAACCATATTGTAATTCTGATAAAACCTGTGTTTCATCTGTCCAGTCTTGCAAGCGTTCCAAAATCACCCGCCCCACCACGCCTCTTCCTTTTTTTAAAATGGGGCAATTATTGACTTCCCCCCAGGTCTTGGGAAGTTGGGTTTAGCAGCTGGCATTGATGACCTGCGTTATGATTGGCGCCCAAAGAGTGGGATTAGATTTAAACAGGTCCACAGGGACACCATCTGGACCCGGGGCTTTGCCAGCCTGACTTAGAGCTGGTGCTCTATTTGCTTAGTCTGATCGACATCAACATGGTTACTCACTGCACTAAAAGTGGTTGGGGGAGAGGGGTTGTCTGGTCCATAGTAAACCTGCTCAAAGTGCCTGATCCAGTCCTCTTCCAAGACGGCAATTTCTATTGATGAGCAATCTCTAGGAGTCAAAAAAGGTGCCCTCACTGCCCTCCTGAAGGCTGTCTCTCAGCATCGCTGCTGAGTGTAGGGATTCCCATGCTTCCTCTCTCGTAAGGCTCTTTCTTTCCTTGATAGCCTGCTTATATTCCAGTCTAGCCCTTCTGACAATATTCAAAATTCTTGGATGCCTGTGTAGTTCAAGCTTCAAGTTGGTATACGCTTGTGTACACCTTGTATTGAACCAGCCCATATCTTTAGCTTTGTTACGGCGTTGGGCCAACAATAATTTCCTAGCTCATTAGATATTTCAATATCAGTTGCTACGATCCTGTCATGAGGCCAGTTGACTTAGGCAAGTATCGATGGCAGATTTACACTTATTCACTAAACGTTTTGTCGTTGCCATGGGGTCCACCATTGACCATTTCAGAGTATAGCCGTTAGTTTTGTCAAGTTCAATTTCACCAATACCCGGTGAGGTAATCTTGCTTCTTTTCAAATTGTTTAGTGGCAAGTTAACCATTAAGCATAAAGGGTAATGATCACTCAGGGGATTATCTCCAACCTCAAAAGAAAGTGCTCTGGATGCATAATTGCATGAAACTAAAATATAATCTATTGTAGAGGCCAAACCCATTCTGTTAAAAGTATAAGGCATTGGTGCTGGTGACGAGAAAAGCTCGTTCACAAAACCCAATTCAGTGCAAGCGAGGAGATCGTTAAACAGCTCCCCCACCATTGTATGACAACAATGGGTATTACTAAGGCCTTCTTCATTCATGATGCCACATATTCTATTAGCCTCAAAGGGACACAATGCACAATTAAAATCTCCCTTCATAATTAGCATAACATCTAATGGACTTGTATTACAAATCACGGTCAGATCAGCACCCAAGTTTCTCAGCACCTGATTACGTTCTTCTGAGCTGTGTTGTTATAGAAGTTGACTAAAACTACACATTAGTTACCCCTAAAAAATAGTTTGACTATCTGATAAAATCTATGCCCCAGAGAGGCCTCTATTTTATTAGGTGGCAGATTATTGGAAATGTATGTACAAAGACCTCCCTTAAGTCTACCCCCAAACCCCTTCACAGCGTGGGTCTTGAAGGTTTTAAAACCATTAACTCGTTCTGTGCTCATGACGGAACCACGCCGTCATGAGCCACGGTTGCCGTGTGCTCATGACGGAGTGGTTCCGTCATGCTGCGGCCGTTGGCGGCCGCGCCGCCCACGCGGCGCTAATTCCCGCCTGTGCGGCCGATTAGCGCCGTGGGCGGAGTCATGACGGAACCACGCCGTCATGAGCACAGCCCAACCGTGGCTCATGACGGAGTGGCTCCGTCATGAGCACCGCGCCACCGCGCTGCCCCCCCGCACCCTCCAGTGCTGCGGCGGAATTTCCGCCGCAGCGAAGGGGTTAATATGGTATTGTTCACTAGACCAGGTTTCCTGTAAACAAAGTATGTCACAGCTCTGGATGTAGTTACACCATACTGGGTTAGTTATCTTTGACCATAGTCCTGAGATGATCCATGAAATTACTTTAGTATGAGGCACATCATTAATATGTGGGTGGGTGGATGGGACAGGCCCATTATTATTACAATTGTCAATAAGGGCTACCGTTGGTGGTTGTGCAGGAAGGCTCTCGGATACGGACAAAGGAGCCTCTTTCTCTTTGTTGTTTTCCCTCGATCGTACGTCCTCCTCCCGCCGTTGCTGATATGTATCCCTCTCTCGGCAGACTGTTCCATGTGACAATTGTGTGCTGTGAACCCCAGACCGCTGCTCTCTGCTGACCCAACCTCCCAAGTTAAGTGTCGGACCTGTCGAGTCAGTCAGTCTATATCGCCTAAGGTACTAAAAACATCAAATCGGTTATTAGTCAGGACGGCATACCTTTGTTGTCCCACCCCAAGGAAATTCTCTCCCTATAAGCGATGATGTATGGGCCTAGTGGGTTGATAAAAGAATCCTAGGGGGAGGACATTTATCCCCTTGTTGGTTACAGACCTGGAGGCCTCCCTTTCTAAAATAGTTTGAATAATTTCAGGGGAGCTAAGCGTTAACACAACACAGTCACCTGGCATAGACTTGGCAGAGCTCCCAATCCAACCAAATCTCCTGGCCATCTTGAATCCAGTAAACAGTTTGTTAGTTAGACCTGTCCTTTCACCAAAAAAGTGAAGCAACGTATTTCTTAGAGTGGACCAGTGTTCTTCCTCACCAAATGATAACGGAAGGACATTTGCCTGGACGACTGTATCTAGAGTAGCTTGAGGGGGAAGGTTTAAAATCCTCGTTTCCGGTGTCTTTCTACAGGTCTCATTTGGGTGTCTTGGGGTATTTGAGGGGTTGCCCCTATTACCTGGAGTTAGTACTCCCCCCCCCAGACTAAGTCGCACAGGACCCTTCACCTACTGGTTTTCCCCTGCCTGTATACTCAGAGATGTGTGTATTGACTTCACTTGATTTTGTAATGATTGTGATACACTCGCTCCCATAAAGTCAGGTCTTGCCGGATCGTTTATACTTCTCACAGTTGAGTGACCCTGGTTCTGTGGAGCTCTCCCACCCACATAATGATCCTTAGGTTGGCTAACTGGTGAGACCTCTTGCGTTCTGCATGCACATGGAATGTAGCGATCCGGTGGGATTGAGTTTACAGTGTTCTCAAGATTAGTTAGACTCTCTTCGATTTGCGTGAGCACTAACTTTAATGGACTCAAAAGACCCGCCATAGTGGCTTCCATCCTTTTCCAGTACTCCTTCTGCTCAATGTCCAGAGATAGACTTGTGTGCCCTGGGGCATTCGGAGTGGTATTTAACTCCTGGTTGGTTTCCCTCTCCGTCATTTTGGCCTTACCGCTCCGAGCCTTTAAAATATGACTTTGTTTATTAGGACCCTGCCCCCTTTTCTTCTTAGGTAGGGGTGCAGGATTACTGCCTTCATTGGACTTAGCTTTCTGTCCTCTGGTGGTCACTGTCAGACTTTGCGTTGTGTTCTTAGGCTCCTTAGCCACAGGAGAGTCATTATTATCCAAGCCACTCGCCATGGGTTGCAGTCGGTCAATTACAGAGCTATTGGTGTCCTCGGTGTTACTTGCTACTGGCGTGGTTATTGCGGAGCGGACATAGGAAAATTGTGGCTCCAATGAGAGCCTGCGCTCTGTGAGCTGTATTTCATGTATTAATGCTCACTCGGCCCTGATTGAAAAGGCATCTAGAGTCCCAGCCACTCCCTGGCCAGTAAGCGATTTACATCTACTCATGTTGGAGATCTCCTCGGATTGTTTGTAATATATAACTATTGGACTGTTACTTTGAGCCTACTTAGCATTTAGCAAGTATATAAACCCTTACTTTAAAATGTAAGTGGTGTGGCCCAGCCTGGCCTACTCAGGTCACTGACGGGCAAGAACGGGCCCGCCCTTGGCCCGGGCTTAGTTTTCAAGCGCCTCCAGGTGCTGTGATTGGCTGCTGGCAGTGATTGGCGGCTCCGGCCACAAGAAAAACAAAAACCCGGCTGGCAGTGGGACCCATGCTACAGGAGCCCGCTCTTAGCTTTCAAGTGCCTCCAGGCGCTGTGATTAACTGCTGGCAGTGATTGGCGGCTCCGCCCGCAGGAAAAACAAAGACCGACTGGCAGCCAGACCACCCGCGCTGCGGGAGCCCGCTCATAGTTTTCAAGCGCCTCCAGGCGCTGTGATTAACTGCTGGCAGTGATTGGCAGCTCCGGCCGCAGGAAAAACAAAGACCCAGCTGACAGCATATGAAGAAAGCCATGCTTCTTTAAAGAGCATTGAAATCAAGATGAATATTCGCATTGAGATCTGCAATGCCAGCTGTATGAACAAATGCTGACTATGTGTGGATGAACAATCAATGGTCTATGTGCTATAGTGGTGGAATGAGATGTTTTTATGTTGATTGCACAATTTGTGCAAGAGATCATTGAGATATTGTGCTGGGAGGGAGGTAAGGTGCCTTTGGGTGCATTGTGGCTGCTGGCATTACAGCGCGCTGCGCTAGCATTATTTTAAAATATATCCCGTTTTTGTATTTTGTTTGTAATTATTTTGTACTGCCCTACTTTTAACTTCCATCGTGTTCTGGCCCTATACTTGCACTATAATTGTGCCCCCACCGCGTTTTGGACGGATTGTCTCACCTTCTGGTTGCCTGCTTGTGGCGCCGGTCGCCATCTTGGGGGGGGACTTCGGAATCACGCGCCACTTGCCTGAGCGTTCTAGCGCTTTGCGGGAGTTCAGGTGAGCTCCTATTTAAGGCGAGCATTTCCGCTGCTCTGCCTTTGGTAAGGTGCCTTTGGGTGCATTGTGGCTGCTGGCATTACAGCGCGCTGCGCTAGCATTATTTTAAAATATATCCCGTTTTTGTATTTTGTTTGTAATTATTTTGTACTGCCCTGCTTTTAACTTCCATCGTGTTCTGGCCCTATACTTGCACTATAATTGTGCCCTCACCGCGTTTTGGACGGATTGTCTCACCTTCTGGTTGCCTGCTTGTGGCGCCGGTCGCCATCTTGGGGGGGGACTTCGGAATCACGCGCCACTTGCCTGAGCGTTCTAGCGCTTTGCGGGAGTTCAGGTGAGCTCCTATTTAAAGCTCACCTGGCTCGCGCAGCGGTGACGCGCAGCGGTAGCGCCTGACTCGCGCCGGAGTCAAGCCAGAGTCCTGCCCGTCTGCGCCCGTCCGCGTCCCGGAGGCGTTCTGGCGGCGGGTGGGGCCCTGGTCACGGGAACTGAGCTCTCTGGGCGCCCTTTCGATGCGGTACTCCTCCTGGGAGCTGCGCTCCTTGCATGTCAGGGAGAGCTGCTGCCGCACTGTCTTCCCGGCCCGCCATAGGGGCAAATGGCGATGTCCGGGTTGTGGCTGGCATCCTACCCGGGTGCTGTCATCTACCCCGCCTACGGACATCGCGGGCGCTGAGTATGCCTGCATGCTGTTAAACACCAGGTCGGCTAGCTGCCATGCGCAACACATTTTTGAGCTCCTTGAGACTGAGAGGCCACTCTGTCTTATGTTGACGGAGACCTGGTGGGGTGAAGCGTCTAATCCCGATGTGGCTATGGCCATTCCGCCTGATTTTGATATCTTCAGGAAGGACAGAGCAAAGGGCAGGGGTGGCGGGGTCGCATTGGTGGTAAAGAAGGGCACACCTTGTACCATCTTGCCTACTGAGGACATTCGCGGCTCAGAATCGCTGGCTTTTTCTATCGCGCTAGCGCCGCACCAATCAGTGAAGGGACTGCTAGTCTACCGCCCCCCCGGTCCGCTTGGGACGTTCTTTGCTGACCTTGATGTGGCGATGGCGGGTCTAGCCCTGAGAGCAGAACACTGCTTAGTGGCTGGGGACTTTAACATCCGGATGGATGATCCATCGGACCCCGCCGCTATCAAGCTCTTGGAGGTTATGACGCCGCTGGGCCTGACCCCACATCTATTGGGTCCGACCCACGAGAAGGGGCATACCCTAGACCAGGTTTTCTCGACCTCCCCGCTGGTAGTGAAAGAGATCCTCCCGGTCCTGTGGTCGGATCATTGGCTTGCCAAATTTGCAATCAATGGCAAGCTTAGGGCGTCGAACCTTGTCTCACAGCAGAGGGGACGAGCCTGTAGAGCATTTAGCAGGGTGACCCCTGAGATGCTGGCACAGGCTGCTGCGACTCACCCTTGCCCTCTGTCTGGCGAGTTAGAAAGCGACTTGGAGGCCCTGCAAAAGTGGTTGACGGAGAGGCTGGATGACCTGGCCCCTGTTCTGCCCCCCCGCTCGACATCTAAGCGGGTCTCGGCCCCTTGGTTTACCACGGCTCTGCGGGCTACGCGGCAGCAGTGCAAGGTAGCCGAAAGGGCCTGGCGGGCATATTATGACAGCAAGGACAGGTCTGCCTACAAGGCTGTGGTCAAAGCTTACCACCGCGATATCCGCCTCGAAAAGAAAGCCTATTTTGCGGGGAGAATCGAAGCAGCTTCGAACTCCAGTAAGGAGATTTTTACTATCGTCCGAGAATTCATTTCACCTCGGACCATCGCCTCGGAAGAGGGCCCTGTAGAATCCTGGGCAGCAGATCTGGCGAGCTTTTTTACAGGCAAGATCCAACTTATCCAGGACTCCTTTCCTTCGAGTGGACCGGTCACGTTGCCGTTGCAGGAGGCGGGTATGTCCCCTCCAGTTATGCAGGGCGCTATATTGGCTGAGTTTCCATCTTTGCCAGCCTCCGCCTCCCTTGCGCTCATGGGCAATTTAAAATCTGGGTCGCCGCTTGACCCCTGCCCAGCTAAGCTTCTGGGTAAACTGGCGGAGGTGGTTAATCCGCTGGCCCACCCTCTTCTCAACCTTTCGTTGAGTTGGGGAGAGGTGTCGCCATCATGGAAGCAGGCAATGGTTATCCCGTTGCTTAAAAAGCCGGGACTTGACCCGAAAGCCCCAGCCAATTACAGGCCTATCTCGCTGCTGCCGGCTTTCGTAAAAATCTTGGAAAAGCACGTTCAGTCGGTGCTCTCCAATTTTTTGGAGTCTCATGAGATCTTGCACGACTCCCAGTCGGGCTTCCGCTCAAACCGCAGCACCGAGACCGCGCTCCTTGAGGTTTCGGAAACCATCAAAGGGGTGCTGGATTCCGGGGGCAAAGTCATGCTGGTGTTGTTGGACCTGTCGGCGGCCTTTGACACCGTCCCCCATGAGGGCCTGCTCGCAAGACTCTTTGAGATTGGCCTGCGGGGGACGGTGCTCAAATGGTTTTCTTCCTTCTTGGCCGGCCGCCGGCAAACGATCTGGACATCATCTGACTCCGCTGTAATGCCGCCGTTGGGAGTCGGGGTCCCTCAGGGCTCTATATTGAGCCCGACCCTCTTTAATATCTATATGACCCCTTTGGCGGCGGTGGCGGAGTCTTTTGGTGCCCGGATCGTGTCGTATGCCGACGACACTCAGCTCCTCTTCTCATGTGAGAGGGGTGCTGACTTTGACGGAGAGAGTATCCAGAATTGCCTTGGGGCTGTATTCGCATGGTTCCAACTGCACAGCCTCAAGTGCAATTCGGATAAATCGGAGGTTCTCTTCTTTGGGTGCGACTCGGAGCCCAGCTGGCAGGCCTGGTGGCCCATCGACATGTTCCCTCCGTCCGGTTCTTCTCCCATGGCTAAAAACCTGGGGGTTAAGATGGACAAGGGGCTGACGATGAAAGCCCAGATTCTTGGGGTAACCGGCACTTGTTTCGGCCTGCTAAAAATGCTGCGGAAGTTTCTGCCCCTCCTGTCTGAGGAGCACAGGAGGCTGACGGTGCAGGCTCTGATTGGCTCCAGGTTGGATTATGCCAACAGCCTGTACCTGGGCCTGCCAGAGTATCTGCTGCAGAGGCTTCAAGTGGCACAGAACGCGGCGGCCAGGGCCATTTTTGGCCTAAGTAGACGCATCAGCGCCTCTGGGTTGTTGGTGACGCTACACTGGCTACCCATCCGCAAACGGATTGCCTTTAAGGCTCTGACCTTGGCCTATAAGGCTCTCCATGCGGTGGGAGCTAAACACCTTCAAAAAAGACTCTTTTTTTACCATCCCACTCGCGCGTTGAGGTCGGAATCTTTACTACTTGCGGCTGTTCCGCGTGTGAAGAGGGCTCGCCTAGGGGGCCGCTCCTTCAGTCTGCTGGCCCCACAGATGTGGAATTCCTTACCGCTCGCTTTGCGGGGGGCGACTACCCTTCTTGATTTTAGGAAAGGCCTCAAAACCTGGCTGTTTTTTCAATAGGTTTGCGTGTTGCCCCGTTTCTTTTGTGGACTTTTGAACTGTTTTTTCTGTGTTGTGTTATTTTGTAACCTGTTCACCTTACCAAAAGCGCCGGGATTCTCTTGTTGAGTAACCGTTGCGCTATACAAAAAAATTGATAACATAACATAACATAACATAACGTCATGATAGAAAATTGAAGTATTGTTGGGATGAACAGTTCAAGGCGTGCTATTAAATGGGTATGACCCTAGGCTCTGATTGTTCCTGAAAGGCATGAATAGCGACTGCCCTGTTCGCTCACACTTTGATCCGGGTGCTCAGGCAATAGATCCTGATATGGGCATGGTCAATTAAGAGGAAGAGGATAGTGACTGGGCGGCTGCACCCTGGTGGAAGCATCAAGTTGGTTAAATGGTGCAGCAAAGTGACTACTAAGTTGCAAAGGGAAGTTTGTTGGCCAGAACCAGCCTTCGGTTAGGAATGACATATAATTCAGTAGTAAACATAATTTATCTTATTTACTACTTTCTCTGATAATATGGTGCTTTAGCTACAGTGCCCAGAATGTTAAATTTTCACAGACACTGCTCCCTCAATGTTGGTTTTATGTCCTGGTGGAGAGTATTTCTAATGGAAATCAGATCTTCATAGAAGCAAGAAGAAAACACTACTAAGCTGTGCAATGTACCATAGTGGTGTAGCTTTTTGTCACTGTTGAATGCTGGCAGTACAACAATTGCCATTAGATAAGGTGTGTGTGATTTTGGGATTTGAAGTCATCACATGCCTCCCTACAAACAGTGAAAAGTTCTACAATGACTACAACCCCTGAGATAACTAAGATCCAATCACCTAAAGTGAAAGTTAAATGGGCAACTGGCATGCAACCTGTTTCCATTTCCACGTACAAAGCAATAAGCCTGAGCAGACATGGTTTATCTCATTATAGAATGTTGAGCTCTGCTTTATGATGAAGCAAAATCACTACAAATCACCATCCCTGTAACACCTTCTCAAAATCCCACACTCAGACCAGTGTCCCAGGGAGCAAGCCCCTAAAGGGGATAAAACTTAAGTCACTCTCTGAAATGGAATATTTTGTTTAGTTTGCCATTGAGTGTGATGGAGTGTAAAAGTTACATAATGGTTGCCTCTAATAATTATCACTGTCAAAAGAGATTTATGATAATTCATTTTTTATGGAATCATGTAAAATGGTTGAAACAAAAAACATGAGATTTCATACTGACTGGTAAAAGCATGCAGAAGTGTTTGAAACACGAAAATTTGAAAACGTAAACAAAGAAGCGAAATAGATATCATTTACCTTTGCATGTATTCATGTGACTTGAAGAACTAAACTTAATTAACATTGAAAATGTGAAGACGATAACTTTTAAGAGGTGTCAAAATGATTTGATTTAAAATACTTAATTTAGCCATGACAGATATTATGAAGGCTTGCAGCGTATTAACGTGTACTTTAGAATGGAAACATAAATATTTAGTTTTTAAAATGATGAAAATTATGAACATGCAAATAATTTTTGGTTGTGCCTAATATTGACATATAATGTCTAGAAGAAGAAGAATGATTGAATTAATTAAGAACATTGAAATAATCACATTAATGTGTGCTTTATATTAATCGTAATGTGGTAATGATTTAGTGAATTTTCAAGTAGGCCTCAAATGCTTTTCTTTCCTTGTTCAAAAACCAGAATCTAGCTGAAGTGTTCATTTTAGACACTGTAAGAACCTTTCGTGAAGTTTCTTTTCTATGTTCAAAGACAAAAGACTCTTTCTTGATTCAGTTACACTTTTGACAGAAATGTACGGATAATGAATTGATTTTGTAAAGCCCGCAATACCCAAGGGTGTCTTAACGCTGGGCGGAGCAAGACGGAAAAAGGGGCCAAGGACCCAGGAAATGGATCGCCAGACGCTAGAGCTAAGTCGGTGGAAACGGCAAGGTCTTCAGCTGCTTTCTGAACAGCTGCAGGCTGTGTTGGGAGCGGAGGGCCAGAGGGAGGGAATTCCATAACTTTCCCCCCTGGAATGTTAGAGTCCTCCACCCCATTTTAATCGCTTGATTCTCGGAATCTGAACCTTCTGTTCCGTGCTAGATCTCACGTTCTACTAGGAGCATACCATGTAAATAGCTCCTGAAAATAGAGGGGGCCGGTTCCATCAAGTGCCTTATGCATTAGGCACAAAGCTCCTCTCCACAGGGAGCCAGTGCAGGCCATGTAGTAGATGCGACACAGGTCTGAACTTAGGAATGTTCAGAAGTGTTTTGGCCACCGCATTTTGGAGAGACTGCAGTTTTTTAATAGAATATTTCGGAATACCTAGATAGAGTGTATTACAGTAATCTAGCTTCGACTCAACTAGGGCCAACATTACTGTCTTCTGAAGTTCAGCCGGAATAAACGGGATTATTTTTTTTTAAATACGTAGCAAAGAGTCGCCCCCAGAGGTCACTGCATTGATCTGAGCACTGAAACATAGTTTGGTGTCAAAGATGACTCCCAATTTTTAGCCTTAAGAACTGGCTTCGGTAAATCCCCCAACTCCTGAGGCCACCACAATGCATTCCAGAAGGAGGTTTCATTCCCAAAAAGCAATACCTCTGTTTTCCCAGAATTTAGCTTTAGGCAGTTCTCCTCCATCCAGCCTGCAACTGCAGACATGGAGCTGCGGAAGTTGTTGGCGTCGTTCTCAACCTGGGATCTTACCGACACCACATTTTGTGTTTTGTCAGTGTAAGAGAGTAACGACAGGACAAAGCTCATGATAAGCTGTACCAAAGGGTTGACATAAACATTAAAAAGCGTTGGACTTAGTGCTGATCCCTGTGGGACCCCACATGGGAGAGAGAAGGGGCTGGATTTAACCCCTCCCAACTCAACCCACTGTTGCCTGTTTTCTAGAAAGGAGTTCAGCAACGATAGTGCCGTGCTCCTGAAACCCAGCGCATGCAGGCGTTTTCTCAGGAGCACGTGGTGGACCGTGTCAAAGGCGGCAGAGAGATCAAGTAGAATTAGTGCCGCTCTGCCGCCCTTGCCCACTCTCCCTCTAATTTCCTCTGCCGCCGCCATCAGAGCGGACTCGGTGCAATGATGGGCTCTGAACCCATACTGAGCAGGATCCCACAATCGATGGGCATCCAGAAAGGTCTGTAGTTCTGCATTCATGACCTTCTCCAAGACCTTAGCTGGGAACGGGAGACAGGAGATAGGTCTGTAACTGTCCGCTGACCTAGGGTCCAGAGAGGGATTTTTCACAAGAGGGACAATAGAAGCCTTCTTCCAGATGCCAGGATATAGCCCAGAACTCAGTACTTGGTTCAGAAGGTCATTGAGTGGTCCCACCACCTGATTGGTCAACTTATTGATGATCCCGGGGGGGGCATGGATCGGAAGGAGCACCCGACTTAATAGAGCTCATCAGGCTAATAGTTTTTTCCTGCGTAAGGAGAGAGAACTCCTCGAAAGTGGGGGAGACTGGGACCCAGGCCACTTTTGAGTTTCAACTGAGGCTGGCACTGGGAGGCTGCTGAGAAAATGCCTGAAAGATGGAATTGACCTTGGATTGAAAGTGATCCGCCAGCTTGCCGCAGAAGGTTTCGTCCATCTCAAAAATCTTGTTGTTACTCCAGTGTGACAAATCATTAATATTTTAAACAGTTCCCTGGAGGAATTCCCAGGTCTTCTAATATTCCCTGAGATAATTAGGTCTTTTCAGCTTTAATAAGGTCTTTCTACCCTGCAAGGATCTTTTTGTACCTAGCTTTTTTCCCGGGAGACCAATCTACTCTCCAGAGACGCTCTTCTCATCTACAACTCAGTTGTGCTTCCTTCAGCTTTGGGGAAAACCACAGCACAGAGGGATGTTTCCTATGGGTTTTTATTGTTCTCACAGGTACTATTGTGCTACATGCAGTCTCCAGCCATTGAGTAAGGCTGATGACAGCTTTGTTATTATCCTTGACAAGGTCTGGTGTGCAATTAGAGAGAACCTTCTGTAGTGCCTCTATATTCGCACTTTTCCAAGGCCGGAACTCAGCCACTTTGGCTGAGTTGCCCCGTTCCACTCCCTTACACTGGGTCAAGATGGAAAAAAAGATAGCTGAATGTTCCATCCATGGAAGTGGAAGGGTCTTAATTGTGCCCAAATCTGCATTATTAGTAAAAATGCCATCCAGTGTGTGTTTGGCTATATGAGTCGGTGCATCAATGTGTTGGGATAGATAAAAGCTTTTAAGAATATCCACCAGATGTCCGGTATCCACATTGGTTGTGGAATCCAGATGGAGATTAAAGTCCCCAAATAGAGTAAAATTGGCATAGTTAATACTAGATTCCATAAACGTCTGTATTTTATCAATAAAACCTCTCCTGGGCCCAGGGGGACGATATACTAATAGTCATTGGTAGGTGTAGGATTTTGACAAACTGAGGCTAAACCTAAGAGCCTCACAATCTAGATGAAGTACTGGAGTAGAATTGGCCACAAACGTACTGTGATAAATAATGGAACCGCCACCTTAAAGTCTGGGTCAGATGCATTATCGGCCCAGGACTCTGTGAGGAAAGTGATATTCAGGTTATGCTGGGTCATTAAGTCAGCAAATCTAAGCTTTTGCTTGATGAGGGACCTTGTTTTGAGGAGTAGGCAGTTGTGTACCTTTGTAGCAGGGTTCTTTTCCAAGACATTTTTAATAGACGGGCTGCGGGGAGCATATCCTAGGCTGTTAACAAAACCACAGCTGTTGCACTTATCTCCTTACTAACACCCCAGCCGGCGAGTCTTGGGGTGAGGAGTTCGCTCCTCATATAAGTGATGAAAGAGGCAGGGTTCCTGGCCCTTGGCGCCGTTCAGGCGTGGACAGGCACAGACGGGCTTGCCTTAGGCACATCCGGTCCCTTATCCCCATTTATGAGAGGGAGAGAGACCAAACCTAGAGCGCCAACCTCCTAAAGATGGCTGCTCTGCCCAGAAGTGAGTCCAAAGGGGTAGGGGAAAAGTAGCCTGCTTCCAGCTCCCTCCACTCAAATCGGCATATGCCGGGCAGTGGACAGAGGAGTTTGGAAACAGAGCAACCACCCAACGAGCTACAAAAATGGTAGGAACAAAGAATATAAAAACAAGTAGCAGCAAGTTAAATTTAAAAATGTTAAAAGAGAAGCAGCAATTGATTAAAAAAACATAATAGATGTCACACTCCCCGAAACTGCCCCCCAGCCAAAGAAACAGCAGCGGTATTCAGAGCTCGCCAGATAAGAATAGATAGTGACAGTGCTACGTGGCGCTGCCTCAAAGCGAACTTGATAGAATTGCAAACCCAGAGAGAGCATCTGGGAATGGACAGACAGTGAAACAAAATGAATTCTCTTACTTCCAAGGAAAGGATAGAAATATAAAATAATTGAATTTGAGGATTTTGCAAAAGGTTTACTTAATGGTTCTGGATTTTTCAGTAAGGTATCGATCACACCATGAACAGCCCACTGTGGATGACCAATGGAAATCATATGGAGTGACCAAAATGGATACTTTATGGGAGTAAACTAAAACATTTTAAAGTATAATTACCCCTTGGAGTAGGAGTCTGGGTTGGCTGTCATATTCATTTTCCATGCCTGACATTCTGTCAGACTGAACTCTAATTTCTCTTTAATGCCAAACCCATTTGAACTGAACTTTGCTAAACTGACTCAAACACGCACTTAATGGCTGGTAAAGTGTGCAGGAGGTAACCTTTCGGCTGAAGGGTTTGCTGACTCTGCTTTTTTTGGTTTGTATGATCTAAATGCTGAATCTCAATCTTCCACATGTTTCTCTCTAATTTCCTTCCTAGGCAACCAGCAAATGTTTTCCCTATTGAAATCTGTATGACATTGTGTGGCTAATTTACTAATTGATTGTTTACAGAATGTGATTTTATGTTTCCAGACCATTCAAATTGAGGCTTTAGATAAATGATTTACATGTACAAATCCTATCGTATTTGAGTGATTCTTATAGTGAAGGTAATATTTGTTGATAACAAAAGAAAATTGGTACTTGGAAATTTGCATGTTTTTGGCATTTCTTATTCCAGGTCTTCATAAGGAATTGCCTCACGTTCTCTGAATATCCAAGTCCCTGTTAGCTCACATAAACAATCCATTGGAAGACCAGTGGTTGTAGTAGGTCATGTTATGGGTTCATCAAGTCAATCAGTTTGGTAATTTAGTAGTGAAGATGAAGTTTTCACTCAGCCTTGCACTGCATCAGTGTGTTGGTCCATATTTTAATCGAAAAATGTACCGACGATGTTCACAAATCCATTCATTTTGTCTAGGCCTTTAGATGCCTCCTAAATTACTAGTTGTGTAAATTAAACGCAAATGTTTATTCAAGAGACTGTGAATTAATTTGTAAGATAAATTAGCTCAACAGCCATTTTAAAGGACTATTTTTAAACTCATTAAAGGAAAATCATTGTTACAGTTGCCAGTATATTTTTGGTCTTTATTTAATTTATATGTAAAAAAGGCACATTTAGTTCATGTTTTCGATATCTCTTTTTGGCACTTGTGCCATTAATTAAACTGGAGAGCCAACGGTATGCATTCCTCTGAGGTTTCTCATGAGATACTACAGATTTGTCAAACTGTATTCCAAACAAAAACAACTACTTTGCGCAGGTACTTGTTAATTAGTTCTACAGCATCACGAACCATATGTCAACAATGTTTATAGTGCAGTCGCAAATTTGCTGTCTGCTCACAAATTAATGAGGTAACATGCAGCTCTTCAGCTGGTTATATTCCACACAGCATATGCCATATTGTTGATTTCAATTAGTACAATGACACTGCGTAGCAGGCAACTGGAAAAATAATAAGTGATGACGTATTTGCAGTTAAATGATTACAGCGTTTTTCACATATGTGGAAGTGAAAGGGAGCTGGCTTACTAAATAGACCTGGGCAGAAAGTTTCATTAGCTTGCAGACTTTGACGGCTCCATGTTACTCCTTTAACGAGAAGTTCTGCTAAAGTCCGGTTGCTAGGACTTCCAGTGAAATATTCTACCGCAGGTGGTCAGGTCAGAGGGCTGCATCTCGAGTAGATTTCCTACTCGAGCAGCAGCATATTCAACTGTAATAACGGCGCGCTCTTACACACCACGGGCAGATTTACAAGCCCCTTGCGCCAGTTTTGCGTCACTTTTAACATGGGAAAAGCGACACAATATTGGCGCAAGGGGCTTGTAAATCTGCTCCCACGTTTTCAGCGCAGAACGCACTACCGGTACTAAATCACAGCACCAGCAGCGCAACGTGGCAATTTTTGCCGATTGACGGAACTCCGTGGAATCTCGTTTTTATGTAACTCCGTGAGTTCTGCCCACCTCTATAAATAAATAAAAAAATACCCTGAGACACCTAAGATTTGGTGAATATTGTAAGCTTATGTTTATTTATGTGGCTGACCAGAATATAGGCGTTTTTAGTACAGATGGAGTTCTCTGCACATTTTGACTTTGTTTCCACTGTTCAGATGCAGGTTGGGACTTTTAAGATGTGTTAGTTTTAAATACAAAGAGTGACATTCATCTTTTAATTACATCTTAAAGGCATACTTGCAGTATTGGCCACTGCACTAGTTGATTCTTTGTGGGTGATGCAGTGTGCCCTTTCTACACCCATGTCTTCTTGCTCCATCTCAATGTGGTTAAACTGCACGCTGTCACTAGTGTTGGTGAAACAAAACTACTCCCCGGCTCCAGTAGATGGAACAGCATGACTCATTGGGATTTTCCAGATTGCTTCGAAGTATGAACACGACATCTACAATTTTCTTTGCTACCCTAAAATGTGGGGGCTTATGTTCCTACTCTATGATGCCCGAGGTGGATTCACAATATTTCGAACGTTATGGTGATGAAATCAAAAGCTTACTTTGAAGTTGTTTGAGAGTGATTTGTGCAGTGTTGGTTTTAGGGTCGGGCAACTGGTGCCGCGGCACCAAGCCCCAGCATACAACAATTTAACAATTCAATATTATCTCCACTGCATGCAGCAGGTCCTGTTGCATTATGCTAACTGCTACTCTTGCCCTAGCCTGAGCAAGTTTGGCCACTATAAACAACTTATATCTATGTGTACCTTAAATCACAATATAGATTAAGCACATGCATTATTAAATTAAATTGCTCTTGAACACAGTGTGGCTCTCCATCTCCTTGCTTGTTTAGTACTCATGCATTTGTTTTCCTCTACTTAAGGTCTCATTACAACGGGGATTCTGAGTTGTGTGATAATTGCTACACCCAAAGGGTTTTCCCTGTCCCTATAAAAACAATTTGACAATCAATTATTGATTATTGATTTTATAAAGAGATAATGATAAAAACATAGGTACAAACAGTACAGCATGATCAGCAGCACCGCAACATGCAACATTCAGCTAGTAGAACAGTCTTGCGACAATATACAGTGCTGATTCTCCATCTTCAGTGGTGCATATAGAATTAGACCTAGGAAGACAAGGAAGTTAATCAATCTAGCATTTCCAACCATTTACCCCAGACCTTCCAGTTGATGAGTACAGGCCCCAGCTAGGCCCGCAGAATACTAGGGTTCGCTCTCCTGTAACGTAAACTAGAAGGAAGTTGGCACGGAAACTGCAAATACAAAGACAGAGTTTATTAACCCTTAAGGGTGGTCCTACAACCTATACAACACTCTTCAGTATCGCATAGAGTAGCACACAGAACTTGCGTACACAGTCCCCTTTTATACACAACAGAGGGGCTCATAAGTGGGTGGATACAACATGAGGCGAAAAGCATTACCTTTTATGGACATTTTCGATACAGAACCGATATGTGGGCGGAGTTAACACATTCCTAAGCCCGCGAAAACATGGTCAAGCAAGGACTAACTGATAACAGATGTGGTCAAGTCTGGACATGCGCCAGACGGACAAAGGAGCTATTTATAGACTGTTACTAGGCAGATTACAAGAGCAACTAACACGAAGATAGGACTCTTCTCGTGCTGAGCACGTGGAGACATGATAATACAAAATGGAGTCCAGACATTAGGCAACATAAAGATGGAAGACATGTTTTAACTAGAGAGAATTCATGTCTTTAGTGAATGCTTAATCATATCGCCGTTTTAGTTTTCAACAGACGACCCTTTCAGCATTTACTGAAGACATTTGGCTTATTAGGATAATCATCATATATGTCAATTTTCATCATCTCTTCCACGTCTTTAGTTAAATGTTTCTGATAGGTGGCATTAGTAATAGCCTTCTTATCAGGAATACAGAATTACACACATAAAGAACAGAGTAAAGGACCACACTGGACACAGATGCAGCAGGAAAACAGAATTGCCACAACAATGCAGAGACCAGTTAAAACCTTCCATCCCCATGTAGTGATCAATGCCCAAAACTATCCAGAAAAGGTCCAAGTGCCATTTTCTGTATGAATCTCAGCTGCGATTTTATGCAATTTATTAATAGCGTTATAAACTGATGGCGTATGGTCAGGAATGAACACACAACAACTACTTCCGATAATTTTACATGCCCCACCTCTATCAGCTAACATAACATCTAATACCATACGATTCTGCAATGCAACAATTCTAGTAATTTGTAATTCTTCCGTAAGATTCCCAAGAGCAGCAGCGGTCTGATTCGCCACAGCCTCTACAACTCTTGTTAATCTTCGAACCTTCCTACTATTTAGGGCAGCTACAACAAAGAAAAACAATCCTAGGTTAAAATCAACATACTGCTGTAAACTAGTATCAGTTTGATCAACATCATCAATAGATAGAGTACGTTTATACCTATTTACAGTCACATTATTCAACAACTTCAAATCTTTATGATAAGATGCAGGTGCTAAAAATACAGGGGGTAACAAGAATGCTAAATAGCATACTCCGGACCAGCCGGCTGGCAAACGATAATAACCCTTATTCCCACATACAAAGTATGTATTATGGGAGGCTAAGAAAGTACTATTATTTAGTCCATCGATATTTAACACAATAATACAGTCACTAACACCAACAGGAATATAACCCACACTCTGGACACACAGGTCCGCTTGAGCTTGTGCCACTTGAATCACAAATTGTTCTTTCCCTACAGTGTCTCTGGTGTTCGTGAAAATGTAGGGGATCGATTCATTGTCTGGTCGATATTCTTCCCACTCCCATATTGTCCCATTTGCTTGTGGATAGCCGTCTTTATCTTGATGACATTCCCTATTAAGTCTGAAAAGTAGTCGTCCCACTGTAGGCTTCCGTGTGGCAAAAAGCAAAGTGTACCATGCTCTACAAGAGCCATTATGAGAGAAAGGAAGAGGTATGAACGGCGTTCCTCCTTTCTTCTGATGAGCTGGCATCATACCACATATCCAACAGTTCGTAGCATTCGTAGCAACATGGGTATGATGCAACATCTGGATGAAAGTGTTATTCAAATAAGACTGCCGATGCTTCAATTCTTGATACGGAAGGGTATAAAAGTAGTGCTCCTCAGGCACTGGAGTGGTCAAAACAAGCAACTCATGGGCAGGAGTCACGTCTTCAACAAACCATGTGGTTATACCAACAATAGCTACAATGATAATAAAACTCGTCGCACAAAGAATCTTCTTCTTTTCCATCTTGTAGTAAAAAGTCAATATCTTCCTGAAACTAAAAGGTTGTCAGAACTCTTCCCCTTAGGCAGCCGTTGATTTCTTCACCAGCGGGCCAAGACGGGTGTCACTACACTAATGCAGGGCTGATCCCCCCCCCTTGCCACATTGGCTCTCCATTTCACTAACCTAAGGGCCGTTCTGACAACGTCTTTGGATACAAAAATTACTTCCTTGGTCTGAGATGATATCTTCCTCCTCCAGGAATCGATTGGTCCGGGAAGAGCTCCTCAGTGTTGTTCGGCTCCACAGCACGGCCTTTCTCCGTAGTCAGGATCTCTCGATGGTCGGTCAACACAGCAGGCTCCACCAATCCAGGCGGCACTTTACGACAGTGCAAAGAGTGGATCCAGTTCTTCCGATTGGAAATTCGCACGGCTGTCCTCGTTGCAAGCAGGACTTGCTCAGGACCAACCCATCTCGGCTCCAGACTGTTCGTCCTTTCAAATACCTTTATCATAACCTGATCTCCAGGTCGGAGATTATGACCTTCACCTGTGGACCGATCAAGGAGCGCTTCTGGAACCTGTTGATGAATAGAAACCAAATTATCCGTTAACTGTGCCAGATAATCATTCATCATTACACAAGGTACATCATACACTGACTTCGGTTTTGGTGGACCCCAAATATTCATTGGACGTCCGAACACGATCTCGTAAGGTGTGAGACCGGTCCGAGAATGCGGTATCGATCTAATTGACAATAATGCCAGCGAAGCTTGGATCTTCGCGATCTTAAGCTTCAGAGTACCATTATATTTCTCGACCAATCCCGCAGACTGAGGGTGAAACACTGCATGACATTTTTGGGTAATTCCCAGGGCTTTCAGGACATACTTGATAACGTCTGCTATAAAATGAGGTCCATTATCACTCCACAACAATCTGCAAACACCATATCGAGGGAAGAACTACTTCAATAGCATCTTGGCTGTAGTCATTGCAGTATTGTCTTTCGTAGGGTATGCCTCAACCCATTTGCTGAAGGCACAAATCACTACTAGAACATACTTCAGATTATTACAGCGCTCAAGCTGAATGTAATCCATCTGCAAAACCTCAAAAGGTGCAGTAGGTGTTGCAAATCCTCCTGCTGGAGTTCGCGTACCCTTTCCCGGGTTATACCTCAGGCAAATCATGCAGGTCTGCACTACCCTCTTTGCCGTACTAGTGATCTCCGGATGCTCCCAAACTCGTGTGAGTAATTTGACAATTGCGGAAGCTCCGACATGCGCTAGTCCATGTGCCATCTGAACCATAGGTTGTACGAAGGCTGTGGGTAACTTCCACTTATCCATCTGCTTACTTCTCCAACACCCTTCATCATCTAATTCTCCATCATTGGACCATTGCTCCCGTTCCTTATCGGAAGCAGTCCTCTGTATTTCCAACACTTCTCTCCTAGCATAGTGCCATCTTTCTGCCTGCGACTTCACAACATACATTGCAGTAGCCCCAGGCTGTATCGCAGTCTCTCGTGCCACCCGGTCTGCGAAAGCATTCCCTTCTCCAACTTTATCAACCACTTTCTTATGGGCACTACATTTAACTATAGCAATCTTCTTTGGATATGTTAAAGCAGTCAAAAGATTGTGAACTAACTCCCCGTACATTATCTGTGCTCCATGTGACGTTAGAAACCCTCTCTCCTTCCAGAGTAGGCCGAAATCGTGCGCTACTCCGAAGGCATAGCGGCTATCTGTATAAACATTCACACACAATCCTGCACTGAGCTCACATGCTCGTGTTAATGCTATCAGTTCCGCTGCTTGAGCTGATTTCTGCGGTATGCGCGCTGTCTCCACTATTGTTTGTAACGTGGTAATTGCATACGCTGCCGAAGTCGTACCATCTGGTAGCTTCAGGCATGATCCGTCCACCCACAGTTCTCCATCTACATCTGTGAAGGGCGTATCCTGGAGATCAATACGACCC